>NW_006294293.1:0-272 GCF_000327345.1 Myotis davidii | reverse complement strand
CTGAGCCCAGGACTCACTGTGTTCTCTCTGTCCAAGGTGTCCTGTCCCAGGTGCAGCTACAGGAATCGGGCCCAGGACTGGTGAAGCCCTCGCAGACCCTCTCCCTCACCTGCACTGTCTCTGGTTACACCATCACCAGTGGTTACTACTGGAGCTGGATCCGCCAGCCCCCAGGGAAGGGACTGGAGTGGATCGGGTACATAAATACTGGCGGGAGCACTTACTACAGCCCTCAAGACCCGAACCTCCATCTCCAGAGACACGTCCAAGAA
>NW_006294292.1:0-1057 GCF_000327345.1 Myotis davidii | reverse complement strand
ATATGCAAAAGCCTCTGTGCACAGCTTTGGTGGTGTGGGCTCTCAGGGAATCGGTAGGGCAGAGCAAACATCTATGACTGATCCTCAGACCTGCCCTAAGAGGTCCTGGGTCTCAGTGTCCAGGTAATCGCTGCAAGCACCTCTGAGAGAAAGCCACATCGAGTACCACCCGCTGCCAGACAGTCCAGTTTCTCCCCATATGAGTCTGGGTCCCCAGAGACTTGCCTGGAACTGGAGTTCAGGGCCATCAGGAGCTTGTGTCTCCCTCCCGATTGAAAAAGACAACTGCATCCTCAGTTGCCAGCCCTTTCTGTGTGAGCCTCGGTACCTCTGCACTTTACTTCTGCACCTCCTCTGAGTCTCAGTGTGCTTTTCTCTTTCCTTTTAGTTGTAGGATTTCCACTCAGCCAGCCTTCCTGTGGTTCTGGATGATGTCCATTTTGTCTTTTAGTTGTATTTTTGAAGTGGTTGTGCCAAGCAACAATTTCAGGTGTTTACCTATGCCGTCATCTTGGTTTCTCCAGCAGGCTAATTTTTAAGTTGAAAATTTGTATGGCCTGAGAATGATGTTATAAATATCCAAGTGACCCTTGGCAGCAAAAAGGTTCCCTTCCCATCTAATCAGGTAGACTTGATTGAGATTTTTGTCAATTTTCCCAATATTGACTTTTATAGCAAAAGAAAACCCAAGAAAATGCAGTGAATGTAGTTGTAATGTCTTTCTAATCTCTGTTAATCTAAAATAGTTCCTGAGTCATTGTGTCTCATGGCATTGATATTTCAAAAGAGTATAGACCAGCTATTTTGTAGACCATCCATCAGTTTGAGGGGCTGTGTCCTTATGATTCCTACTTTTGATAGGAATATAGCTGAAGTGATGCTAAGGACATAGTATTAGAAGGCATTATTAGTCCTGATTATTCCCTTAACTGGCAATATTAACTTAGATTATTTGGTGAAGGTGAAGTCTACCAGGTGCTTTCACTGTAAAGTTACAACTTTACCTTTTATAATAAAAAAAAATCTTGTAAAACCCATGATATTGCCAGAATCTGAA
>NW_006294291.1:0-287 GCF_000327345.1 Myotis davidii | reverse complement strand
TTATGTTGTTCATTATATTCCACTAGTGAGTGAAATCATATATATATATATATATGTCTAAAATATTACATATGTCTCTTTTTTTCCCCAATTGACCCCCTCTCCCATCCCTTTCCAGCCCGGGCAAGCTCCCACCGCCCCAGTGTCTGTATCCAATGGTTATGCTAATATGCATGCATATAAGTCCTTTGGTTGCTCTCTAACCTCCTCCCCTACCATTTGTCTCTAAATTGATCTATTCTTTTTCATTAAAGTATGTTGATCACTATATCCCACATATGAGTGAG
>NW_006294290.1:0-258 GCF_000327345.1 Myotis davidii | reverse complement strand
AAAAAATAAAAATTGATTTAAGAGATAGAGGGGGAGGAATTGAGAGAAACATTGATGAGAAAGAACGGATCAGCTGCCTCCTGCACATTCCTTACTGGGGATCAGTGTGCAATCCGGTATGTGCCCTGACCGGGAATCAAACCGAGGTCTCCTGGGTGCATTGGTCCATGCTCAACCACCGAACCACACCAGCTGGGCTTTTTTTAAAAAAAAAAATTTTAAGAAGGGAGAGAGACGGAGAGAGAAACATTGATGTGA
>NW_006294289.1:0-869 GCF_000327345.1 Myotis davidii | reverse complement strand
TGAGAACACAGTGGGTGAGGACAGAGTGGGTGAGGACACAGTGGGTAAGGACACCATGGGTGAGGACAGAGTGGGTGAGGGCACAGTGGATAAGGATACAGTGCGTGAGACCACAATGGGTGAGGTCACAGTGGGTGAGGTCACAGTGGGTGAGTCACCAGAGGGTGAGGTCACAGTGGGTGAGGTCACAGTGTGTGAGGCACCAGTGGGTGAGAACACAGTGGGTGAGGACACAGTGGGTTGAGGCACCAGTGGGTCTGTTGGTTCTGTGACCAGTGCCTCCTGGCCATGCCTGTCACTGCAGAGTGGAAACACCCTGCTCTTTGAGGCCTGGATCCAAGGAACATCCTGTCAGTGGAAACAGGTTAAACAGAGCTCCAGGAGCTTCATTAATTTATTTTTATTCATTTACTAGAGGCCCAGTACATGAAGAGATTCATGCAATAGGCCTTCCCCTCCCCTGGCTGCCGGTACTGGTTTTCCTCTGGCACCCGGGACCCAGGCCTTTGCTCCGGACGGAACCTTCAGTCTTCAAGGCTTTGGACGGAGCCTTCAGTCTTTGCTCTGCTGCTTTTCCCCTACGTATGCAAATTGTTGGGTTAATTTGCATACTCTCCTGAGTGGTTGGTAAGCGTAGCAGAGGGGCGGTTAATTTACATGTTTGTCTATTATTCTGTAAGACTAGATGCCCAGTGTGGGCAAAATTGTGCATGAGTAGCTCACTTCTGCTTGCCTCAGCTGGCCGCCCTGACCATCACTGCTAGTAGCTCTCGCCCTGACCTCCACCACTTATAGCCCTCCCTCCCTTAAAGCCCTCCACCACTTATGGCCCTCCACAGCTTATAGCCCTCCCGCACTAGAGGCTTGGG
>NW_006294288.1:0-571 GCF_000327345.1 Myotis davidii | reverse complement strand
AGTACAGGGTGGAGATCAATTGCCCAAGGCAGCTAGAGCACAACAGAGAGCACAACAAAGAAGAAGCCCAAATGCAAATCCGAGGGGTCTGGCCAGATGCCAGACTGCTAGTAGCATGGCCTCGGTGAGTGTGTGGGGCCAAGGTGCACAGCCCCAAAGAACTTGCAGGAGAACCCTACAGAGCACTCTTGGTAAGGGGAGGACTCCCTAATCTCTCCCTAAAAGTGACTTGGACACAACTACTATCACTTAATTAACATCATCTTTAAAAAAAATTTTCTCATGCCCTAACCGGTTTGGCTCAGTGGATAGAGCGTCAGCCTGCGGACTGAAAGGTCCCAGGTTCGATTCTGGTCAAGGGCATGTACTTTGGTTGCGGGCACATCCCCAGTGGGGGAATGTGCAGGAGGCACTGATCGATGTTTCTCTCTCATCTATGTTTCTGACTCTCTATTCCTCTCCCTTCCTCTCTGTAAAATATCAATAAAAAAATGTATTAAATACAATTTTTTTCTCATGCCCTTTGCCCTGTGTAGAGATGGACATGGAAGGAGGAAAGAAACTAGCTGGC
>NW_006294287.1:0-210 GCF_000327345.1 Myotis davidii | reverse complement strand
ACAGTATTGTGACTTCATAGAGAAGATTGTTAGCGCATAGATATGTTTGTTACATAATAGAAAGTTTTGTGAGTTCAAAGAGAGAATTGTTATTTCATAGAGTGGTTTGTTACATCATAGACAGTATTGTGCTGTGACTTCATAGAGAGAATTGTTATTTCACAGACAGGATTGGGGCATAATAGACAGTATTGTTACTTCATAGACAGG
>NW_006294286.1:0-712 GCF_000327345.1 Myotis davidii | reverse complement strand
GCTCTTAAAGGGCCAGCACACAAATTTCCCTGTTGAGCCACACACATTTTGCCCTGGAAAAGGGAAGGTGAAGTGGACTGGACCTGTGAGGGAAAAAGCCAGAACTGGGGAGTCAAGGCTTCCAGCTCAGAAGACAGACACTTCAAGTTTCCTGGGAGGAGTCATTTCCTCATGCAGCAGAGAAAAACTTTCCCTAACAGACATTTGCCTTTTCTGGAGGGGAGACAATTAACAGACACTACTGGGAAACACCTTACCCTGAGGACACTTAAGAGATTATAAATAACAACGTCCAGGCAGAGGCAACTGCCCCACCCTGTGGAAATGAAACAAACTCTTATCACACCTGAGGATCATTGCCTTGGAGGCAAGTTAAGTTGGAATCCTATCATTGTATAGACAGAGGAGGTTTCTGGAGGCTTTGAGTTTTTGCCTAATCCTAATTAGTCAGAAACATCCTTTTGCAGTGTCTTGCACTAGAGACTGAGAGGCATAGAGGATCTACCTAATTCATCATCACAAACCCAAACAGAAAGCCAGAATGAAGAAACAAGGAAACAGACCCAAAATAAGAGAACTAGAGAATTCTCCAGATATAGAGATAGATGAAGCACTGAGAAGACATTTATCTGTATCTGACTTCAGAGTTATGAATGTGAAAGAGCATGAAAAAAGATAGAGTGACTATGAAAAGAAGAACAGTCACAGATAT
>NW_006294285.1:4580-5364 GCF_000327345.1 Myotis davidii | reverse complement strand
AGCTTGCTGCTGGGGTCCGTCTGATCAGGACTGATAGAGGTGGGCCAGACATGCTCTGGAGCCCGCTTGCGGTCCCTCTCCAGCCGGCCAACCTCCCGCAGTCCTCCCCAGCCATGATCATACACCAGTGGGGTCCCTCAGCCTGACCTGTGCCCTCTCACTATTTCTGTTGAGGGACCCCTCCCCCCGAGTATATAAATTTCATACACTGGGTCTCTAATCTTAAATAAATAAATATATAAATAATCACACCATCCCAAAAGGGTAGAGAGTCAGATTGGTGTATGGTGTGTGTGTATGCTGTGTGTGGCTGGTGTGTGTGTGGATGATGTGTGTGGATGGTGAGTGTGCATCGTATGTGTTTGTGTGGTCTTCAGTGTGTGTGTACGTTGGTGTGTGTAGGTTGTGTGTGTGTGTGGATGTTGGTGTGTGTGTGGATGGTGTGTGTGTATAGTGTGTGTGGATGATGTGTGTGGATGATGTGTGTATGCTGCGTGTGGATGGTATATGTTTGTGTGTATGTTGGTGTTTGTGTGTGGATATCGGTGTATCTGTATGTTGGTGTGTATATTGTGTGTGTATGTGTGTGGACGTTGGTGTGTGTGTGTGGATGGTGTTTGTGAGCGTTGGTTTGTGTGAATATTGGTGTGTGTATGGTGTGTATGTATGTTTTGTATGTGCATGGTGTGTGTGGATGTCTGTGTGGATGGTGTGTGAGGATGGTGTGTCTGTGTCTGGTGTGTTTGTATGGTGTGGAGGTGGATGGTGTGTGTGGATAGTGTGA
>NW_006294285.1:2229-2434 GCF_000327345.1 Myotis davidii | reverse complement strand
GTGCGTGTGCGTTGGTGTGTGATGATGTGTGTGTGCGTGTTGGCATGTGTAGATGGTGTGTGTGTGTTTGGCGATGGTGTGTTGGTGTGTGTGGGTGTTGTGTGGGCATTGGTGTGTGTATCTAGTGTGTGTGGGCATTCGTGTGTGTGTGCGGTGTGTATGGGCGTTGGTGTGTGTCAGTGTTAGGGTGTGTGTATATTGTGTG
>NW_006294285.1:0-531 GCF_000327345.1 Myotis davidii | reverse complement strand
GTGTGTAGGGGTGTTGGTGTGTGTGGATGCTGTGTGCTGAAGGTTTGTGTGTGGGTTCGTGTGTTTGGATGTTGTGTGTGGGCATTGGTGTGTGTGGGTAGTGTGTGGATGGTGTGTATGTGGGCGTTTGTGTGTTTGGATGGAGTGTGTGAGCATTGATGCTTGTGGCTGGTGAGTGTGGATGGTGTGTGTGTGGGCATTGGTGTGTGTGGATATTGCGTGTGGAGGGTGTGTTATTATGGTGTGTTGATGGTTTGTGTGGATGAAGTTTGTGTGGTCGTTGGTATGTGTGGATGGTTTGTGTGTATGGTGTGTGGATGGTGTGTGTGGCCATTAATGCGTGTGGATGGTGTGTGTGGGCATTCGTGTGTGTGGATGGTGTCTGTGTGAGCGTTGGTGTGTGGATACTCTGTGCTGATGGTGAGTTTGGGGTTGTTGTGTTTGGATGGTGTGTTTGGGCATTGGTGTGTGTGGGCATTGGCGTATGTGCGTAGTGTTTGTGGGCGTTGGTGTGTGTGGGTGTTGGTGTGT
>NW_006294284.1:0-320 GCF_000327345.1 Myotis davidii | reverse complement strand
CTGCCCTGCACCCGGCTTCTGCGATCCGTGACCACAGAAGCTGGGTGCAGGGGCAGGGAAGCAGCTGCCACCACCCTCCCCGGCCACTGCTTCCCTGCCCGCACCCAGCTTCTGCAATTGGTGATGTCTATTTTTGCATGACACATAACTGACTGCCCTCCCTGTTAGTACAGAAGAAGAAGAAGCCCCCAGAGGAAGAAGCCGCCCACCTTTGGTCCAGGTGCCAGTGCCTGGGGCTGGCTGTAGCACAGGAGATGGGCAAGCTACCGGCCAGAGGTCCCAGGCTTCAGCCACCCGGAGAAGCTGCCAGTCCTGTGGTC
>NW_006294283.1:3986-4356 GCF_000327345.1 Myotis davidii | reverse complement strand
CTATCCACTGAGCCAAACTGGTTTTGGCGACAGGGCTCTTTAAAACGATACTCCAGTCAAAGTTTTCCGTTAATAAAACCACTATTAGGAACTAGTATTATTGAATCTATGCAAAGAAATGTATTGCCATGACTTATTTAGTATTGCCAATATTTCAGAGGAATTATATAAGAAGAAAAACACACTGATCTGCTCTAAGATTTTCTGATTTCCCTTGCCAATTTCTTTTCATGGATTTTTCAGAGTTATAACAAAACAGTAACTGTTGGATTTCTTTTATCAGTCCTCCCTAAGTATTTTGGCATAACTATTTACCCTCTGTTTAGGGAGGCAGATGTATTTTCTCTGGCTTACTGGCCTGTACTTTTAA
>NW_006294283.1:1887-3976 GCF_000327345.1 Myotis davidii | reverse complement strand
GCCTTTAAACTTTCTTTCTATGCATAACCATGCCTCAGACCTTCTATTCCAAACAGGCCTTTCCCAGTTTTCTACAGTTGAGGTTTGTACTACCCCTGACATGGGCATGGTCACGCAGGCCTACAAGACAGTGTACAGGCTGCCAATTGTCAACTGTCTCTCAATAGAGACCAAAACCTGATTCTTCTTTGCCTAGTTGGGCACCTGCCCCCTTGGCAGCTAGACACCCTTTACTTTTGGGGTTCATCCCATATTGTCCCCTTCCAGGACAGCCAACACATAGCTATAACAATGTCCCTCAGTGTGGGAGATTGGACATTTGCCAGTTATTCCCAAAGACTACCAAGGACTGTAGACCATCACCGGTCCACAGCTACAGCTACATTTAAACCTGTAAGAGAATTGAAGGTTAATACAACATATTAATACAATGAAACATAATATTGGCACCATGGCCGCTTCAGGCAGCTAAATCTTCTGCTACTAAACATGAGCTACTAAAGTCTACTCTTGACCTTTCTATAAATTGTCCTTGTCTCTTTGGAGCCATGTCCATGAAGATGCAGGCATCATCTGAGTCTTTTATACAGTTTTCTGCAGGTTACTGTCAGGGCTGTGCACTGCGGCCAGTTCTTCTTTCTAGCGATAAACACAGTCTGTCCAATTTCCTTAAAGTGTATTCTGGCACAGGAGAAAGTTGTTTTGCTGTACACAGGTAGCTTAACCCCTATACCACTGGGCCTGGGCCTCTGCCCAGCAAACTGCAATCTATAAGTTCAATGCACAGCCTCCGGTTCTCCCAACCCAGCGATGCCTCGGCCAGTCTCCAAGCCAGACTCCCCCTCCCTTGGAGAATCCCAAAGTTCCGATGGCTTCCAGGTCCAGGGAGAGTGCCCTTTTGTGAACCCTGTTTATTAGTTACAGGGCCCAAAAAAAGTACAGCCTTCCAACTCCATGGAAGCAAACTCGAAAGCTAGACGATGGCCTTACACCAACCAGCAGGAGCGACCCGCCTCGTCTCAGATCCTCGAGGGGAACCACATCCCTCGTGAGGGGGATACGCATCCCTCCTGAAGAGCAGAACATCTTCCGACTCTCCCCGCCCGTAGTCCTTCAGCAGTGCGTCCACTTAGACCGCTTCGGGAACTACAGAATTTCAGAAGTGAGCTCACACAGGACAGAACATATAACACACAGAATACACAACACACAGACACCTACTGCGGCCAGTCAGACTCTCCGGATCGGGGGTCCCTCGAGGGTCTTGGGGATCCCAGACGAGCCCCCAAATGTTATGCCCAGATTTCAGGATCCCCAAAAGACCACCAGGCAGCCAGCCGAGTCTGATGCAAAAGCAAAAAGAGTCTTTATTTGAGCTAGCTCGATCTCTCCCTGCCCCCACACTTGTGAAGTAAGGGGAGGAGAGAGGACTGTGGGCCCTGCCGATTGGCCAGGCGCAAGTCGGGGTCTTGTTACACAGGATGTGGTTGTGTCTATGCTGCGCACTTCCCTTGATTGTCATTGGTTATTTTAAAGAAATCCTAGGTGTGGCTAACAGAGGCTTGGGCTTCTGGGAAGAAGCTCCTTGCTGAGCACATGGCTAATGGCTGCTGCCCAAAAATGGAGGATCTGGGGTAAGATGGAAGGCACAGCCCTCGCCCTTTCAACCTTTTTCATAGAATCACTGAAGTCCTGGCCAGAGGAGATTGTCTCCTCCAGATCCTTCATATTACTCCTGAGGGAGCTGGCTCAGAGGGAGAAAGTGATTGGCATGGGGGGTGGTGGTCCATGGTCCTTGCATATATAATTAGTTTAGATGATGTCATGGTGAAGGGCGGGTGGGCCTCGAACCCAACATGACTGTGTCCTTATAAAAAGAGGGAATGTGGGCAGCCAGGCATGCAGGGAGACACCATGTGAAGATGATGAAGGCAGAGATCGGGGTGATGCTCCCACAAGCCAAGGACACCGAAGACTGCCAGCAAACCACCAGAAGCTGGGGCGAGGCTGGGACAGATCCTCACAGCCCTTGGAAGGAACCAACCTTGCCCATACCTTGATCTTGAACTTCTAGCCTCTGAACTTTGAA
>NW_006294283.1:0-889 GCF_000327345.1 Myotis davidii | reverse complement strand
AAGCCAGCTTGGAAGAAAGGAACCGGGAGGGAGCCCGAGGAGAGAAGGAGGTGGGACCGCCAGGGAGGCCATCCTGAGGGCGCCGTCATTAAATTTCCTGAGGATCAAGTCTCGCTCTTCGCACACACAAGAAAGATAACCATCCACTTACACACTCAACGGTGCTGTTGAATTAAAAAAAATCCCATTTCAGAGGACTTTAAAAGGCTCTTTCTATTGTCAAGTGTCCTGTGACTATTACAGAGCGCCGCGGCACTACGTTAAATAAGCTGAGAGGCACGGAGAACTCCTAAGGTAAACTTCGAAGCTGTGAGCTTCAAGCCACACTCATCCACTTGGCTCCCAGGCATGGTTTCTCTAAAGCGAGGCTCTCCTCCTGTGGTCGATGACGGGGAACTGGAGGCGGGGAAGGGAGGGGCTGGGAAGGGGGTGAAAATCCCGTGCGACTAGAGCCCACTGCAAGCTGGGCCTTAAAACACGGCTTGGAAGAGATGGTACGTTACAGCTGTTAATAAAAGGCCTCTGTCTCCTAATAAAAGAGCTGTCATGGATGGACACAGGCCTGAGACTTTGGTTGGAGTGACAGTTGTGGTAACTCCCCGGGTGCCCTCGCGGGGCTCCTCTCCTCTGGGCCTCCGTTTGCGCATCTGTAAAGTGAGCATCAGGCCTGGGAAATTCTGCTTGTAACCCTCCCGCTCAGAGGCATCCAAGACCTGGATCACAGGGGAGACTTCAGGGCCCTCCTGGGGATTAAGACGAGAGGCCAGTTGCGGGGGCTCACCCCTGATTTTACCTGATCTGCTAATTGGGGTTTCATGTAAGAGCTCCCTCAAAGAAAGGATTCAGCTGCTAAAAGAAAAAGTTGCGAATCACTGGACTGGGTTTCTTT
>NW_006294282.1:0-595 GCF_000327345.1 Myotis davidii | reverse complement strand
CCTCCATCTCATCGCTGAGGTCAGACCCCGCCCTTAGCCTTCTCCAGCCTTTCCTTGGCCTCCAGGGCGGTTTCCATCTCCATCTCGGCCTCCTGCATCTGAGTGACCAGTGCGCCCGCGTCCGTTTCCAAAACTTTGATGAGCCCTTGGGAGGCGCTTATGATTTCTGCTCGGCTCTTGGTTGGAACCATGTCCTTTGGGTTCCACACTGCGCCGCCCCCAGCGGCTCCCACAGGTTAGGCTCCAGGGACCCCAGGAGACAGCATGCGGCCTCCAGCCCAGCGATGCTGCGCCCCCAGCACTTCCAGTAGCTCTGGGGGACCCCAGGTACCGCCCGCAGACAACATGCTCCTGCAGCAGCCAGGGCCCCTGGGGGAAACCCACCCAAACACGGTCCCACCATCTCCAAACGCCCTCTGTGCTGACACATACGCTGTGCCATTACTGAGCTCACACACCTCCCGCAGTGAGTTCGGCCTTGCGGCCGCGTTCTCACAGGGTTTCTGTTCTGCTCTTTCCCCTCCATGGAGATGCCGCATCTGAACCCACCAGTGCTGCCCTCTGGAGCAGTGCGACCCGGGTCATGGGATCCGCA
>NW_006294281.1:22611-23835 GCF_000327345.1 Myotis davidii | reverse complement strand
GTCCCTAGTTTTCATTTTAGTAACTCTGAACGGTGTTTAATGGTGTCTCATTTGGCTTGTAATGTTCATGTCCCTACTGGCTGGCGATACTGAACATCTTTTCATGTGTTTCTCTGCTGTCTGCACAACCTGTTTAGTGAAAGGTCTGTTCAGGTCTTTTAATTGGATTGTTTGAGTTTTAACATTAAGTATTGAAAATTCTTCATATATTCTAGATATCAGTTCTTTCTTGGAAATGCAGTTTGCTAATATTTTCTCCCAGTGTCACCTTTGGGGCATCTCCACTGGAGGCCACAATGTTTTAAAAATGTGGATGGAAGGATGAGGCTTTAGTAATAATAATTTCACCTCCTTCATTCATGTCATGTCATTTAAAAGAGAAACTGGTTTTCTTCTCTGTCTTCTCTCTGCAGGTCAGTGTTGGGACTGGGAACGGCTATGGAGGTCGGGTGCCAGCCCATTCGTGCTGAGCTCGGCCTCAGCGCCCATGTGAGTGGAGTGAAAAGGCCAGGATGTCCTTCATCTCCTGCAAACAGTGCTGACCCCCCACATCCTGGGAAAGGCTCTCAGATCCTTCAGGGTTCCACAGACTGCACTTTGAGAAAGGTTGATCTGGATAAACCAGGGAGAGAATCCCAACTGTCCCTGTCTTTCCCTCCTCTTCTCTTCCCAGAATCCCTCTGCATAAGGGGGGGATTCCTGCACCCAAAAACTGAGCTCAAAGCACTGCCCCTGGGACCTTCTAGAAGAGAGCTCACCCTGAAAATCTGACAGGGAGTGTCCTCAGCCTGGGAGGGAGGTGGAGGGACAGGGGTGTCCCCTCTGGGACAGGGAGCAGTTTGTGTCTCCACCCCAGCTGAGTGTGCACTCACATCCCAGACAGAAACCTTACGTGTCTGTAGGAGAAGCCATCTTGGCCCTTTTATTTTATTCCTTTGAATTAAACAAAAACGTTTTTATTGACGTTAGAGAGCGAGGAAGGGAGAGGGAGAAAGAGAGAAACGTGGATGCGAGAGAGAAGCACTGATTGGTTGGCTCCCCTACGCGCCCTGACCAGGGGTCGCACCTGAAACCTGTCAGTGCCCAGGACAGCGCTCACCCCACTGAGCGGCACTGGCCAGGCCTGGCCCGTTTATGCAAATGGGCCGAGTGCTCTGACCTGAGGCCCAGACACCGTGCAGAGCGGTCTGTCCAGCAGGACATTCTGTGAGCGAGGCCTCGCTC
>NW_006294281.1:20889-21914 GCF_000327345.1 Myotis davidii | reverse complement strand
GCCCGGATTGCAAGAAGGCACAAGCCAGGGTAAGGAGACCCCCCACCCCCACGCACGAATCTGTGCACTGGGCCTTTCATAGAATACAAAGCAGAAAGTGTCACTTTAGATTGCACCTTAGAATTCTTTACCTGTTGCACCTTTTTAAAATTTCCCCCAAATTCTAACAATTCTGTTTCCCTTCTCCTTGGAATGTCCTCCCGCAGCTGAAATCACATATGAAGCTTTTACAGTTGTGGAATGAAAATTTGTCAAACCAAGAACCAAAGATGAAAACCAATGAAGGAAAACATAAAACTTTTCTACGTCAACCTCACACTCGAGAGATACAAACGCAGGGCCAGAATCAAACTCAAAGTCACACGAAGACGTTGACAAAGAAAGGGTCCCCTGGCCCAGAGTTCCTCAGCCAAAGCCCAGGAGGCTCCCTGTGGGCAGGCGAGGTGGGTTCGTCATTGCTGGAGGGAGAACGCATCCCACGGGGTCCATGGGGCACCCTGGTGGGAAGGGGGGAAATAGGACAAACCTAGGGTGTGGGCTCTGGATGGGTGACCTCGGGAGGGTGTGGGGAGCAGGCTCCCCTAGATGGGGGTGTCAGGAGAGGCAGCTCTATGGGTGGGCAGCTCAGTGACCATCTAGGGACAAGGCTGCCTGCAGCGAGGATGGAGGTGCCGCTGGAGAGAAGCAGCCTCGCTGCCAGGAGCCAGCGCAGGGAGCTGTGTGGCCCGCTGTGAGCGGCCAGGGGCAGGTTCCCACGGGGACAGGGCAGGAGAAGGGAGGGAGGGAGGCAGGGGTTTCTCCAGTCGCGTCCCCTCCAACAGGCCTCCAGCTGTGAGACTGAGAGGAGGGCGGCTCCCGAGCGCGTGGCGACTTGGGGAGGAGGCGACTCCGTTGGCGAGAGAAGCCCCTTCCCCTGCACATGGAGAGGCGCCTGCTCTGAGTCATCGACCGCGTCTCTGGGACTCGCCATCGCTCAGCGCAGGCCCGTCCCCTGCGCGTCCATGGAGACAGCACAGCGCACGCCG
>NW_006294281.1:15919-19499 GCF_000327345.1 Myotis davidii | reverse complement strand
AGAGGGGGAGGAGGAGAAGTTGGAGAGGGGGAGGAGGAGAAGCGGGAGAGAGGGAAGGAGAAGAGGGAGAGAGGGAGGAGGAGGAGCTGGAGAGGGAGAAAGGGTGAGACAGAGAGGGAGGGAGGGAGGCCCCATGAAGCGAGGACGCTGGGACTTTGCCCCCTTTGGGGAGGAGTCTGCGCCCAGTGCGGCCCTTGCCCAGGACCAGCGTCCAGGACTCTGTAGCCCTAGTCAGCGCTCTAGTTGCTGGGCGTCCCTGGTCAGGGCAGCAGCCTCTGTGTCAGGGGACTGTCCCTCAGGCTTTCCGACCATCAGCACTGTCATTCGTAGCCCCCGGTGGGGGTCAGATGGTGGAGTGGCACCCCCTCTCCCAACAGTGGGCCGGCTCCCAGACAGGCGCTCCCAGCAACAGGTCCTACCCCATCAGTCGGCAGGAGGCCAGTGGGAGAGGTGTCTCTCTCTCTCAGTCTCTCTCTCCTGCCCTCTCTCTAAAGAGTTGGCCCCTCCCCTCCCGCCCAGCTTCAGTGCCTGCCCCTCAGAGCCTGGCTCCTGTCCTGGGAGGCTGTGCCCTCACACACCCGCCTGGCTCAGCCCTCACCTCCCAGCCCTGGCTCATCCCCTTTGGGTTCCACCATCACCACCCGCTGACAGTGCGCCTCTCCCTCCACTTTGCATTCATTACTTACATATTTTAATTAAAATGTCTCCATTTCTTCTCTCACTTCTCGCTCACTGTGCAGGTTTTTGGGTTTTGTTTTTCCAAACATGGTGTTTTCTCAACAGGATCCCCACCCACTTGTTCTTCTGTGATGGGTCCTCCACCCCTGCCCACAGGAGGGCCACCCTCCCCTTGGACCTGTGACCAGCTTTGGTGACCAGAACAGGACGGAGGTGACAGAGCCTCATTTCTGCAGGCCTGACATGAGATGCCTGTGGTTCTGACATGAGGTGTGAGTGGGTCTGACACGAGGGGCCTGTGGGTGTGACATGAGGGGCCTGTGTGTGTGACATGAGGGGCCTGTGGGTCTGACATGAGGAGACTGTGGGTCTGACATGAGGAGACTGTGGGTGTGACATGAGGAGACTGTGGGTGTGACACGAGGGGCCTGTGGGTGTGACATGAGGTGCGTGTCAGTGTGACATGAGGGGCCTGTGCGTCTGACTTGTGCCCTTGGCCCATGCCCCCTGGAGCCAGGGGCCTAGCTGGGAGCAGCACCCACCTCACAGCCCAGGGACCTCCCAGCTGGCAGCCAGCACCAGCTGCAGCCCCGTCAGGGACCCTCTAGAATGTTCTGGTCCAGCCAGGCCTCCAATGACCCCGCCCCAGGCCATGTCACACAGAGCAGAAGGGGGGGCCGCTGAGCCCGCAGAACAGGAGGAGTCAAGGCTGTGACTGTGGGATTGCTGGTTCCCCCACCACAGATGCCGGGAGCACAGCCCATGTGAGTCACTGCTGTGCGTGTTCTCATCATTCTCTGTCCTTCCTGTCACACTGTGCGCATCAGGAGAGCTGGGGTTTTTTGTTTTAAAAAGGCTTTTATTGATTATTAGAGAGAGTAAAGGGAGAAAGAGAGATAGAGAGTAAGGGGGGAGAGAGAGAGATGGAAACATGGATGGGCTGACTCCTGCAAGCCCGCATTTGGGGTTGGATCCAGAGAACCCTGCATGAACCTAAAAGGGCATCAAACTGGGGACCTCCTTCTCATGGGTCCATGCCCAGTCCCAAAGCAACCTCTGCCCAGCAGTGGGCGAGACCATCTGGGTGTCAGGGCCCCTGATGTTTGCACACCATCAAAGTCCCAAAAGCACCCATTTCTCAGAGGGTCCCCATCCTTGCAGTGCAGGGATGACTGTGAATGGATGGAATGCATCAGAGCAGCGCGCTGTGCCCGGAGCCTCCCGGTGCTCCCTGTCAGTTACATCTGAAGCCCTTCTAGAAGCTCCTGTGGGCTCCCTGTGCCACACTGGGCTCCCGCGGAGGGGCACTGAGCAGTGTCCCTGTGAATATCACAGCAACTGCCATCCACAGGTTATTAGATCGTCAATAGTCACGCCCAGCAGCACAGGGTCCCAGGGGCTCCACGACCCTTAAAATCGGCAGCAAGGGACACAGAGCGAGGAGGCAGGAAGCAGGACATGGCAGGTCTGCGTCAGCCACGTGAGCGTCCCCTGAGGCAGGGACACAGAGAGCAGAAATGGAGGGCAGCAGGTGGCAGTGGTAACAGGGCCACCAGCATCAGGGTGCTGGGAGGGGCTCTGGTCTCAGGGGATCGCACGGGGAGGCCTTGCAGGGGAGAACGCGCCACAGGCCAGGGGGTGACTCTGTGAGGGACACACCATGGAGACACCGGCTTGGGCCAGGGGGACAGTGTCCATGGCAGCAGAGATGGACCCCAAGATGGCAAAGCTCATGTTACACCCAAGTGTGAGCAGAACCCTGTGTCTACATTTCAGTGATGAACTAGAAACCCAAGTGGCACCTCTATACATAGCACCT
Source organism: Myotis davidii (assembly GCF_000327345.1). Taxonomy (NCBI): domain Eukaryota; kingdom Metazoa; phylum Chordata; class Mammalia; order Chiroptera; family Vespertilionidae; genus Myotis; species Myotis davidii. The sequence continues at coordinate 17,002 of NW_006294281.1, read as the reverse complement.
TCCACACTGTGTAACAGGGTTTTATCCATCCCATCAGCCAAATGAGAGGGCCAACCGTGTAAAAAACATGCAGGTGTAAGAAGCAACTCGCTGAAAACCCAGTTCCTACCTGATATTCTCTGTAACATGACCCTGTGGGATTGCTGGTTCCCCCACCACAGATGCCGGGAGCACAGCCCATGTGAGTCACTGCTGTGCGTGTTCTCATCATTCTCTGTCCTTCCTGTCACACTGTGCGCATCAGGAGAGCTGGGGTTTTTTGTTTTAAAAAGGCTTTTATTGATTATTAGAGAGAGTAAAGGGAGAGAAAGAGAGATGGGAACATGGATTGGCTGACTCCTGCAAGCCGCCTAAGGGGTTAGATCCAGAAACCCCTGCATGAACCTCACAGGGCATCAAACTGGGACCTCCTGGTCCGTGGGTCCATGCTCAGCCCCGGAGCAACCCCCGCCAAGGAGTGAGGTAGACCATCTGGGTGTCAGGGCTCTTGATGTTCACACAACATCAAAGGCGCAGAAGCACCTATTTCTCAGAGGGTCACCATCCTTAGGCAGCGCAGGGATGACTGTGAATGAAGGAAATGCATCAGAGCAGCGTGCTGTGTGCCTGAGACTCTCAATGCTCCCTGTCAGTTACACCTGAAGCCCTTCTAGAAGCTCATTGCGGATTCCCTGGGCCACACTGGCCTCTTGCAGAGGAGCCCTGAGCAGCGTCACTGTGAATATCACAGCAACTGCCATCCACAGGTTAGATCGTCAATAGTCACGCCCAGCAGCCCAGGAACCCAGGGGCTCCACGACCCTTCAAATCAGCAGCAAGGGACAAAGAGCGAGAAGGCAGGAAGCAGGTCATGGCAGGTCCGCATCAGCCAAGTGAGCGTCCCCTGAGGCGGGGACACGAGAGCAGAAATGGAGGGCAGCAGGTGGCAGTGGTAACGGGGCCGCAGGCCTCAGGGTACAGTGGGGGCCTCTGGTCTCAGGGGAATGCATGGGGAGGCCTTGCAGGGGAGAAGGTGCCGCAGGCCAGGCGGTGACTGCAGGAGACGCACTGTGGAGACACTGGCTCGTGCCATGGGGACAGTGT
>NW_006294281.1:10940-15713 GCF_000327345.1 Myotis davidii | reverse complement strand
GTGTAAGAAGCAACTCGCTGAAAACCCAGTTCCTACCTGATATTCTCTGTAACATGACCGAATCTCACAGAAATAGGAATGGAATAAACATACAGAAAATGGGTAAAACAGCTCTTCATTCTCCTGTGTGTTTATCTTCCTCCAGAAAATAAACTCTCCACTCACGCAGGAGTGATGCTACCCAAGTCCAACATCAGACATGTGCCAATGGAAGGCGGGACTTGCTCATATGCACACTGAGATCAAGTTTACATAACATCTGCAATATTCCTTTTAAAGAGAGAGAGAGAGAGAGAGAGAGAGAGAGACATCTTTCAACAGCTGCACTGCTCAAAGGGAAACGTATTTCCTCAATAATTTCATGTAACTTTATTACCCTCCTTAGATTAGGAATTGACTTGAACATCTCCCAGGGCAGCATTTGTTTCACATTGATTGTTGTGGATTTTATATGATAAATGGTATTGACGAAATGATTCCCAAATAAGGATCAGTATTGATGATGTCTACATATTTCTCATCTCAACTGTGATTTCAAAAATCCAGGAGTTCTAGGACCCCTCAGGAGCAGCAGGGAGGGGCTGACAGGGGAAAACAGGGCCCTAGAAGGAGGCAAGAGCAGGAGGAGCCTGAACACCCATCTCTCCACACTGCGGGGTCCTGTGTGCAGGGAGCCTTGGGCCTGTGGGACAACGACGGGGAACATTGACCCTGTGCTGTCACACGGGGGGATGCCCAGAGAATGAGACCAAAATTCACCCATGAAAACAGGAACAAGCATAATATCTACCAAAGCAAACAAACCACAAACAGCCAGGATATGAGGGCGGAGCCGGGGACCCAGGCCTGAGCCCAGACGGACCTGCCCTGGGAAGACCTCGCTGTCCAGGGTCCAGGCGAAGCGCTGCATTAGGACACGTGACAAGGCTGGGGGGATGTGAGCCCCTGTGACCACAGTTCCTGGTGGGACAGGGTTCTACTGAGGGACAAGGTCAGAGGAGCAGAGAGGTGACCCGGCCAGGGAGTGACCACATCAAAGCTCATGATGCATTGAGCACTGACCAGGCACAGGCCCCGGACACGCTAAGTCCTCACAGCCCCTCCCGTCCCCTCTGGAACAGGCGCAGCACTGCTAACACACGGGACCTGCAAAGTTCTCAGGGCTTCCATTCCTTTCCTCTCAAACTTGAGGATCTTCTCCTTTAATGAACCCATCAACGCTTCATGCCAAGCAATGAACAAAGTCACATCAGAGTCTCATTTCCATATGGGAGAAAGATCTTGTAGGTCAGAGCACCAGGGAGTAAGGAGAGTGATGGGGAGGGTGGAGGGCCCAGCCCACCTTTCCTGGATTTCTCAAGCTGTGTCCCCTCCACCAGGCCTCCAGCTGTGAGACTGAGAGCAGGGCAGCTCCCAGGCGCATGGCGACTTGGTGAGGAGGTGACTCTGTTTGTGAGAGAAACCTCTTCCCCCTCCACATGGAGAGGCTCCTGCTCTCAGTCACCTGACCGTGTCTCTGGGACTCCCCATCGCTCAGCGCAGGCCGTGTCTCCTGCATGTCCATGGAGACAGCACAGCGCACGCAGCTCCCAGAACCCGCCACCCTCTGGGGACACAACGCTCGGGGTGCATGGCTGACCCATGAAGCCTTCCCGGAGGAGGCGGCAGGAAGGACCCATCCAGGACTCAGACCCACAGAGCTGCTGTGAGATATGCAGCCTCCTTTCTGGGCTCCGGGCCGCCCGACTGTCCCTCCTGGGACCGACCAGTCCCTCCATCCGCGGCTCTGAGGCAACCCGCCATGGCCTGCTGCGGTGGCCCTGGCAGCGATGAGCCTGGGTCAGGGTCGGGGTCTAGGTAGGAATTGAGGGCGGGGCTGAGGGGACTGCAGGGGCTCCCGAGTCAAGGTATCATGGACATTGTGTCACACGTCTACACACTTCTGACAGCATCTTGCATGCTCTTCCTACTTGCCTGTTTTTTCCTTTGGTTTGTGTTGGTTCCATATTATTTCCCCTCCAGATGTATCGGGGTGTCATGGACATATTGAACATTGTGTAATGACTTGATATATGAGTATATTGTGAATTGATGACCACGATGAGTAGTTAACATATGCATCCCATCACTTAGTCACCACTGGTGTGGCTGTGAGAACTTTTAAGATCTACTCTTAGCAATTTTTTTACTTCATTGTTATTATTGACACCATTACAGATGTCCCCATTTTCCCTACCGTTACCCACCTCCTTCCAGCCTCCACTCCCATCCCCTCTGGCCATCACCACAGTGTTGGCTATGACCATGGGCTGTGATGTGTGTATATCCTTTGGCCAATCTCTTCACCTTCTTTCTCCTGTTCCCCCTCTTCCTTCCCCTCTGAGATCTGTCAGTCCTCTCCATGTATCCACATCTTTGTTTGTATTTTATCAGTTTACTCAGTTCATTTACATAAAGTGACATCATATGGGGTTTGTGTTTCTGTGCCTGGCTTGTTTCATTTAGCATAATACTCTCCAGGTCCATCCATGCTACTTCAAAGGGTGAGGGTTTCTCTTAGCAAATTTCAAGTCTACAATATGTATTATTGAGTCTACTATAGTCATCATTACTTAGGCTGTTTCCATGTGTTTGCCATCCTATATAATAAAATGCTAGTATGCAAATCAACCAAACAGTAGAACTACTGGTCCCTATGACGGGCACTGGCCACCAGGGGGCAGACGCTCAATGCAGGGGCTGCCCTCTGGTGGTCAGTGCGCTCCCACAGGGGGAGCACCGCTAAGTCAGAATTCGGGCTCACAGCTGGCAAGCACAGAGGTGGTGATAGTACCCTCTCCCACCTCCACAGCAGCGCTAAGGATGTCGGACTTAGGCACAGGGGGAGCGGGCCTAAGCCATTAGTCAGATATCCCCCAAGTGCTTCCAGACTGTGAAAGGTCCCAGAGATGAGGGACCCCCCCGCCCAAGTGCATGAATTTCGTACACCAGGCCTCTACTTGTAAATAATGCTGCAATGGACATGAGGGTGTAGATAGCTCTTCAAGATATAATTTAATTTCTTTCAAGTATATCCTCAAAAGTGGACTTGCTGGGTCATATGGTAGTTCTACCAGTCACGGCAAGAATTAAAACACCAGGTCAGCCCGGCTGTGGTGGCTCAGTGGGTTGAGCGCTGCCCCATGGACCAAGAGGTCTTGGGTTCGCTTCCCAGTCAGGGCACGTGCCTGGGTTACAGGCTTGATCCCCGGTAGGGGCGTGCAGGAGGCAACCGATCAATGAATCTCTCTCCTCATTGATGTTTCTATCTCCCTCTCCTTCTCCCTTCCTCTCTGTAAAAAATCAATAAAATATAAAAAATAAATAAAAAATAAAAAATAAAAAGCCAGGTCAATCCACAGTCTCATTTCAAGACGGAGCAGGAAGTTGCAGCTCACAGCCCCAGGCAGTAAAGGCAGGGATGGGGAGGGCCCAGCCCCACCTCTGCTGACAGGAAAGCATGGGGAGCAGGGCTCGGCCAGCCACCCAATCAGAGGTTCTTGAGTCAGGAAGTGGAAGCATGAATACATCCTCCATCACTCGGTCCCCACAAGGCAGCTGCCTCACGCTGTGGAGGACAAGCATCATGAACAGAGTCAGGTCAGTGGCTGTAACTGGTGACATTCTCAGAGTCCACTTCATGCTCACAGTGTCCCTCTGACTCCCCACCACCCAGTCCTCCCTCTGCCCATCCCTCCCCATGGCAGGGTCTCACCTCTAGAGAGACACATCAGAGCCCTGGGAGCTGTCACTGCCTGGGGGACACACAACAGGATGGGGTCAGAGCCCCAGGGCAGGAGACTAGGAGGAACTATGGGGTGGGGCATGGCTCCCGTCTGCACTGTCACAGGATCTCAGGGGTCACCCCCCATACTCACTGGCAGCCTGAGCATAGCTCATTCCTTCCCCACCTGCGGGAAGAAAACATCCCATGAGATACCAGGGAGGAGGCAGGGCCACAGGGTTCTAAAGGAAGCCCTAGCGCTGGGCCCCAGAGAAGTTTCCAGAACCCTGTAGACCCAGGGCAGGATCAGTAAACCTGAGGGAAATGCATGTGTGGGGACTAGGCCCACCGCCCTCCTGGAGGTCTGTGCTCAGCAGGGACCTGCCCTCTCATGTGGGGCTGCTGGGAACGGGGTCCCCACCACCAGCATCAACAGGTGATAAGTGGGTCCCTCATTTTCCCACGGGCCTCATTAGAGTAAGTGTGAGCACAGAGCCCCACACTGGCCATCACACCGTGGGGATGGGGCTTCCCATGAATGACGCGGGACACACGTCTACCTGGGCTTGAACCCCCAGGGGGACAGACACTCAGACCTCACACCTGCCCACCTGAGTGCCTCCTCCTCCCCCACATCACAGCTGTAGCCACAGCTCCCAGGAGTACCAGGACCCCCGCGATGCCCATGATGATGATGAAGAAGGTGTGAGAAGGCGGCTCTGGGAGGAGAAGGGAAGGGAGGGTGAGGGCCCTGACCCCAGGCCTCAGCCCCGACCCCCCTGAGGTCCCCCAGGGTCCCTGCTGCCCTGAGAAGAGGCTCTGTGCCCACGGCCCCTCCTCACCCCATCTCAGGGTCAGGGGCGCGGGCAGCCCCTCGTGCTGCACATGGCACGTGTATCTCTGCTCCTCTCCAGTGGGCACCCCCACGGCTGCCCACTTCTGGAAGGTGCCGTCCCCCGCAGGCCTGGTCTCCACCAGCTCCAGGTCCTGGGTCTGGTCCTCCAGGGAAA
>NW_006294281.1:10242-10789 GCF_000327345.1 Myotis davidii | reverse complement strand
CCCTCCCCCCCTAACTGTCCCTGAGAGGAGGGGGGTCCCTCTGGTACCTGACCTGGACATCCGGGGGGCTCCCTCCCTGACCCAAGGAGGGGTGTCTGACACTGACCCCCTGTCCTGTCTCCTTGTAGGAGCCCCAGCCCCGGGGAGAGGGGGCGGCCCCAGTGACCCTGGTACCTGCACGCTGCAGGGTCTCCTTCCCTTTGTCCAGGGTCATGAGCAGCGACTCCACACACCGGCCCTCCAGGTAGCTCCTCGCACGCTCTGCCTCACCGGCCGCTTCCCACTTGAGCCAGGTGATCTGAGCGGCCATGTCTGCCGCGGTCCAGGAGGTCAGGTCCTCGTTCAGGGCGATGTAGTCGGCGCCATCATAGGCGAATTGCCAATACCCGCGGAGGAGGCGCCCGTCGGGTCCCACTTCACAGCCGACCATCCACTGGAAGGTGTGAGACCCTGACCCCGCCCCGCTGTCAGCACAGCCCTGCCCGCAACGCGGGGACTGAATCTAAAACTGAAAGTGAAACCGGGTCGAAGTCCCCGCGAGCTCCTC
>NW_006294281.1:6497-6997 GCF_000327345.1 Myotis davidii | reverse complement strand
GGTCCCCTCGCCCCTCCCCGCACCGCCCCCCCCTCCGACCCCGCACTCACCGGCCCAGCTGGGGGTCAGGACCAGCGCCCCCGGGAGCAGCAGGAGGAGGGTTGCGGGGAGCAGGTCCCGCATCCTTGGCGTCCGGGGACCAACTGAGTCCTGGCGGTTCCGAGGAGGAGTTTTAACCGGAGTCGCGGGGACGCTGATTGGCTGCTCTATAAACCGGTCAGCCAATGGGAGTGAGAAGTGTGGCCGCGTCACGAGTCTCCAGGACGGAGGCACAGACACTGGATGGGAGAGGAGAAGTGAAACCCAGGTGCTGGGGCGTCCCCCACACGGAGCTGCACCCCCAGACTCTGTCCCCTGCGGAGCCCTGAGCGCAGGCCTGGGCCCCGGGACTCGGTCCTGCCCCTCCTCCCGCGCGGGGCGCCGTCACCCTGTCCCCGAGGCCTGGCCCGGGCGCTGTGCTGTTCAGGGACTTTTCAAGGTTTTGGTTTCACCATCTCTGT
>NW_006294281.1:0-2174 GCF_000327345.1 Myotis davidii | reverse complement strand
GCAGGGCCTCCCTGGGCATTTCCTCTCTCCAGACTCTAGAAGAAATCAGCCACCGTTCTGAGGACCTGCCTCCGCCCTGCCCCCCCTACACTGTGTTGGGCAGGAATTCCTATCGCGGCTGGGATGCAGGAAAACGAGTTAGGGTTTCTTGTCAATATTTGTTGGGGACTTGATGGAGCCAACCACTTTCTCTATGAAACTCCTCCACTGTCCACAAGAGTAAGAAACGCATTCTGTGAAGCAATAAAAGGTCACAATGCATCCGGAAAAAGCTCCCTTCTCTCAAGGGGCCCTGTGCAGTCACTGATTGGGTGGGAGGCCCGTGGTCCCCTCACTCCTGTCCAGGTAGAGTTGCCGACAGGTACCCCTCGGCGTCCCTTGAGAAGAAACTCCCAGGTTCCATTCCCATCTGTGTGTTTCTACACCGACTGCTTCATCCTGGTTTCCTTCCCTCCAATGGAACTGCTTCCCTTATCTTCTCCGTCTCTGCTCAGGAATGTACAGTGTCCCATGGGGCAGAGTGACTTCCCTAAACTGCAAGATATGTGAGATCCGTGTGACCTCATTAAATGGTCTCCTTTTATTATTTCATTCACAAGGGGCAGTGGGACAGCTGGCATCTTGACTAACTTTCCCGGCTGTGACAGCCCATGTGGGGCACCGCATTAGGATGCGTTGGGGGGTACAGTAGGATTGCCCAACCGGTGAAAGGGAGCCACCATTTAGGTTGGGCGGTGTGAGGAAGGTAAGGGCTGAAGATCCCTTTCAGGAGAACAAGGACATTCTCCCCAGCATGGGAAGGGGTTCTTTTCTCTACACGTTTGCCAACAGGCGTCTCTTCGTTCGGTCCATCTGTCCTTCTGAGCCTTTCACTCTCTCCCTTGTCCCATGTGTGATCTCTTGTCACCCTGTCGGTGACGCTCAGCCTCTGACACCCCTGACACCCCATCCTGCTCTGTCTCCAGGTGCAGGGAGTGCGGCCAATGCATTTGTCAGCATATTTGAAACAACTCACTTTCCCACCAGGAAAAACTGAGAGAGAGCGAGTCCACATTCTTGTGAACAATTGATTTGGTCTGACTCTGTCATTCTCAGTGCTGGGAGGGGGGCAGCAGTATCACATTGTGGCTGAATTTCAGTTTCCCCTCTGACTACAACTGCTGGGCAATGTTCCTAACTGTACGGGCCATGTAACCATCCTCAAAGGGCGGTGGACTGGACATGGTTCATGAGTGAGTGGGACTCTGGCAATGTGCCAGCATCTTCAATTATTGGGACACTGTTGTTATGAATGGATCTGAGAAACAGATCCATATCTGGTCTTTGCCCCTGGCTCCTGGCACTGAGCTCCTAAAACCCTGAGCATTCCTGAGTGACAAGTGTCTCTGGTACGCTGATGACATGGCTCTTGGCTGGGAGGCCTGGAGGCTTCAGGGTGGGGGCTGGGCCCCAGAAAGACCGAGCTGATCAGAGGGTTGGAACGCCCGCGCCCTAGAAGGAGGCAAGTGTAGGGGGAGCCTGAAAGTGCATCTCTCCACACCGCAGTCCCGTGTGCAGGGACCCTGGGCCTGCGGGACAATGACGACAAAAATGAGCCCTGATACTGTGAGACGGGGACGCCCAGAGAATGAAATCAAATCTCCTACACAAACACAGTAACCGGCATCACATCCACAAAAGCAAAGAAACAACCAACACCCAGAAGATGGGCTCTGAGGGCCAGACCCAGACCGGAGCCTGGGATGAGAGTCCTGGAGATGCGCTGCATTAGAGGTGACAAGGCCTGGGGGATGTGCGTCCCTGTGACCACAGGTCCTGGTGGGACAGGCTTCCACTGAGGGACAAGGTCAGAGGAGCAGAGACCTGACCCGGCCGAGGAGTGGCCACGTCAAAGCCCAGGATGCATTGAGCACCTGGGCACAGGCACCGCCCTCACTCCGGTCTCACAGCCCCGCCAGTCCCCCCTGCAAAGAGCACAACATACAGGGGAATCTGCAGGATCCTTGGTGCCTCCATTTATTTCCTCTGAGAAAATACTTAAAGGATCTCCTTTAATTACCCTTCACTAGTCACAGCAAGAATGAAAACACCAGGTCACCCTGACCGGTCTGCCTCAGTGGATAGAGAGTCAGCCTGCGGCATGAAGGGTCCCCGGTTCAATTCCGGTCAAGGCC
>NW_006294280.1:0-1050 GCF_000327345.1 Myotis davidii | reverse complement strand
TTCCTTTCTTGGCGACTCCTCATTGTCTTTCCTGTGGGTGTTGTGATTATCTCCCGATGGTTCAAACGTTGAGTTGCGTGGGCCTGGGCCATGTGCAGTGGGAGCCTCCCACCACCCTACTGTCACTGAAGAGCTCTGACACTAAGATGTGTTGTTGTTGTGGCCTGGTGGGATCCAGACTCGCTCAGAGTCAGTACTGCCAGCACTCAATGTGGACTCGTGTGCACCCTTAGAATCAGGGACCCTGCCTGCACTGTGCTGAAACAGATACCCCACTGGAGTGTGTTGAAAATCAGAGCCCCCTAGCGTGCGCCAGGAGTCACAGTTCCCCAAGAATCCAGTATCAGAGTCTCTGTTGCTTCACGCGACTTTGCATTGAGAATCAGGGTCCCTGTGTGCCCTTGCACCAAGAATTGGAGTCACTGGCTCTTAGTATGAATGCACAGGGAGTCAGGGATCTCAGGCGCAGGTGATAAGAAACACAGTCAAGTCACTGGTGCTTGGTGCTGCTTCCTGCCCAGAGAATTGCAGTCCCTGCACCCCGCACTACGCGGGACAAATTCCAAGTGCTCACGCGTTTGCTCCCAGCCCAAGGCTCCTGGAGCAGGCAGTGCGGGCAGGACCAGTTCCCAGTGTTTGCGCGATTATTCCCAGCCCCGGGCTCCGAAGCCTGCAGTGTGTGCGGGACCAGTTCCAAGGTGCTCCCGCACTTCCAGGCTTAAGTTTCTGTAGCAGCACTGAGGCCCAGGCAAGGGGTGGGTCTACCAGTTACTATGGCACTGCCCGCAAGCCTGCTGGGAGGGCTTATGGGCTCTGTTACTCACGGATCTGCCACGGGGATTTCTGATCTTTTGGTGTCTGCAGGTCTGTAGCTGTGGTCACAGGTCTCTGTCCCCAGTGGCTGCAGGTTCCTGGTATGCCTCTGAGATCATACTGGGTGGTGCTGAGGCCAGGATCCTAGACTCAAGCAGCTCTGTTTCCCAAGATGGCATGGTCACTGTGCTGTGCTGGTGCCCAGCGTTGGGTAGTATGGACATTTTGATGATGTTG
>NW_006294279.1:0-601 GCF_000327345.1 Myotis davidii | reverse complement strand
ACACTTAAAGCCATTACAGCCCGGCCAGTGTGATTCACTGGTTGAACATGGGCTATGAACCAGGAGGTCACAGTGAACCGGAATTTTTGGACTGGAACATGTGGTGTTCCCCTGGGTAGGATGGTGTCTGTTAGGTTTGATCGAGCAATTGAATTGATACGTTTCCTCCAGGAACTGGCTTTTCAGGTCATTTCACTATGGCCATTCCCTTTGACCACATTCCATTATCTCCCCTCTGGGTATGCATAACGAAGTCTCTGCCCAGAAAAAAGCCTGCCGAAAGTCCTTTCAAAGCCGCTGATTCCCGTCACTGGGTGCTGGAGCCATCCAGATTCCGCCACCTGGTGTGTGGATGGTGGAGTAAATTCATAATCCCTCACCATTCTGGCCTGTGTGTTCCTCCTTGGGCTGAGGAGGAAACTGGTCTTGCAAGGCGTGTCAGGCCATAAAAACTGTGAACAATATACTGCCCTGGGGTGGGGTGAGGTTGTTATCGCTGGCCCCAAGACAGATCATTGGATATGGCCTGGAGACCCCCAACAGCTGGGGGCCTTCCTGTAAGCCCAACAAAGGGGGCGGAACCATCTCTGCAAGACAAAGA
>NW_006294278.1:1856-2800 GCF_000327345.1 Myotis davidii | reverse complement strand
CTCTCAAATCAATCACTAAAATAAAATTTAAATTAACACAGAATCCTGAACCCCACAAAAATCACCTCAGGTGGCATGAGCAAAAAACGGTTCTTACCTTGCTGCGCTTCTGTCATCCCAACAAAGTATAACAAAAATCACTTTTCCTTACCTCACACTGCACATCAGATCTGAACTTACACATTTACAGACACATTTGTCGCCTTGAACTTATGTGAAACACGTCCTCAAGTCTCTGCAGCATAGGCTTTATGTTTGGTGACACAGGCCTTTGCCTGAATTTCATTTCTTTTATTCTCAAATACAATATTTCCAGGGCACTCCCTCATGCCAACACTTCAGAAACTAAACTCTCTCTGAAAGAAAGTTGGAAATGACGCCTCTACAATTCTAGCCTAGAATTTCACAAATGCTTGCCACTCCAACAGCAGCCACAGTCCTGAGAATTGCTGGGTTTATAGCTTATCAAAGCACCTCAAACCGGCTTCTGGATAAACCACAAGGTTTCCAGAACCTCCCTATATGGAAAACACAATAATACCACAACGACATTAGAGGGCGTCACCACCCTTGGGATGCTCTCCCAGCAGCATGTGGGGCCATGGGGGAGGGACACACGAACCTGGGGACACTGGATCGCCTGCTTAACAGTCCCTTCAGGTTTGGCCAAATCCAGACGCCCAACCCAGGCATTCATAAATCATAAAGAAACCCACATCCAGAAGCCTTCTTAGTCACCTATACCCAAAATTTGCCTACCTCAGGGTGAGAACCCTGTCCTCCTGTTCTCTGTGCTCACCAGGGTCCTCTGCTTGTCTCTGTGGTTCAATGGATGCCTCCTGCCAAGGGCAGCACAGGAAGACAGAGTCATTTGGCTGCCTTCTCCTAGACATCTTTTATTACCAATCCTCATTGTGGGTGTGCCCTGTGAGCCTAGACCACGA
>NW_006294278.1:0-613 GCF_000327345.1 Myotis davidii | reverse complement strand
AAAAAAAACACAGAGCACTAGGGGGGGGGGGGGGGGAGGCAACCATGAGCTTGCCCGAGTGTGCTGCTCACCTGTTTGTAGAGGTCTGTGCAGGGTGATCCATATGACCTCTCGAGAACATACTGCAGCCTCTCCTGTTGGTCCAGGCCCACATCCAGGATGTTGTTAGCTGGGTTGTATCTCCCCAGACGCTGGCTTCCAGGCCTTTGCCCTGTTTCCTCCAAGAGACTTGACTCTGCAAAGCCAGCCTCTGTGATAGTTCTGATTTCCCCCTCGTTCCTGCTTTCCTGGGACCACTGGCGTTATCTCCAAAGTAGGTGGTGCGGTCCCTGTCCTGGGGCTGAGGTTCCTCACCCTGGTCCCTGAGGCACGCAGCCCACAGCCTGTCCGGCTTCTCCTTTGAGACCTCAGGGAGCACCTGCCTTGACCTGGGCCGCTGCAGAACCAGCCTTCTGGTCTCCTTGAAGAATTTCCACCTGTCGGTGAATGTCCCCACGGTATCCTCAGAATGCTGGCAGTGGCAGTGATTCCCTGAGAGCACCTCATTCATCTCCGGCTCTGACTTCAGTTTCTGCTCCACTGTGAACCGTTTCTGGCCCCCAATGTGGGCCAA
>NW_006294277.1:0-222 GCF_000327345.1 Myotis davidii | reverse complement strand
AGAGATGGACACATCAATGATGAGAGAATCATGTATTTGGCTGCCTCCTACACGCCCCCTACTGGGGATGCAGCCTGAAACCCGCACATGTGCCCTTGAATGAAATTGAACTTGGGACCCTTCAGTCTGCAGGCCAACGCTCTATCCATGAGCCACACCAGCCAGGGCCACCGCATTTTTTAGATATGCGTCTTCTAAATTATTCCTTTATCTGACATTTGC
>NW_006294276.1:0-312 GCF_000327345.1 Myotis davidii | reverse complement strand
AAAATATCTTCTTAAAAATAGTATTGAATAAATTCGAGAGGCAAGCACACTTTCTGCCCTATCTGCATTTCTGTAGTAAAACTCAGCCTTAAAATTCTACCCCTGAAATTCCACCTGCCTCAGTGAGCAGACATTCCTTCTGTGATTGACTAAATCGGAGGGAGGGACCTTTGCTGTTTCTAGATGGCGGCCCCCAGGGGAGCGGCAAGCCATGTGGCTGACATGGCGGCTGCCAAGTCAGGCAGCTCAAAGTGGCGGCTGTCTACACTGTTCTTTTATAGAGCAAACCAAAACCCCTAAAAGATAGATGAC
>NW_006294275.1:0-476 GCF_000327345.1 Myotis davidii | reverse complement strand
ACAGTGAGGGGAAGTCAGTGTGAGCCCAGATACTAACCTTCCTGAGGGAGGCAGCAGGACTGGGCTGCATGGGGCGTCCAGGACACCAGGGGGCTCTCATGACCAGCAAACCCAGGGTCCCAGCTCAGAGGCTGTCTCTGGAGTTTTGTGCAGGCTTCCTATTGGGATTAATGCTTTCTTCCCTCCCAGTGTCCCCAGGGCAGTTCCTCTTCCTTCTTTGTGTCTTTAATTAGATTCTCTGCAGGAAAAAAGCAGGAAGTGGCTGTGTTCCAGATCTGGTCGACTTCTCATCTGCGCCCTTCCTGTCACCATGTCCCTGATGGTCGCTCTCTGAGTTGACAAGGAAAACATTATAGAGATTCCTGTCCCCTCACTGAGAGCGACGTCCCCCACCCTCCATGCACTGCTGAGTGGGTAACACAGAGTCCAGGCCCGAAACCTCTCCTGAGGGTGATCAGCCCCTTGCTCTACTCCTG
>NW_006294274.1:0-240 GCF_000327345.1 Myotis davidii | reverse complement strand
TTAATTATAATGTGTCTTGGTATCAGTCTTTTTAGGTTCATCTTTTTGGGACTCTGTGAACTTCTTGGACTTGTGTGAGTTTTTTCTTCCCAATATCAGGGAAGTTTTTGGTCAATATTTCTTCAAACAGGTTTTCTATTCCTTGCTCAGTTTCCTCTCCTCTGGAAACCTCATTATGTGGAAGTTGTTTCGTTTGATATTGTCCTGAAGTTCCTTTAGGCTCTCCTCCTGTTTTTTAAG
>NW_006294273.1:0-494 GCF_000327345.1 Myotis davidii | reverse complement strand
ACAGAGCAGGGCAGATCAGGGGATTGGGGAGCTTCCCGCTATCAGGCACAGAGCAAGGCCAATCAGGGCGTTAGGGTGCCATCCCCTGTCATGAACAGAGCAGAGAGGATAGGGAGTTGTGGCCCCACCCCATGTCACACACAGAGCCACAGGGTGATCTGTGAGTTTGGGTGTTTCCCCCTGTCACACTGCTCCAGGGGTCAGGAGGCCTCACCCCTCCACTGATCCCAGTGCTGGGAGGCCTCGGGGCTCTGCTTGTCACCAGGGCAGTGAGGTCTCGCTGCTCAGCTGATCCCAGGGCTAGGAGGCCTCGCAGCTCTGCTGATCCTGGGTTCGGCAGGCCTCATGGCTCCGCTGATCCCGAGTTCGGGAGGCCTCACGGTTCAACTGATCCCTGGTTCGGGAGGCTGCATGGCTCCGCTGATCCCGGGTTTGGAAGGCCTCGCGGCTCTGCTGATCCAGTTGCTGGGAGGCATATTACCCTTTTACTATAT
>NW_006294272.1:0-281 GCF_000327345.1 Myotis davidii | reverse complement strand
TCTTAAAGCCATGTGCACAGTACCCCAGCCTTTTAGCCATTGGTCGCCTATAGCAACATGTTTCCCTCTGATTGGTCGCCTATAGCAACGTGTCTCCCTCTGATTGGTCCCCTCATGCTATATATACCCCTATAGTTCCTCAATAAAACGGATCTGCGTCACTGAACCTGGTCCCCGGAGTCGTGCATGCAGACGCCCTAGCGCGTTGAGGCTCCGTCGTTCCCAACCCCGAAGGACCCCCTGCTTCAGAGGGGGAGAGACACACACATTTGATGTGAAAG
>NW_006294271.1:0-761 GCF_000327345.1 Myotis davidii | reverse complement strand
CTCTGACATCAATAAAAATATATATATTTTTTATAATTATGTCTATTGAACCGCACAGATGAGCCGCCGACATTCATCTTGATATAAAAATGACCGGTTTCTGGCTCACGAATAAGGATTCCCCGGCCAGACTCAGGGTTTATCTTTTAACAATGTTTCCTTTTAAATTTCTTTTTTTTTAATGTGGCTGCATTTTAAAAAATATATTTTTATTGCTTTCAGAGAGGAAGGGAGAGGGAGAGAGAAAGAGAGAAACATCTAGGATGAGAGACAATCATGGACCGGCCGCCCCCAGCACGCCCCCTACTGGTCATCAATGATGAGAGAGAATCATCAACTGAGTCCACAACTGGGCATGTGCCTGACCAGGAATCGAACCCGGGACCTCCTGGTTCATAGGTCGACACTCACCACTGAGCCACACCAGCCAGACTCACAGACTTCATATTATTCCATTGTCCTAGGAGGGAAGGTGAGGGTGGGGCGGGTGGAGGGGTTGGGGTGAGATAAAAAAATAGATAAATAAATAAAAATAAAAGCTATAGATTCTTTTCTAAAAGAAAAAAAAAATCTCATTTCCTCCTTAAGGTAATTCAGTCTTTTAAGTTAGATTTTTGGCAAATTGAAGGATTTCTGGCCCTGAGTGGGGTTGGTCTGGAGGGAGGGACTCATTTTAAAATATTAATTGGTCTGGAGGGAGGGACTCATTTTAAAATATTTACATCAGCCTCGGCCAGTGTGGCTCAGTGGATAGAGCGTCG
>NW_006294270.1:0-285 GCF_000327345.1 Myotis davidii | reverse complement strand
TTCTCTCTCATGTCAATGATTCTCTCTCTCTCTGTCTAACTCTCTCCGACCCCAAACTAACCCTTCCCCTCGCTCTAAATCAGTTTTTAAAAAGGCATATCTCTGTTGAGAATTTAACAAGAAAAAAACTAATTTTGCATTACAAACATAAATCAATGATAGTTAGGCTGCTACAACATTATAAGAGTAAGTGCCACACAAAATTAAATTGATAGCAGGGCCGAAACTGGTTTGACTCAATGGATGGAGCGACAGCCTGTGGACTGAAAGGCCCCAGGTTCGATT
>NW_006294269.1:0-259 GCF_000327345.1 Myotis davidii | reverse complement strand
CCCCCGCCAGGCAGGGTCACAGACCCGGGTCCCGGACCGCCGACAGCCTTGCCCGCTGTTGCCTGCCTTCAGTATGCAAATTAGCCACCATCTTGTTGCTTTGGGGTGGGGGTCCCCACTGGGGTGCCTGGTCAGTCTGGGTGAAGGGCTGAGGGCCGTTTTCAGGCTGGCGGGTGACTAAAGCTCTAAACTTCTCCTTTTTTTCTTTTTTCTTCTGGGATTTATGTACCTTCTATGACTGTCACTGGAGCTGAGAGCC
>NW_006294268.1:0-384 GCF_000327345.1 Myotis davidii | reverse complement strand
CTGCCTCCTGCACACCTCACACTGGGAATCAAGTCTGTGCCCTGATCTGGAATCAAACCATGACCTCTTGGTTCATAGGTTGATGCTCAACCACTAAGCCACTCTGGCTGGGCAAGAATTACTTTTCCTTAAATCATCCTATATAATAAAAACCCAGTGACTAAACGGCGGAACGACCAGAATGACGGTTGACCAGTCACTATGACATGCACTGACTACTAGGGGGCAGACGTTCAATGCAGGAGCTACTCCCTGGTGGTCAGTGTGCTCAGAGGGTGGGTCCACAGCCGCTCAGCTGACTGAGATGAGCAGTACTCCTACAAGGGGCCAATCCCCACAGGCCACGCCACCCCACCAGTGCACGAATCTCATGCACCAGGCCTC
>NW_006294267.1:0-391 GCF_000327345.1 Myotis davidii | reverse complement strand
AATCCTTTCTATGATGTAACAGTCCTGTCTATGCGCTAACAATCCAGTCTATGAAGTCTCAATCCAGTCTATGAAGTAATAATCCTCTCTATGAAGTCACAATACTGTCTACGATGTAACAATACAGTCTATGAAATAACAATCCTGTCTATGAAGTCACAATACTGTCTATGATGTAACAATACAGTCTATGAAGTAACAATCCTGTCTATGAAGTAACAATCCTGTCTATGATGTAACATCCCTGTAATGAAGTAACAATCCTCTCTATGAAGTAACAGTCCTCTCTATGAAGTCACAATCCTCTCTTTGAAGTAACAGTTCTGTCCATGAAGTATCAAACCTGTCTATGAAGTCGCAATCTTGTATATGAAATAACAATACAGTCTAT
>NW_006294266.1:0-256 GCF_000327345.1 Myotis davidii | reverse complement strand
CAGAGAAAACTAGGCTTAGAATCATGCTTGTCTTACAGAAAATAGTGTTCTTTATATCCTATTTAACTATTGAACTATTGTACAAACATAGTTATATGTGAGGTGTATATTGGTGTATATATGTGGATTTGAAAACATCTCAGAATTCCTTACAATCCTAACATTTATCGAATATCCCCCACTGTTACTAATAATCTCATATGTTTTTACAACAAGCCATTGGCACTTTTGCTGCTCTTCTCCTTATTATTTCCCC
>NW_006294265.1:0-800 GCF_000327345.1 Myotis davidii | reverse complement strand
TTTACCTATGCTGCCATCTTGGTTTCCCTCCCCGCTTCTTTTTTAATTATATTTCTTCTCTCACTTTTTTTCTTTTCTCAATATCATTTTTGCACATTTTTTTTCTTTTCTTATCCCCTAACTCTCTTTTCTCGGGTGGTCACCTTTTTTTGGGTTTATTAGTATCGTGAATACATTTAGGTTCAGTGCATTGTGCGTTGTGCCTCGTTGTGTTGTATTTCATGCCTTTAAATCAACGCAGGAGAGATAGAGCTTCATAACCAGACACCCAGAGAAGACAGATCATAGGGAGACAAAGAAACAGCCTGCAAATGAAAGAAAAGCAGGCATCACCAGAAAAGGAAGTAAACGAAATGGAGGCAAGCAATATGTCAGAGAAAGAATTCAGAGAAATGGTCATAAGATAGATAAAAAGAATGGAAGACATATTCAACAATATGTGTAAGAACCAAGAAGAAATGAAGAAGAACAAAGAAGAAATGAAAAATGACATCACTGCTATAAAGAACTCAATGGAAAGCATCAACAGTAGACTAGAAGAAGCAGAGGGCCGAATCAGTGAGCTAGAAGACAAGGTAGGCAAAAATACCCAAGCAGAGCAGCATCTAGAAAAAAAAACTTAAAAAACGGGAGGAGAGCCTAAGGGAACTTAGGGACAACACGAAACAAAACAACATCTGCATAATAGGAGTGCCAGAAGGAGAGGAAACTGACCAAGGAATAGAAAACCTGTTTGAAGAAATAATCACAGAAAACTTCCCTTATATAAGGAAGAAAGAACTCACACAAATCCAAGAAGC
>NW_006294264.1:0-859 GCF_000327345.1 Myotis davidii | reverse complement strand
TAATGCTGCAATGAACATGGGGCTACATATATATTTACAAATAAGTGTTTTCAAATTTTTTGGGTAGCTACCCAGAAGGGGGATTGCTGGGTCCTGTGGTAGCTCTAGTCTTAATATTTTGAGGAACTTCCATACTATTTTCCTTAGTAGTTGTAACAAGTTATATTCCCACTAGCAGTGTGTGAGGGTTCCTTTTTCTCTATATCAAACATATCAAACTCAAAGGCTAACATGGACCAAATAAGCAAGGTTTAAGTTTATATGGGCCACAAAAAAGCAAAAGCTTCAATTTTCATAGAAATGTAGGTTTATTTCGATAAAGACATGCTAAATACAAAAGGCTGAAATAAATGAGTCATCATTAACATAAAATAATAGAACATTTTAAGGAAAATTAATATTTTTTCTTGAACATTAACTTACCAGACACTGAATAACTGCACAAATTAATAAGTGGAAAGCAAATAAACCTATTTTTCTTGTTCTCTGAAAGTGAAATATTTCCTGTTGCACACACCAGACAAGTCAGTCCAAGACTAATGACGTGGCAGTCGGCTGCTAAAATATTCGCTGCTGGTATTAGTGGAGAGAAATGGTACACCTGCGCGTAAGGCACATAAGGGAAATGAATGTAACATGATTATAATAATCAGTCATTAGTGAACGTTGTAGTTCGTTATTAATAACTAGAGGCCCAGTGCATGGAATCCTGCACATTGAAAGTAAATCAATTAGAAGGTGGCCAATGGGGTGGGACTGGATGAGACTGGCTGGACATGCCCTGGACCCAACCTCCCGCAGTCCCTCCCCAGCCGGTCACACTTGAGACTGAACCGGGGCTCGAAGGGCATCTGCAGAG
>NW_006294263.1:0-493 GCF_000327345.1 Myotis davidii | reverse complement strand
TTCTCACAGGCTTCCAGTTTCTTTTTCTGTTTTTTGTTTGTTTGTTTGTTACAGACTTTAAAATGTTGGAGTACCCTCGGGAGTAGTACTTGTGGATCTTCTTTATTATTTATTTATTTACTTACTTACTTGCTTACTTACTTACTAGAGGCCTGGTGCACGAAATTCATGCACTGTGGGGGCGGGGGTCCCTCAGTCCACCCTGCCCCCTCTCACAGTCCGGGAACCCTCAGTGAATGCCCTACTGATGGCTTAGCTGCAGTTTGGCTGTGGAGTCTCAGAGCAGGCACCCCTGTGTCTGTCTGCTGGGGGCCTGCCCCCAGCAGCGCCATGGGGGCTTGGAGCAGGTGCCCCTGGGTGTTGTTCTCTCAGGCTCAGGGCCGTACCTGGCCCCTCCTCCTGAGATGGTCATGACCATTACAGCGTCCTAACCTAATTTGCATATTTTGCCTAAATGATTTCATTTAGTTGCAAGATTTAAGGAAACCCACTT
>NW_006294262.1:30462-31816 GCF_000327345.1 Myotis davidii | reverse complement strand
GTTGGTGTGGGAGGGAAGCCTGGATCCTAGGTGCCTGCTGGAGGCTGGAGGGAGGCCTGGGTCCCGTATGCCAGGGGGAAGCAGGTGCCAGCAGCTGGGTGAAGGAAGACCTACTCTTGCATGAATTTCATGCATCGGGCCTCTAATCTATAAAAATAAAAGCATAATATGCTAATTAGGCCAGACGTCCTTCCAGATGACCTTCTGGAGGAAGCTGGGGCTTCAAGGGAAGCCCTGATGCTTGCTGGTGGCTGGAGGAAAGCCCAGGTCCCAGGTGCCAGAGGGAACCCTGTGCCGGCAGCCATGGGAAGGAAAGCCTACTCTTGCATGAATTTCATGCATTGGGCCTCTAGTATGGATATAAGTTCTTGGGTTAATATTGTCCTGCCCTCTTCTCCTCCCTTCACTCTGAGATTCCTCAGTCTGTGTCCCTGCCTCTGGTTCTATTTAATTCATCCATTTATTTAGTTCATTAGATTCCACCTATAAGTTAGATCATGTGATATTTTTGTTTCTCTGACTGGCATATTTCCCTTAGCATGATACTCTCTAGTTCCTCCATACTGTCTCAGAGGGTAAGAGTTCCTTTATTGAGAGGGGGAGAATACACTATATTTTATTTATTAATTGATATACTATTTGTGTTGTTGTTTTTTTTTTGGGGGGGGGGACAGAGAGGGATAGAGAGAGTGAAAAATCGATGATAGGAAAACATACATCAGCTGTGTCCATGTGGGAGGAGAGGGAGGAGGGTGCTCATGGGGAAGTTAACCATCAGGATGGAGCATCAAGAATAGATAGACCCCTAGCCTGTCCTGGAAAAATGAGTCCTGAGACCACAAGATGTGCCTCCCAGATCTGGCCTTACTCATCTGTCCAATGTGGCCATGCCCACCAGGTGATCTCAGAGAGCAACCTCACCTGACAGCTGACAATGCTGCTTCCTTCTAACCTCCCATTTCAGAGCTGCGTTTCCTGCTTCATGAGATGGGTCTCCAGGGGCCTCCCAGCAACACACCCCTGCAGCAAAGGGTGACCCAGCCCCACCTCTGACTCTCACTGGAGCAAACCTGACCGGTTCCTGCATCTGGGTGCACAGGACCTGCTAGAATGTAAGTTCCTGCTCTTCAAAGGATGTGTTTGTATCCTGGGTGCATTTTATTGGCTTTCAGAGAAAATCACACCCAGGCTTAGAATCCATGTGTGGTCCTTGCCCATGTGCTATGTACAGGGAGGAGGGACAAATGTGGATTCATAGCAAAGAAAATCATCACAGTGTGTGAATGTGTGTGTGTGTGTGTGTGTGTGTGTAATTTATTTTAAAAATGCAGTGAGATTTGGCCACACACTGGCA
>NW_006294262.1:21229-30359 GCF_000327345.1 Myotis davidii | reverse complement strand
GAAATGAAAGAGGTGGACACAGGGATGGATTTATTACCTCATTAGGGGCAGCATTTTAGAGACAACACTGCTCCAGGAAGACATTCAGGTATCAAAGCCCAGAGCTGGTCAAACTGGCCCCGTGTCACCTAAAGGTGGGCCCACAATGAGGAGCATGTCCTTTGGGGGCTGATTCCTCAGTGGAGAGGCTATGTCTGCACAGAGCTCAGGCCCCGGCAAGGGACACACATTCTCCAACCAGGATTAGGATTTGGACCCTCAGACTCTCACTGAGCCTGATCCCTATGTCATCCATCTTCTCTCAGGTGAGGTCAAGAACTCAGGTATGAAATACTCTGCCTCATGAATATGCAAAAGAGAGGAGGCAGACTAGGTTAAATATGGATAAGTCTGTACCCTGAGGGCATCACCCACAGCCACACCCTCCCCTACAGAAGTGCTCACAGCACAGTCCCTCACCTGGAGTTGGAGAACCCTCCTCCTTGTGGCCATGGCTACACGTAAGGGGATCCCCAGTGTCTAGGTTGAGGTGGGGGGACCAGGGAGAGTCAACGAGGATATCCACCCATTCCTGTCCCATTTCCACAGGTGTCCACTCCCAGGTGCAGCTGGTGCAGTCTGGGGCTGAGGTGAGGAAGCCTGGCGCCTCCATTAAGGTCTCCTGCAAGGGTTCTAGATACACCTTCACCAGCTACTGGATGCAATGGGTGCGACAGGTCCCAGGAGAGCGCCTAAAGTATATGGGCTGGATCAACACAAATACTGGGAAACTCACATATGCTCAGGGCTTCTCAGAAAGATTTGGCTTCTCCATTAACACCTCCGTCAGCTCTGCAGATAGGCAGATCAATAGCCTCAAGTCTGAGGACACGGCCATGTATTACTGTGCAACACACAGTGAGGGGAAGTCAGTGTGAGCCCAGACACAAACCTCCCTGCAGGAAAGGCTGTTACCACCAGGGGGCGCTCAGGGTCCCTGAACACAAAGACCATCACAGGAGCAGGTGCAGTTGCAGGTTCCAGCTGGTTTCCTGTGGGGTTTCCTCTTCATGTCACAGTTTCCCTCAGAGAACCTCTGGATTCCTGATCTGCACTTACCTCTAAAGTCTCTCAGTTAGAAAAATTTGTTGTAAACAGAGACAACTTTCTCACATGGACAAATGGCAGAGCCTGCCCCTCAGACACTCTTATGCCCAAACGACAATTAAACATCAAATGTTCTGACGCAAGTCACCTGATTCTAACCAGAGTGTCTGCTGACTCAACTGTGTAGCTCAGCCCCACAAAGCTCAAGTCCCATTCAGCAGCAGGACATGTGTGTGCTAGACATCTGGCCCCAAAGGAGTGTGTCCCCAAAGGTAGAGAAGAAAGACTCTGAGGTGATGTTCACTGACTTGTCGTCGCTCTCATCTCACCAATAGCAGGTGACACCATGCGGGGGAAGTAGAGGGACCCACTGTACTTTCCAATGGATGTGCAGCCTGATGATGTTCACACACAGAGGGACCTGGAAAAGGCATATCACTTCATGGAGGTGTCTGTTGGGAGCTTGGCAGGCTTTTCAGCAAGTAAGTCTTTATTGGGTCTCCAGGTAAGGACACTTGTTCGTGTTTTTATTTTGGGTCAGTGGTGGGGCCCAGGAGGATCCTGCTTAAGGGTGGGTCTCGTCTGGGTTTAATATCACTCTCTTCAGTTTCCCTGGTGGACAGGAAAAGAGAGAGGGATGAACCTTAACATGTCACTGTCAAACATAAAAAATAGAGCCTGACTACTTATTCCACTGACACTTATAAAATCTGAGTAAACACAAGGAGCTACTCACCATTGTGGGCAGAAAACAGTTCTAGATCTTCAAACAGGGGAATAATGAGCACCTGTAAGCAATGATAAGGAACAATAACAGGATTAACCAGAGGCCTTAGGTCAAGGTTAAGGGCAGACCTCATTCTTCAAGGTCATCAACATGTTATGAAGGATGTGGCTCAGCATTCTGCTTCCACAGACCAGGAGCTCCCTCAGGATGACAAGGATCCTCAGGTGGGAGCTCTAGTGGAGCAGCCTCCCAACTGGGTGGGGTCATGATTGATCCTTGAATTGTTGCGATGAGCACAATGCATGTGTCCCTCATACTCACATATTAAAAGTAAAATCCAAGGTGATGGTGTTAGGAGGTGGGGCCTGGGGAACTGCTTAGGTCTTGAGGGTGGAGTTCTTATGAGGGTTTCTTAAAAAAGAGGTCTGGGGAAGTTCCCTTGGTCCATGCACCTCTTAGATTCCATAGAAAAATGGTGGTTGACTATTTTTACCACCACATTTTTACAGTCCTTTGGAATTAAAGGATTTCCAATGGCTGCAAATTGACGATTTAGAGATACAACTTCCACATTTTCAAGGTAGCATTTGGACTCATGTGTTTGTCGACTTAAGGTTGAATCTTGAAAATCTGGAACGAAATCTTTTGAATAATGAAGAAGAGTGCAACTATGAACAAGCAATTTTGAGTGCTTGGAAGAGAGTACCTGACACTTTTAGCAACATAAAAAATGTAGCGATGGCTTTGCTAACAATTTTTTCATCAACGTATTTTTGTGAGACTTTGTTCTTTCGTGCACCGGGCCCCAATCCTATCTAATATAAGAGAAACATGGTAATTGGCATATGACCGCTACCCTTCCCATTGGCTAATCACGGCAATATGCAAATTAACTGCCAACAAAGATGGCGGCTAATTTGCATACTGCAGGCAGGATGGGACAGCGCCATCCTGCCTGCCCCTCTGCCATCCAGGCCTGCTATCTGTGACCTGGATGGTGGGAGACCCAACCCAGGGCAGGCAGGGCATGACCGCAGCTGTCTCCTACTGGCCAAGACCCCAACCGGCTCTCCCGCCAGCAGACCGGGGCTGGCGGAGCGGTTGTGGCTTCTGCCCGCAGTCATGCCCCAAACCTGCGGTTGCCCCGCAAGAGCGGGTTGGGGGCGTGAGTCCCGGCGGTTGCCCCCGACCCACTCCTGCAGGCAAACTCAGGCTGGCAGGGCGGCTGCGGAGTCCGCCCGCAGTCATGCCCCCAACCCGCGGTTGCCCCTGACGCGCTCCCACTGGCTGCACCTAGGGATTAGGCCTGCCTTCTGCCACCCGGGAGCAGGCCTAAGCCAGCAGGTCGTTATCTCCCGAGGGATCCCAGACTGTGAGAGGGCACAGGTCGGGCTGAGGGACCTCTCTCCCCCCTGAGTGCACAAATTTTTGTGCACCGGGACTCTAGTTAAATAATATTAAAATGAACAAAAGAAAGCAGTTAGCAGATGAAGTTAGTAGCGCTTGCTTGGCCTTGAAGTGCACCAAGTATGAACCTGCAATCGAAGAATTAGCAGACAACCTTCAGCACCAAAAAAGTCACTAATTTCTAGTTTTCATACCATTTGATTATCATTGCTTTTATTATTGTTTTTCTAAATGTACCTTGTTTTTCTGTTTTTGTTCATTTTATACATACTTTTGGTTGTTTTTTTTTGTTAAATAACATTTGAATATATAAAATAAATACCAAAAATATAAATCTTTTTTTTACTATGGTTGGAAATATAAAATAAAATTGTGAATATTTCTATATGTGACATGGCACCAGAGTTAAGTTAGGGTTTTTCAAAATTTTGACACGCTGAGCTCAAAAGGTTCGCCATCACTGGTTTAGGCCATACTTTTCTCCAATTAAATATGCTTCATGATCCATACAGTCCCCTTTCCCTGACTTAGCTGGTGAGTGAGGTCAAGGGAAGAGATACCGGAAAAAGATCCCAGAATGAGTAGGGTATCCTGAACTCAGTCCCTCTATTTACAGAGCATTCAAATTTCTGTTCAAGCTCCAGGGTAAATCATCTCCTGGGCTGTGCAGGCTCACAGCTCTCTCCTCACACAGGGCTGAGGTCTCCGGGAAGGCAGAGCTGTGGTTTAGAAGAAGATGAGACTGCTGGGTCTTCTCCTGTGCCTGGTGACAGCCCCCCAAGGTGAGGGTCTCAGGGATCATGGGAAGGCTGTGACTGAAGGTGACTGACAGAGGCTGGTGCTCCTTGTCCCCAGGTGTTCTGTCCCAGATGCAGCTTCAGGAGTCAGGCCCAGGACTGGTAAAGCCCTCAGAGACCCTCTCCCTCGTCTGCACTGTCTCTGGATTCGCTTTAAGTAACTATACTGTGCACTGGACCCTCCAGGCTCTGGGAAAGGGGCTGGAGTAGGTGGGGGTATATCGACTGATGGAAATACAGACTATAGCCCAACATTGAAATCCTGACTCAGCATCACCAGGGACATATCCAAGAGCCATGTTTACTTAACACTGAACAGCCTGAGAGCTGAGGACATGGCCATGTATTACTGTGCAAGACATACAGTGAGGGGAAGTCAGTGTGAGCCCAGACACAAACCTCCCTCAGAGAGACAGCAGAGCTGAGCTACAGGAGGCACTCTTGATAACAGGTTGCGATCAGGAACCACAACATGAGAGAAGCCCCAGGAGCAGGGGCAGAGAAAGGTGGGAAAGAAGGGTGTCCTTTTGGGAGCAGGGATTTCCTTCAATGCTCTCAGCTGGGTCCAGGGACGATTATTTCTTTTTCTCTGTGGCCTTAATTTCCCTTCTTCTCACAGCAGACAATAGAGGAGAAGGTCACATTGCTGTTGGCAGATGATATATGTGCAGTGACTGGGGACTTACCTCACCACATTCCTGTATTTTCTGCTTTTCTTTCTCAACAGAGACCATCCTCACTGCCCATATTGGCCTGTGATTGGCAACTTTTCCCACCAAGAGAGACCCCAGCATAGCCCAGACAGCTGTGTGCTGAGCTCAGTGAATGACCCAAATGCCCACCTGTCCCCAGAGGGGCCCTTCCTTCTGACAGGCCCACAGCAATTAAAACATGTGCATGTCCCACCAACAGTGAAAGTTGAAAAAAAATCCATCTAAATGGTGCCAAGAACCCTTAAGGGCTGCTCCCTGTTCACCTCTCACCTGTACAGGTGCCAAGGTTTGCTGTACCACAGGAGCAGGAAATGACCTCAGCTCTCTTTGTAAAGGTGTCACACAAACACTGATGTGACATGACACCAGAGTGCCTATCCCGTGTTGTTTAGTTTAATAGGGATTTTTAACAAGGTTCATTGGGAATCATCTCATTTTAACAAGCAGCTGCCTTGAGAAATCAAATACCTTAGTGAAGGAGACAGCTATACAATTGTTCATTCTTTTTTTCTTAAAATCAGGGGCAAAACTTTGGCATTTCATAATGGCAGCATTGAGTCCTCTGTAGATTACTCCTTTGAGGGCTCAGAGGCGATAAAAACTCAGGTTGGGGCTGCTTGCTGGGCATCTGGATCTATCTCAGCATTTTCCTAGCCTTCATGTTATAGGTGTTGTAGTGGCTCCACCCTCACTGCACTCACATCTGCAGGACAGAGGAGAGCTTCCCGCACTTGCCACCTTGCTTCTTTGATGGGTTTCCAGGAGCCATGAGAACCCACCTTGTCTGCACAGCACCCCCAAGTCATGCACTGGTCCCCAGACTTCTGAGTGTCTTCCCTGGGCCCCTCCTGACTGACAAATCTGGGGACTGCAGAACTTCCTGCCACATGGGTGAGCTTACATCAGGTAGAGGAACTGATTCTGAAGGATACTCACTTTATTTAGCAAGTGCTGGATCCAGCCTACAGTTATAATACTGCTGTGTGATCCATAAGGTGCTATTACGTCAAGGCTCTCCACGGGAGTCTCTAATGAACTGAAGGTGTGCGTTCAGTCATCCCTGATGGAGGTAAAACAATTACCTCCCATTCTTGGAATTTGGCCATAACACCTGTTTGCCTTCAATGCCTGACACAGTAGTTTGGATCTCACCTGGAACCTGCAACTTGGGTTAATTTTCAAGCCGGTGCTTTTTTACCTGAATGACTATGGATGTTATGCATGGCTATTTCAGGAAAAGGGGAGACAGATTAAACAATGAGGAAATCACAAGATGATGAAGGGACCATCCTGGAGGTGTGCCTGCTCAGATGTGGTGAATTTCCATCCATGGTAATTCATCTCCAGGCTTGGAGTGACTATTTCCAAATTGCATATTGGTCCACCCAGTGAAGGTATACAGACACAGTGAGAGCATTGACAAGGGCCACATGCAGACGTGAGTAGGGACTTGAGAAGGAGCAGATAGTGCTTCTGAAATGCGCTGTTGATGAAGCAGGAAAGCCCAACATTCCCTCCTGCTCCCCAGTTAGTACTATGTCATGTGTCCACATGGACACAGACCCTGGTGATGAAAACAAGGCAGAACTGCGAAGGCTGACCAGATTACTAAGAAATTAGATCCATCAGCTCCAGCAATGGGAGGTTATCCAAATGACCTACTCATTCTGTAATCAAGGGATAGAGCAAATGCTATTCTTCATACCAATAATTATTTTATTTATATCAGATAGTTCATATAAGTGATTTACATCAAGATTTTTTATAATTAAATTTCCAAAACTAAAATGTAACTTCTCCCGCATTGATACCTACAACTTCATGCAAAAAGATCTGGTTAGGATTATTTTCTTCTATGTCCCAATGTATGAAACTGGATGTACAACAGAATCTAGAGAATAAATATCACAAAGGAGGCAGTGCAGCTGCTACATGTCCATCACTAAACTCCCCTGAATGAATAGGACCCAGGAGCTCTGTCTGTGTCTCTATAGTTCATGCTTCTGGTTCCCAGGGACCCACTCAGATGCTCCTCTCTCCTCCAACACTTGGTCCACTGGCTCTAGGTTCACACTCAGGTCTTAGTTTATCCTCTGATCACTTTGTAAAGGAAAAAGTGTCAGATAGAACTTCCCGTCTCCTGAACATGAACCTCCTGCACTTCTACTTCTTTCTAAAACTTTGAGGTTGAGTTCTCTTAGTTGTCATTACTGGTGACTGTCAAAGGCATCTCTCATTTTAAACCCTTCTCTCTTCCTTTTTATGACAATTTTATCTCCTGTATATTTGTTCAGGTCTCCTGGAGCATTTGGGTTCCACAGGAAGTGCACAGGCCCAGATGTGGGGAATTATTTAACATGCATGCACCTGTGGACATGCCATATTAAGGGACAATGTACTCTATGTCAGAGTCCAACCCAGAGCTCTCTATATAGCAGGAGGACATGCAAATAAGGACCCTTTTGCTTATAAAGACCAGACCAGCCTTGACCCTGCAGCTCTGGGACAGGAACCCAGCCCTGGGATCCCCAGGTGTTCCCATTCCCTGATCAGGACTGAACACAGATCACTTACCATGAGGTCTGGGGTCAGCTGGGTTTTCCTTGTGGCTCTATTAAGAGGTAACTTATGGACAAAAAAAAGACACTGAGTATGTGAGTGGACATGAGTGAGAGAAACTGTGCATGTGAGAGTTTCCTAACTAAGACATCTTTGTGTTTGCAGGTGTCCAGTGTGAGAGGCAGCTGGTAGAGTCTGGGGGAGGCTTGGTGCAGCCTGGGGGGTCTCTGAAACTCTCCTGTGCAGCCTCAGGATTCACCTTCAGTAGCTACTACATGAACTGGGTCCGCCAGGCTCCAGGGAAGGGGCTGGAGTGGGTTGCACGTATTACTAACAGCGGTGGCAGCTCATACCACGCAGAGTATGTGAAGGGTCGATTCACCATCTCCAGAGACAATGCCAAGAACACACTGTACCTGCAAATGAACAGCCTGAGATTGGAGGATACGGCTATGTATTACTGTGCTACAGACACAGTGAGGGGAAGTCAGTGTGAGCCCAAACACAAACCTCCCTGCAGGAGGAGCTGTGACTACCAGGGGGTGATCAGGGTCCCTGAACACAAGGACCATCTGAGGAGCTGGTGCAGTTGGAGGTTTGGACTGGTTTCCTATGTGGTTTCCTCTTCATGTCACAGCTTTCCTCAGGGAACCTCTCTGGATTCCTGACTGCGTTTCTCTCTGAGGTCTCTGGCTTAGAAAAGTATGTGGTAAAGAGAGACAACTTTCAGACTTGGACAAACCACAAAACCTCTTTCAGATACTCTTGTGCCAAGTTCCAATTAATAATCAAATAGTCTGCTAATGTCACCTAAACCCAACTAGAGGCTCTGCAGACTCAACAGTGAAGTTTCTCACAGCTCAGCGCCCATCTAGTAAACAGCAAGACTCGTGTGGACTGGACTGTGGGAACCAATATTGTGTGACCTCAAAGTTACTGAAGAGAGACCCAGATGGTGAAGGTCAATGACTTGCCATCATGCTCATAGCACCTAGAGTAAGTGATGGCAGGCAGAGGCAGAGAGACCCACAACAGCTTGTTACAAATGTCCAGGCTGACAACAAACACACACACCAAGGGACATGGAATGTTTACTATGTACATGGTTGAAATATCTGGGAATCGCAGGAAAGATCATTCAGTAAGATAGAGGTGATTTCATGGATCCAGGAAAGGGGACTGGCATGGGGTGTTTATTTTGGTGAGGTAGTGGGGAGAGGGAAGAATTCCCCTCCCAGGGGCTTGTGTGGTTTCAATTTCACAATGACATCTAAAGATAAAAGCATGATTTCTTATCCAATATCCCATTTGGGGCAGATGGATAAGAGGCAGTAATGACCACCAGTGTTCAGAAGTCAAATGAAAAAGAAATACAATATGGCTACCCACTTACATACATCTATGAAACTTTAGGAAACAAAGGGTCCATATGTTTGTGGAAAACTAATGTCAGCATAAAATGATAATACTAAATATAAGTAAACAAATGATGACAATGATGGTGCTATGGTGACAATAATGATGATGGTGATGGTGATGATATTACTGGAAAGGAATCTTGGTCCAATATCTTGGTGGGATTCTGTACTTTGTCCAAGGCCATTGCCTTATAGCAACTTACAGTTGAGATTTTGGGTACTCAATCCCCCAATGGTATCTGAAGAGGATATGCCTGATTTATTTTCCTATAAAAACTCATTATGTGTGGACAACCACCTTGTCTATAGAAAATGAGAGGGATGGTTAACGTAAGCAAATGGTGATTAAGATGATAATGATGATGATAACCCTGATGGACTGAAAGAGGGGCCCTAGTCCAATTAAATGGTTGTTCCTCCTAC
>NW_006294262.1:18460-21157 GCF_000327345.1 Myotis davidii | reverse complement strand
TGTTGACAGATTTTATAATGGGAGCCCCAATGACTTATGCAGCTACACTGATACATGTTGAGACCATGTGAGTAATGACCAAAATGTGTCCAAATCCTAATCCGCTGGACCTGGGAAGGTGTTACCTTCTAGAACAGAGATACTGTGATAATGTACATGTCAGAAACAAGGAGGCCCCTTTGTACCAGTTGAAAACGACATGTTCCTTATTTCTCTAGATCCATACCTGCATGGTCTTTAACAGTTCTATTTCTAAAAAACTGCTGTTCATAATGATTCATGTACTAGAAGCCTGGTTCACGGGATTTGTGCACTGGTGCAGGCATGGCCTGGGGGAACAGTCCATCCTGGTCAGCCGAGCAGCTGTGGACCTGCCCTGTGAGCTGCTGCTCCTGCTGTGGGAGTGCTCTGACAATCGGGGGCAGCTCCAGCATTGCGTGTCTGCCACCTGGTGGTCACTGTGCCTCATAGCAACTGGTTGACTGGTCATTCTGATTGTTCTGCCATTTGGTTGCTGGACTTTTATTACAAAGGATTCTCTACAATGATGTAAGCTGTCACTATCATTCCCTATATATCTTTCTAGGGCAGTGGTTCACAACCTTCTGGCCTTTAAATACAGTTCCTCATGCTGTGACCCAATCATAAAATTATTTTTGTTGCTACTTCATAACTGTAATGTTGCTACTGTTATGAATCATATTGTAAATATCTGATATGCAGGATGGTCTTAGGCAACCCCTGTGAAAGGGTCGTTCGACAGCCAAAGGGGTCGCGACCCACAGGTTGAGAACTGCTGTTTTACGGCTTTAGTGGAGGAGGTTTTAAACCCCATGTCAAGTAACTCTGTTCCTGAAAACAAGGCATATTTTGTCATGTGACTGAAAACAAGTCTAGCATTGTCCACTAACCCAGGTCCAATGTCAACAACACACTAGGAAATTTAACAGCACATTGGAAGGATCATCTACCACGATCAAGTGGGATATAGTCTTAGAATGCCAGGATAGTTCAACATATGAAAACCAGTCAATGTGCTACAAATCATTCACAGAATGAAGGACAAATATATACCTATATATCATCATATAAACAGATATAAAAAAGAAAAATTATTTTAAATATCTAGAATAATTTCATGACTAAAATGTAAATAATTTAGCAATACAAGGTATGTACTGCAACAGAACAAAGGGAACATTAAAAAAATTCAACAAGAAACACAATAATAAACTGAGAAAAATTGAATGTTGTTCTTCTAATATCAGGACAAACAGGCGTATCCACTGTGACTAATTCTATTCTAAAAACCAGGAGTGCTTGTCAAAAAATTAGGCAATAAAAATATATAAGATAAAACAAGTTAAAATGTTTCCCCTTATCTATATGCAGATGATATGATCTTGTGCATAGAAAACCCTAAAAACTGCACTAGAAAACTGATGAAACTAGAAAGTAAACTCAGGAATGATATAAGGTACAAAACCAACACAAAAATGACTTGTGCCCCTAAACTCCCTCAATAAAGTGTCTTCATGACTCTAGGAAATATGTGGGTCTGCTTCACAGGAAAGTGAGGAAAGAGAACTTGAAGTGGATAAACAACGAGGAGATGACAACCTAATGAAACAAGAACCCTGGACGTATGTGTCCTCAGTCTTGGTTAATCCCCATTTATGTTCCTAGGTAGCTTTTCCCCATGTGGCATACAGTCAGGTGCAAGATCCAGTTAACACCCATCATGTGGAGAGACGGTGACAGTGGTCCCAAGTGTCAATTGCAGACCTTTGCTTTCCAAGAACAACATCTATCTTACCTAAACTGAATTATTCCTAAATCATTATCCACATCTTCCCCTAAGCACACCTTGTAAAAACCGAGATTCTTCTATATCCCAAGGTATGAAACGGAATCTAAAACCAAGGCTACAGAATCAACACAGCAAAGGAGGCAGTGAAGCTGCTACACATCCAGCACCAAGCCCCCTAAAGGAATAGGACCCTAGAGCTCTTTTGATGACAGTAAGTCATTGTGAGCCCAGATGCAAACCTCCCTGAGGGAGACAACAGGGCTGATAATACTAGACTGATAAAACTGTTCAATCTCCTTCCACCATCATTTCAACATATGAATGATTCCGAGTTGTGTGCATGCATAATGTAGAAAATATTTGTATAAAAGTAGATTCAAAAATTTTGAAATTGTGGATACACTCAGGTTTGGAGATTCAGAAATGGTCTGAACAAATCCTAATTCCATTTACACCTGTTTGAAAGATGCACAAAAAGTTAAAGTGTAACCTACTCACCTAGTCCACCATTTCTTTTTAGGCTCAGAAAGTTTTGGCTATCCTTTGACCTAATTACAATATGTTTCAGGACCCAGGTGGTCCCGTGTCCCTGACTTACATGCTGATTGAGGTCAAGGGAAGAGATGCCCAAATAGGGCTCTAGAATGACCAGGGCGACCTGACCGCAAGCCCTATGCTTACAGAAAAGGCTGCCCCACATGCAAATTACTACTCGAGCTCCTAAGTAAATCCTCTCCTGGGTTGTTCAGGCTCACAGCTCTCTCCTCACACAGGGCTGAGGTCTCTGGGAAGAAAGAGGTATGGTCTAGAAGATGACACTGTTGGATCTTCTCCTGTGCCTGGTGACACCCATAAAAATTGAAGATCTCAGGGCTCAGACAGAGGTG
>NW_006294262.1:13070-17960 GCF_000327345.1 Myotis davidii | reverse complement strand
ATAGTGGCAGTGAAGGGAACTTCTCCTTCATCAAGGCTCCTTCACAAACTCTAAAACTGATTTTTTTCACTGTCTTTTAAACGTTTCACTGATGAGTGTGAACTTCACAGATGAGTTGCTAAGATTGGGCTGTGTGCACAGCTCCTCCTCCATCCCTCAGAGGTTACAGCTACCCTTAGTGTCTGACTCTCTGTGAGCTCTACCTACCCTGGTTCCAGGGAGATCACAGGGCCCTCCAGCTGCTGAAAGGCCTGAGCACAGTCAGGGCTGGCGGATCTCACCCATCCTCTCTGAGTCCACATTGATTCCCGGAAGAGCTGTCAGCTCACTGCACCAAACACATGGAACCCCCACATCCGTCCACACGAAGGACCCCTGCTGTCTTGCAGGAAGCAGTGCTAACCCCATCGTGGGGACAGGTGACCCTGTGGGCTAAGATGTGCATCTTCGAACTCCTCCCTCCACCTTTTCTCCTGAATTCAAGGTTTTCTAGCTTCACTGTGGGTGCAATGTGCATTAGTAGCATGTTGAAAGCTGAGGAGCCGTCCATAGGACCCCCTGCATTCATACTGCTCTCTTACTAGTTGCCCAGGAAACACAGAGTCACATAGACACATAGTCACACACACACAGAGTCACAAACAGTCACACATACAGGCACACACACACATAGTCACACACACAGTCACACATTCACAAAGTCGCACACTCATTTCTGGAAAAGACATGCATTCATACATGAGCAGTGATACAAAGACATGCATTCAGTCATGTCATTAGACACTATACTTTATGAATCCTATATAAGAAATTTTGGTTATATTTCATTCTCTTGGATGCCAAATGAAATAAATATGTGGTCTGCAAGCAACTATTATTTCAACACGGACCACACCTTGTGAAAATTTACAGTTGTATTTCTCAGTCTACTTAGTAGAGGCTCAAATTAGGAATTTGCTCTCAACTTTGCTAGATTGCTACAAATTTAAAAAAAAAAACTTAAGATAATATTGAAAATCTTTCACCAAATAAAAGCCAAGGGCCAAATGGATTCAAGGGAGAATTCTACAAGGATTTCAAATAAGAATTAATAAATTTTAAACCAACTCTTCTTGAACTCTTCCAAGATTTAAAGAAGAGGCAACTTTGTCAAACAGATATATTGAATTGACCATTACTCTCATATCAAAGCCAAGTAAACATACAAAAATGACAGGTCCATATCCCTGATGAACATACATGCAAAAACCCTCAACAATATACTAGGAAACTTAACAGCACATTGACAGGATCATTTACCAATATATAGTGGGATATTGTCCTAGCATTTGTATGCAAGGATTGTTCAATATATGTAAACCAGTAAGTATGATACATCTCAGCCACACAATGAGGGATAAAGTATCCTGTATAATAAAAGCCTAATATGCAAATTGTCCCCTCGACTGGAGTTGGGCTGGGAGTTTGACTGCTCAACCAGTCACTATGATGCACACTGACCATCAGGAGACAGATGCTCCAACCAGTAGGTTAGCTTGCTGCAGACACTGGTGGGCTGGACTGGAAAGTGAGGTGTGAGGTGACAGCCTTCAGGAAGCTCCCAGGGTTTGGCCTGTGCCCTGGGTGTAGGCGGGCAGGTATGGGAGCCAAGAGGGACCAGGTGGCATGGGAGGCTGCTATGCATTATCTGAGAGCTATGGACTGCACAGCCTTCTGCAGCCTGTGGCATTCTCAGTGTTCAATTTATAATCTTCAGCGCTGCTTCTTTTTATGTGCTAAGTTTCACTAACTACTCCAGGAGAGTGGGTAGCACCATTAAGGAGGGGTGGGTAGACAGGCCAGGCAAGCCTGCCAGAGGAAGAAGCTAAGGGACAGCCTCGGGCTCCCTGGAATGCAGCAGAGAGGGGGATGGGGCTGAGTCAGGAAAATGGAGTCCGGAACTTGAAAGGAAGCAGGAGGCAGTGAGGGGCGGAAGGTGACTGCTGTGCATGGGCCTAGAAAAGCTGCTGGGTGGGAGCAGCCTAGGAGTCTGGTGCCTCTCCCACAGAGCAGGCTCCACATCCCTCCCTCCTCTTCCCCATGACCCATCACCCCAGAGATCCTTTGAGGCCCTTCTGAGCTCCCCCTGCACAGCTCAGCACCACATCTTGGCCCTGCAAGGTGCCGCCCACCCTGCCTAGCTCACACCACCTAGCCTGCCCAGCATAGCACCACTCTGCCCTACACAGCCTTTGGGGAGCTCTGTCTCCAAAGGAGAAAGGGGGAGGCTGCAGACAGAAGGTCACAGGAGGAGGGGCTAGAGCAGGGCCCACCAAGTTAGATGGAGGGGGGGCAGGAAGAGACCCCACAGGACTGGGGACAGAGATGGGCGGAGAAAGAGGGCTGTGAGAAAGTGTCACCCTTGGTTGAAGTAAAAATCCTGACCCCTTTTTACAGACCCTAGCAGAGTGTTGTATATGTGTGTGGGGGGGGGGGGGGGGCGGAGGGCACGGCAAAGACAAAAGAGGGTGTGAGGGGACTGGATGGATGGAGAGCAGCGACACGTGATTCATGGCCTGGGTGCTCCATGCAGAGGAAACAGCCTATGTAAATGAGAGTCTGGGGTCTTTGATGACTTGACAGAGATGTTCACTATGGCTGGAGCAAAGAGCATGAGGTGGAGGTTGTCTAGAGAGTAAAGTAGAGGTCAAGCCACACAGGGCCTGTAGTCACATAAATTATCTGTAAAATGCAGATGAATGATACATACACAGCATCTTGCATTGAGTAGGTACTCAATAAATGATGGGCTGTTAACCATATATATGGTGACAATCCTATATAATAAAAGCCTAATATGCTAAGTGTCTGGTCGTCAGTTGTCTGTTCAACCAACCAAAGCATAATATGCTAATGATATGCTAAGGCTGCTAAACCACTCACTATGATGTGCACTGACCACCAGGGGGCAGATGCTCTTACCGGTAGATTAGCTTGCTGCTGGGGTCTGGTCGATTAAAACTGAGCAAGATGGGGCCAGACATACCCTGGAACCCTCCTGCGGTCCCTCTCAGGCCACCAGCCCTGATCAGCCCCCATCTGGACTGGGCGAGATGGCCCTGATCAGCCCATATGGCTGGCCAGGCAGAGGAACCCCACCTGTGCACTATTTCCTGCACCAGGCCTCTAGTATATCATATGAATATATATAGAATGAAACCTTTAAAATTGAAAATAGCTTCAGAATTTAAATTATTAGGAGATTAGGTGGAGTAGTGATAGACCTCAAAATACTAAAGGCCAGATTTGAGAAGCCAACAAGTGACATAATGTTACACAGAGAGAATTTCCAACATGTTATTCTTACATCAGGACCAAGACAAGGGCTCCCCTGTGACTACTTCTATTCATCAAAACTAGAAGTCCTTGTCAGAATAATTAGAGGGAAAAGGAAATGTAAAATGTCTAAATCAGAAAGAAACAACTCATTGGTGTGAATTATCCCTGAGTTCTGAAAACAGCAGGGAGCGGGGAAATGCAACAATGCAGCCTTGAGAGTAGCTATCTTCTCCCTCAGTTTGAACAGAGGGGCTATTTGAATCAGAGAAACTAATAATTTGGGGTTTCATTATCAGGTGTTTCTCATACATTGTGGTGGCCACAGCAAAGGAAAAGAAAGGCCTTTTTTTCTGTCCTTACAATCAGGTTTCCAATCACAACATTTCCATGATGTAAAGTTAATTACTCCTAAATCATTAATGGCAACTCCACCTAAATAGACCTGGTTATGCTCAAAAGTGTTCTATATACTGGGACAGCCTGTCCCAGAGCAGAGGTGCAGACAGGCCTACAAAGCTGGCGGGGCCAGGACCCTGGCTGACGCCAGGCCATGGAGGACCAGTCGAAGTTGCTCACCCTCCAGCTGCTAATGGACTACCTGGAGTACTACACCAGGAGGCCCAGCAGCTCCCCATGCCCGCCATCCTCACTTGAGGCTGCTGTGATGCACACCTTCGCCTCCATTTCCCAGGAGCATTACCAGCTCTCTTGGACCTGCTACCGCCAATGTTGTGGTAACCGCGTGGAGATGGTGGCCAACATGATGCAGGACATATTTTCACACCCCCTGGGCCCCAACTGGGGCTGGATGGTGGCACTCCTGACTTTCACGGGGTTCCTGCTGGAGAGACCGCCAGCAAGCCACAAGTTGGCACTGAAGAAGTGGGATGCCAGGGTTGACCTGGACTGCCAGAGCCTGGTGACCTTGCTGTGCGCTTGTCTCATGGGGCATCACCGCACCTGGCTGGAGGCGCACGGCAGCTGGGATGGTTTTTGCCGCTACTTCAGAGATACATGATCACGTTGGAGCAACGTGCTGGTTCTGTTTCTTCAATCATGCCTTACACTAACAATCATAGCCTATGTGTGCAGAAGTTGAGTTGCAAAATATTTAACCCATTTTACCTGCCTGCCTGTGACCAGCCAAGTGAATCCGAGATGTGAGAGAACAAAGTACCTTCTGAGAATTTTTACCTGCACCTTATCAGGATTCCTGTGGTGATAATTCAGCCAGTGCTTTAACTCCTGACAAGTAGGACAAAGACACTTGAGTGGCTCTTCTCTGACTGGGGAAAAAGAGAATGTAAAGGCTTATTGCTCCAAAGAATTGTAAAAGGAACTGCATTTCATTAAATGGGAAACCTGGTGCTATATACTTCACTTAGATAAATACGAATATGAGAATCTCATCTATCCACAATTTCATTTGCTACTGCTGGCCAATTTATCCAAGCACTGGGTTGGGGGTGAAATGGTGAAATGATATTCAACGTGCTCCAAGTACCAGTCTAACAAAGAATGTAATAGTAACATCTTCATCAGGAATTCTTTCTAAAGCCTTTGAAATTGCAT
>NW_006294262.1:8618-10864 GCF_000327345.1 Myotis davidii | reverse complement strand
GTTTAAGGACTCCCAGTCTGTGTTTTCTCTGGAACGGTTAAGATTCTAACCTGAATAATACCTGTCTATTACTGTTGTGCACAGCCAAATGCCAGCACTGGCATCACCCGTTATGCACTCGCGGTGGCCCACATTAAAAGAGTGTGTCTTCAAACTATAAAAATCTAACAGGGGGAGAAAATGAAGGGCCCTGATTTGAGGGTCACAATCTGAGTGCTCTGGTTCTCACCTAGGGAATGATCTGGATACAAGAGCCAGGGTACGCAAATGAATGCAGCACTGAGGTCATGACCTGGTCCACAAAAAAGATAAAGCCGCTGCCTCCCAACAGTGACTGAGAAAAGCTCAAGGCCCAAGGAATAGAGAGGCAGGCTCTCCCTCATTTGGCTCGGACATCCTCTCCCTGCAACAGCCCATACGCTAGATGCTTTCAAAGCCAGAAACTTAGTGGTGGAAATGGAAAATGATGTCAAAGGAATCCTGAACAGCCTTAAGGATAACTGTAAACAAGACCTGTTGGCTGAACTCATCCCCCATTTAGAACAATCCTAGCTTTTGTCTTTTTCCTAAAAGATGCTGCTTAGCCTAGCTTCCTTCATCGTTCAAGTCCTGATGAATTTTTCCAGCTGGCTTGGGTAACCCATCTTCCACCAACATGTGAACTACCTGGTATGGTGGCAAACCCTCTCTGACCCACATTCTTGCCCAGGCTCTGGAATCTTCCAGAGATATCCCCCACTTTTTTATTCTATCACTACTGGAGAGTCAGTATTTGCAGCCAGCCAGCCAGTGACTCTCTCAGTGTCTATTTCTGACTTCTTTCCCTGTCTGTCTTCCAACCGCTAATCATATTTCCACCTGGATGCATCATTTTTACTCCCTATATGTTGTATAGAGACAGAGTCAGGATGCTGTCTTCCCACGAATAAATAGTACTCAGTAACAAACCAATTGAATTTTAGTTGGGCAATGCCCATACCCACCCTTAAAATCCCTTCCTCCATGCATTTCTGTTTCCCTTTTTGTTTGTTGGATTGTTCTGCTGCTCCTTCTCCTCACCCCACCACCCTTGGATTGTAATGTAAAATTCTTTTACCATGTCAAGAAATTATTAAAAATACAGGTACTTTGAAAAAAAAAACACAATACAGGTACTTCTCTGATCACCAATCACAGGCTGATGGGGGGAAGTCATGGAAGAGGCAGCTCCTGGCAGCTGCCTCTTCCCTGCCCCACCAGGCTTCTCCAACACTGCCCAAGGGGCGGGCAAAGGCGGCCTTTGTCTCCCATCACGGGCCGGAGGGCAGGACAAAAGCGGCACCCAGGGCCACCTTTGCCCCACCACCAGGCTCTTGCCTGCTGGCTGGGTTTCCAATCACCATCAGCGGCAGACAGCTTCTTCCATCCTTCCCCTTTCGCCTCCCAGCATTGCTCTTATGTATGCAAATTACCGCCATCTTTGTTGGCAGTTAATTTGCATATCGCTCTGATTAGCCTTTGGGAAGCATAGCGAAGGTATGGCCAATTACCATGGTTGTCTATTGTTAGATAGGATAAGTAAGCAAATGAGAAGGAGAAAGAAGAGGAGGATGATGAAGGACTGAGACAGGGGCCCTAGTCCAATGAAATGAAGACTCCTCATACAGACATACCATCACCACGGCTCCTCCAGTGAGGGCTGTCCAATCTTCCCTGTCAGTGTTGAGTGATTTCATAAATTGAGACTCAATAAAAATGCAGTTTGGGTGATTAATGTTGAGACTAGATCAGTAATGACCCCAAAGGTGTCCAATTGCGAATCCCCTGGACCTGGGAAGGTGTCACCTTCTAGAACAGAGACACTGTGAGAATGTGTGTGTAGGAAACAGGGATCCCCTTCCCAATGGTTTGCAGTAACACGTTCCTTATTTCTCTTTGTCCCCGCCTTCATTATCCTTAATGTTTCTATTTCTCACAAGCTATTGTTCATCATTATTCAGGTATTTCCTATGATGATACAATCTGTCTCTATCATGTCCTGCACTTCCTTCTGGGTCTTCACAGGAAGATGCTTTAAACCCACATGTCCAGTAACTCTCTGCTTGAGCATCAGGCACATTTCTGTCATGTGACACAAAAATCCAGCTTCCTCCCCTCACCCAGTTCCACAGTCACATGCAGATTTATGGGCAGTTTCCCAGCAGCACTCCCTTCTGTTACCAGAACCTGCTCTGGTCCCTGTGGATGCTGTAGCCAATCCACATGAA
>NW_006294262.1:6560-7178 GCF_000327345.1 Myotis davidii | reverse complement strand
CAGAGGGAACTTCCTGTCTCCTGAACATTTTTGTGAGATTTGATTTCCCTTGATTGGCATCACTGGTGACTGTCAAAGGCATCTGATATTTTAAACCTTCTCTTTGTTTTTATGAAAGTTTTCTCTTCAGCGTCTTTGTACAGGTCTCCTGCAGCAATGGGGTCCACAAAGGAGGGCATAGGCCAGATGTTGGCTTCACTGTTAATATGTGGGTACTTGGTCAAGCTCTATATTACTTAGGATTTAGTATTCAGTTATTGAAATGTTATCACAATCACAATCCTTCCCTAGAACACTCTCACCTGCACGAAGGCACTGTTCTCCCTGTAGGTCTCCAACCCCAGAGCTCCCTATATAGCAGGAGGACATGCAAATAGGGCCCCTGCTGCTTATACAAACCAGCCCAGCCCTGACCCTGCAGCTCTGGGACAGGAGCCCAGCCCCGGGATCCCCAGGTGTTCCCATTCCCTGATCAGGACTGAACACAGACCACTCACCATGGGGTTGGGACTCAGCTGGGTTTTTCTTGTTGCTATTTTGAGAGGTAATTTATGGAGGAGAAACACTGAGTATGTGAGTGGGCATGAGTGAGAGAAACAGTGGTTGTTTGAGAATTTC
>NW_006294262.1:3469-6389 GCF_000327345.1 Myotis davidii | reverse complement strand
AGGGTGGCTCTGTGGTAAATTTGACAAAACTCAGGGACTGAAAGGAACCTCCCAGGAGGCTCTGATCACACATTCCTACAGGGGCAGCTGTGGTGGGTGCGCCCACCCCAGGCCAATGACTTCTTTACTAAAAGGCCTTGAGCAACCCTGTTCACTGCTCCTGTGCATCTGGGTTAACGCACCTTTGACATCAGCATGACCACCCTCAGGAGAGCACCTCCTGGTAACTGTCTTGTCACCCAGTCCCCGCCTTCCTCTCTCCTACCTCCATGTCATCTTCCTCACCTTCCCGTCTTAACTTCAAATGCACAAACAGCTGCAAACGGTTGTTCTCTGGAGCATTTGAGGTCTGCTCCCAACAGTTGTCATCAGTTTGGCTGTGATAAAATCTTATAAAACATTGTCTCCATGTTTGGACATTTCTTACATCAACACATTATCCTTTCTCCACTTACAACATACCTTCATGCATGTTTCTCCCCATGTGTAGAAGAAAGTGCACACAATTATTAAAAACCTGCCACCTCCACAGGATGAGATCTAAAGAGTTCCCACCCCTAGGTGTGTTAGCCGGAGTTCCAACCACTGAACAACACCAGCCAGGGCTCCATTTTTAATAGATGTAAACTCTCCCCATTTGAGAGGCTGGGAAACAGACCTTTTGCACAAAAGCAGCGGGGAAGTTGGGTGAAATCTGTGGTTTCATAAGGCAGCTGCGTGCTTCTGACAGGCACAGCAATTTTGAGATGGAGGCTGTGGCCACAGCGTACACCCCAGCCTCTCCTGCCTCATCACTTGTACACGTTCGAGTTTTGTGGAAGATTGATTGAAGAAAATATCCAGGAGAATCTTTTCATCTCAAAATAAAAGCATCATTCCAATGCAAATTCTTATTCCCAAACCCCAGAAAAGCATCATGGCCAATGGCGGGTGAAGGTAAGCGAAAGGAAGCACCATCCATGTGCCGCTGGGGGCAGCACCTTTAGGACCTCATCAAAACCGCAAGAATGGAGGACTCTCAAACTTGGAAGGCAGCCCTCAAAGAAATGGGGTCAGAGTGACTGGGTATCCAGAAAGGAGAAAGGGAGGGTGGGTCAGACGGGACCCCTTGTGGCCAACATCCTTGAGTCGTTTCCTATCTGGGGTCACCCCATAGAATGACAGGTCAGGCATGCAGTCCAGGGTCCCAGCTGCATCCTTATATCCAGACCCCATGCAAATGTGGCTCTCCTCCTGCTCATAAAAGAGGGCCCTTGCCAGGCATGTTGGGGAGACACCCAGAACCCAAGTGCCTGAGACAGGACCCCAGCGGCTACACCATGGACTCGGTGACAAGCTGCGTTTTCCTCCTGATCATTTTTCAAGGTCATTCTAAGGAGAGGGGAGCACTGAGACCTGTGCCTGTGCCTGTTTTGGCTTCCATGTGATACTAAGTCCATCTTGTGTCCCTGTGTTTGCAGGTGTCCAGTGTGAAGTGCAGCTGGTGGAGTCTGGGGGTGGCTTGGTACCGCCTGGGGGGTCTCTGAGACTCTCCTGTGCAGCCTCTGGATTCACCTTCAGTAGCTCCTTGATGAGCTGGGTTCGACAGGCTCCAGAGAAGGGGCTGGAGTGGGTCTCATACATTAATCCTGATGGAAGTAGCACAAACTATGCGGCCTCTGTGAAAGGACGATTCACCATCTCCAGAGACAACGCCAAAAACATGCTGTATCTACAAATGAACAGCCTGAGAGCCGAGGACACAGCCCTGTATTACTGTGCAACACTCACAGTGAGGGGAAGTCAGTGTGAGCCCAGACACAAACCTCCCTGAGGCAGGCAGCAGGGCTGGGCTGCCGGGGACGCTCAGGACCAGCACACTCAAGCCCGAAAACATTGTAGGGATTCCTGTCCCCCTCACTGAGAGCGAGTATCCCCACCTTCCACACAGTGCTGAGCAGGGAACAAGGAGTCCAGGCCCCAAAACTCACCTAAGGATGATCAGTCCCTTGCTCTGCCCTGGGGGGAGCCTGTGTTGGCAGTTAACCATTTGCCTCTCACTGACATGGCTGCACCTGGAGGTTTAGGGTCTGACCCCGCAACGGCTGCCCCTTGGTGTGGTCGGGAGGGAGACATAGCTCCCAGGGTGTCTTGGAGGGAGGCAGGAAGGAGGCCCAGTGATGGGGCCTGTCACAGCACAGCTGGGCCCTGTTCCCCATGTGTCTCAGAACCTAGTCCCAGGGGACACATCCCAACAGCTGTTGCACCTGGATCCTGAAAACCTGCTGAAGGAGACTTGGTCCCCACCCACCTCTGCTATGCCTCCAGGTTCCACAGACACCACCCCATCTGCACCCTCTGTCCTCTGCCGCCTACATTCTCACCCCCGCGAGTCTGCACAGGACGTCCCATGTGGCTGTGATCTGCCCTCTCCTTCCCACATGGTAGGTTTTGCCTTAAATGCACCCCCATGCTATCCTCTCATGCCCATCTCCTCTGCCAGTCCCTCACTTAGATGCCAGGGCCAGGGATTCTCAGGGGTCATGAAGCCAGCCTCAGCCATCCTGCTGAGCCCACATGCAGTGCCCGCGTGTGATGTCAGGCCATTTGGCCCCAT
This sequence comes from Myotis davidii, assembly GCF_000327345.1. Taxonomy (NCBI): domain Eukaryota; kingdom Metazoa; phylum Chordata; class Mammalia; order Chiroptera; family Vespertilionidae; genus Myotis; species Myotis davidii. Next base: position 3,793 of record NW_006294262.1, on the reverse strand, counting down.
CTCTGACAGGTGGAGACACAGCTGGCCACTGACCTCAGAGCACCTCCAATAGCTCACACCTGTGCTGAGGGAACCTCCTGAGGGCCAGTGAGCTGCAGAGCATCATGCGGGACAAGCCCATGGCCACTGGGGTCAGAGGACAGACAGGGGAGGGCTGGTACCTGGTCACCTTTAATGTTGCCACCGTCCCACTGACCAGAGCCCAGGTACACAGGGAGCTCTGTGAATCCTAAAAGTTCAGGAAGTGCCTGTCCAGTGAGGCTCCGGTGTTGAACATCGACCTATAAACCAGGAGGTCACTGTTCCATTCCCAGACAGGGTACG
>NW_006294262.1:0-1429 GCF_000327345.1 Myotis davidii | reverse complement strand
GTGACAAAAAATATTAAAAGTGAGGAATAGCAAGTACCTACATTAAATATTATTGTACCCAGCAAAGCTTTCATTTAGAATTGAAGGTCAGAAAGGGCTTCATAAATAAGAAGAAGCCAAACCAGTATTACATGAAATACTGAAGAGTGTTGAAGAAGAAGAAGAAGAAGAAGAAGAAGAAGAAGAAGAAGAAAAGAAATAATGAACAAGGCCCTTCCAGTTTTTCTCAGTGGATAGCACATTGGCCTGCTGACTGAAAGGTTTCACATTTGATTCCAGTTGGGGGCACATGCCAGGGTTGTGGGTTTAGTCCCCAGTGGGGGAGAATGCAGAAGGTGGCTGACCAGTGATTCTCTGTTATCATTGATGTTTCTATTTCTCTCTCCCTCTCCCTTCCTCTCAGAGATTAATAAAAATATAAAAAAATAAGAAAATAATGGCAATAAAGGCATACCTATCAATAACTGAATCTAAGAACTAAAAGAAATGAACATGGTATCTAATGAACAAAATAAACTGATGAATAAAATAGAACCTGAAGCATGAAAAGATGGAACAGATTGACATATCTCAGAGGGAAAAGGGAAGGGAAGGGTGGAAAGTGACTAACCCAAGAACATATATGTGCATATGCATTACCGATGGACCCAGAGAGGAGGGTGGTGAAGTCCTCAGGGTGAAAGGGGTGGGATGGGAACCAAGTGGAGGGAGGCAAAGGGGGGGGGGGGAGTAAGACATCAGTAATACTCTCAATAATAAAGATTTTTAAAAATTAGGTAAGGAAAGTCAATATCAAGCAGAAAAAATTAAAAATAAAAAAGAACCAAAATTAATGAAATCAAAACAGAAAAATGATAGGGAAAATGAATGATACCAACAGCTGAATCTTTGAAAAGGTCAATAAAAACTAATAAAATGCTAACAAGACTGGCAATGAGACAAATGACCAATATCAGAAATTAATTAATTAATACACATTCCCCAATGCATTCTTATGAGACTGGCATTCTTTGTGCAGTCAGTACAAATAAATAGTAAACTGCACACTGAAATCTGTTAACACATGTACTAAAATCTTTAACAAAATATTAGCAAATCTTACTAGCAATATAAGAAAATGGTACTGCATCAGACAAAGCAGGAATTATCACAATTCAATGCTTATTAAATATTTTTTAAAATATTTTTACTGATTACAGAGAGGAAGAAAGAGGGAGAGAGAGAGAGAAATCTCAAAGATGAGAGAGAATCATTGATCATCTACTTCCTGAATGTGCCCTACTGGGGATACAGCCCCCAACCCGGGCATATGACATTGAACGCAATCAAACCTGGGACCCTTCAGTCTGCAGTCCAACGCAATAATCTCCCAATAGATTAAATATTTAGGTAAATATCTAACAAACCTAAAATTTACCAAATTCTAATA
>NW_006294261.1:0-244 GCF_000327345.1 Myotis davidii | reverse complement strand
GAAGGGTCCCAGGTTTGATTCCAGTCTAAGGCATATGCCTGGGTTGCAGCATGATCCCCAGTAGGGTGTGCACAGGAGGCAGCCAATCAATGATTCTCTCTCATCATTGATGTTTCTATCTCTCTCTCCCTCTCCCTTCCTCTCTGAAATCAATAAAAATATAAAGAAAAAGACAATCAGTAATTAGAGAAACATTTAAGACTAAATATTGTAGAACTTCTACTCAATCCTTAAAGTCTGAATA
>NW_006294260.1:40384-41568 GCF_000327345.1 Myotis davidii | reverse complement strand
GTTTGAAGACATGAAGGTGTGCACCAGATGAAACCAAGCAAGGAGGTGTGGCCTCCAGGAGAGGGGTCTCAAATAGCAATGATTTTTGTACAAACCGGCGTGGAAGATTTAAGGAAAAAGGCCACGGGGAGAGGGTGAGTGAGTAGATCAATGCCGGGGGAAAGTGCCTGTGACGTATTGTCTACAGCCCGGGCGTCAGGAAGCGGGGTGTGTGTAGGAGAGAGTCAGGATCATCCCTCTTGTTTGTCCAAATGTGCCACCGAGACAGGAATCGGGAGGACCTGTGGGAGGCGCTCTCGTACCCCCTGCAGTGCTGAGAGCCCTACAGGAAACACTCTATGGTTACAGCAGAGCTCTATGGTTCTTTCAGCCCCGCCCCTTAACTTCCGCTTCCCCTCGGTAAAACGGGCTTCTTCCCGCTTCTTCCCTGCTCTGTGGGTGCACATGGCTCACTGTAACTGTGTGTGGGGATGTCCGCAACCTTTTCTTCTTCCCCGAATAAGTCCTTTTTGGTGATGAAATACCTGGTCAGCTTTGGTTTTGGCGCCCGGGCTATTGGGAAGATTCCTGTGGGGCCCTTCAGTGGGACAGAGAAGGGCTGACGGGCAGGTTTGAAGACATGAAGGTGTGCACCAGATGAAAGCAAGCCAGGAGGTGTGGCCTCCAGGAGAGGGGGTCTCAAATGGCCACGATTTTTGTACAAACCGTCGTGGAGGATTTAAGGAAAAAGGCCCCGGGGAGAGGGTGGGTGCCTAGATAAATGCTGGGGGAAGGTGCCTGTGACGTATTGTCTAAAGCCAGGGAGTCATGAAGGGGTGTGTGTAGGAGAGAGTCAGGGTCAGCTCTCTGGCTTGTCCAAATTTGCCACCCAGACAGCAATCAGGAGGGCCTGTGGGAGGCGCTGTCTTGCGCCCCCCTGCAGTGCTGAGAGCCCTACAGCATACACTCTATGGTTACAGCAGAACTCTATGATCCTTTCAGCCCCGCCCCTTAACTTCCGCTTCCCCTCTAAAAAGGACTTCCTTCCGGCTTCTCCCCCTTGCTCAAAGTGTGCACGTGGCTCGCCATAACAAGGCAGCGCTTTCTTTTTGCCTGAATAAGTCCTTTTTTCTAGAGGCACCAACACCAGAGAGATGTGACTGGGCAACCCCCGAGGCAGTGGGAGAGGGCAGCTCCTGAACTCC
>NW_006294260.1:38827-39369 GCF_000327345.1 Myotis davidii | reverse complement strand
ACTGCCCAGCTGGTCCTTCCTGTTCAAAAAGAGACCAGCCAGTGCTGGGCACACGTTTGTGATGGAACCAATGTTGGTTGATGTCCATGTGCTGATTTATTTAATGCAACAACCAGCTTTGAGCACAATGCATGCCCTCTGCACAGAGGGACACTGAGCAACAGAGACATGAAGGAATCACCACGTGAAGACACTGCCTTGATGGCGGTCACCAACCTTTCGGACCTCATGGACCACCAGTTGGCGACTGTTGCCTTGGGATGTGCTGAAGCCTGCGTTTGAGGCCACGTCTCTGTAATCCCGTCACCTGTCTTCTTTCTGCTCTGCTCATACAGTAGTTAATGTTAATCGTGCCACAAGGTCTCCTCATGCTTCAGCAATGAGTCCCTGACTTCTCCCCTGAGGGGCTGCGATGCCTCTGCCCAGGACCGAGCCCTGAGCGAGTCCTCATGTGCTTGTCTCCTAGATCTCCGAGTACTCGTTGATGCTGCTGGTGGCCTCTGGGTCCTCAGGTTCCTGTGGCTTCATACCAGGAAAGCAGA
>NW_006294260.1:33485-34701 GCF_000327345.1 Myotis davidii | reverse complement strand
GAGATAAACAATTGATGTTTCTCAGATCAATGTCTCTCTCTCTCTCTCTCTCTCTCTCCCTCCCATCCTCCCCCCTCCTTTCTCTCTAAAAATCAATGTAGAATCTAAAGAACAAAATAACTGATGAACAGAATAGGACCGGAGGAATGGATAAATGGAACAAAAGGATGGATCTCAGAGGGTAGGAGGGGAGAGAGGATGTGAAGAGATCAGCCAAAGAATATATATGTACATATACGCCCAGCCCATGGACACAGACAATAATGTGGTGAAGGCCTAGGGGGATGGGTGGAGGATGGAGGGAGGCAAAGGGGGGGGGATGGGGGCACATCTGGAATAGAGTCAACAATAAAAAATAAAAAATAAAAAGCATATCCTCAGGTGAGGATTTAAAAAAGTGAATGAAGCAGATTTGACTTGACACTGCCTTCAGGGTTAACCAGGACATGCATTTAATGTCCTGTAATATTACAAATGATTGGACCATATTGAGGGCTTACAAATCACCCAGCATGAGTGATTTTGTCTTTTATTAGATAGGATTACAAATGATTGGACCATAATGAGGGCTTACTAATCACCCAGATGGAGTGACACTCATTATCCCCATTTCCAGATGAGGAAACTGAGGTGAGGGGAGGTGAAGTGCCATGTCCACATCGGTAGATAGTAATAGTTTGGGGAGATGGTTCTGGCAGCCAGTGTATCACCACAACCGGTTTGGACTTAGGTGTTAACATTGCCATGAATTTAAACACTGCAGTTTTACTCTACAGGCAATGACTTCTCCCATTTATTTGTTTTAAAGATCTGTGTTACTTCCTCATCTTTGAATGCTCCCTACTAAGTATAGATTATAAAGTGATACTTAAAGATAGTATTTGCTTTCTTCTGCTTTCCCTCATTGCTATGGATAATTCAATTAAACTGCGCTTCTTTTGAATGTAATCTGTCTTTTCTTCTCTGGCTGCTGTCCAGATTTTCCCTTTGTCTTTGGTTTTCTTTAACTCACCCTGACCCTTATTCAACCTCATGTGGGAGTGGCCTCCTTTGAGACTGCTTGCCTCGGACAGGGCCTGTCTTGGCTCTCATCTCCAGGCCACAGAGGCCACACACCAAAGCTCACATGATCTGCGTGGGCAAATGCCTGTGGGCAGTTATTTTTGGCTTAAATATTCTACCTAATTTTCTGCACCCAAGCTTGTTCAAAATTCCA
>NW_006294260.1:29440-30637 GCF_000327345.1 Myotis davidii | reverse complement strand
GACATTCCCTTATTCTGTGAATTAACTCTGCTTATTAGCTTCTGTAAACATACACTTTTTAGCTTACTTGAATAATAGGGAAGATCAACTTAGCTGTCTGACCTTGTAGGCTAAGGACTGATACTCCCATACACTCATGCCAGGTGTGTTAGATATCCAAATAGAACTGTGTCGTACTCAAGGTTACAGGCTTCCTGCAAGATATCTACTAAGCATACATGGGGCTCTTTGAAAACTTGCAAAGGTCCAGAAACTCTATATTTGGGAGACAAAGGGGCTAGGGGGGATATAAAGATAGAAGTTCCTCCATGTTGCTTTGCTCAGACTTCAGAAGCAGTCTGGGCCTGCTAGCATAATAAAAGACTCCAAATTAATTGGCTCACTAAGGCGTCTTCCGTTAGGCTCGCTGATTTACAATATAACACTATCTTCTCTGCTTAGGGAGTAAAACTGTCCTTTTCTTCCTTTCCTCCTTTCCCCTCCCTTCCTGCACACTCTCTTTAGGAAGGTTTTTAACCAATTTCTCTCAAGTGTCTTTGGCTGGAGAAGATAATGGCTTGTTAGTTATAAGCTGACTGCAAATTGCCCTCACTGTCTAGTCTCCTTTAACTTTCCCATCTCAGTTTCCCTATTTATCCTGACCTGGAATCCTGTACCATGTTTGGTGATGCAAGACCTGGTCAGCTTTGGGTATGGTTCCCAAACTGTTGGCAAGATCCCGTGGGGCCCTTAAATGAGACAAGGGAGGGACTGGTGGTCAGGAGGTGCTGGGAGAATGAACAGGTAAAAGTGAGGCCAGATGACCCCAGAGAAGTGGTAAGAAACTATTTCATGAACCAAATTCCAAGTCAGGGGGGTAGCCTATCCTTGGGGAGGCTTTGAAGAATTCTGGGATGGGAAATGACACCAACAAGCTGTCACCCTGTCCACTGTGCCTCTCACCCCTGGCTTCAGGAGCACTTGCCAGCAGGACCTTCCTGTTCAAAAAGAGACCAGCCAGTGCTGGGCACACGTTTGTGACAGAACCAATGTTGGTTGATGTCCATGTGCTGATTTATTTAATCCAACAACCAGCTTTGAGCACAATGCATGCACTCTGTACAGAGGGACACTGAGCAACAGAGACATAAAGGAATCACCAGGTGATGACACTGCCTTGACGGCGGTCACCAACCTTTCGGACCTCATGGACTACCA
>NW_006294260.1:24162-27648 GCF_000327345.1 Myotis davidii | reverse complement strand
AAGAACAAAATAATTATTATAATAACTAAAGAAAATATCGTGCTAAGTGAAAGAAATCAATCACAAGGGACCATGTGTTGTGTGATTCCATTTATATGAAAAGTCCAGAATGGACAGGAAGCAGTTAGTGGCTGCCTAGGGCTGGGAGCGGATGGAAAGAAACTAACAGTTAGGGGATGTGGGTGTCTTTTGCTTGTTGTTGTTGTTGTTTTTTATTTCAAGCAAATGAAACGTTTTAAAATTGACGGTGGTGATGTGTGACTGAACGAAAAGCCACTGAATTGTACACTTTAAATATGTGGGAATTTACCTCCATAAAGCTGCTACCCCCTCGGCCCTCCCAAAACAGTCTCCTCTGGATGTACTCAGCCCTGCGCCTCCCTGCCCCAGAGGCTCACATGCAAAAGATGAGACACAAACACAGGGACAGCAGGGCCAGGGCTCCAGCACCTCCAAGAGCCACAGGAACCACTCCCGTCTGGGGCACGGCCTTCCCTGCAGAGGAGAGGGGGGTGAGACACCCACGCCCGGGCCTCGGTCTCTCTTCTTCCTACCTCCTCCCAGGACGCACTGTAGGTCTGTTCAGCCAGGAGATGCAGGCCCTGTCCTAGCAATCACCCCTGTCCAGGCCACAGCTCCCCTCCCCTCCCCAGCCCCACCCTCTCTCTGACCCACTCCTTTCTGACCTGGCAGCAGCAAGACAGAGGCGCTCTGGGCCCCCTGCACATTCCAGGCCTCGCAGCTGAGTCTGAGGTCAGGGCTGAGCCCCTCCTTGATGCTCAGGGAGCTGTTGGTCCAGGGCCCCTCTGAGCTGGAGCTGACCACGTGGGACGCGTTGCCATGGTTCCCCTCCAGCAGCCCCGCCCCCAGCCTCCAGTGCAGGGAGGGTGCCGGCTGGGCCCTGGAGGAGCAGCTGCAGTGCAGACCCTGGTCCTCCCAGGAGCAGGAGGGTCCCAGCAGCTGCGGGGGGTCTGTGGGGAGCGAGGAGAAGGGTCAGCGGTGCCTCTAATCTCCCCAGAACCCAGCTGTCCTGCCCCCCGGGGTCTCCCCACTCACAGACCACGGAGAGGCTGAGAGAGACCCTGTGGGAGCCCAGCCTGTGCCGAGCTTGGCAGGTGAACTCTCCTTCCTGTGCAGGCCCCACGCGAGGCAGCTCCAGGATCGCGGTGCTGGAGAGGGGGGTGGCGTTCAGGCCTGGGGACCCCCGGAACCAGCTCAGCTCGGCAGGGGGGTTGCTGTCAGCCTCACAGAGCAGCCTCAGGGCCTCTCCCTCCAGGATGGAAAGGGAAGTGGTTTGCAGATTCTTATAGGCTTTGGGGAGAAAGGTTATGAGGGGGAGAGAGAGAGAGAGAGAGAGAGAGAGACAGAGAGAGACAGAGACAGATGTGTGTGGAGCACAGGTCAGGCACGCACCCACCAGAGGTGCAGGACTGGGGTGGTGACTTTCATCCCTGCCCTTCCCATGTCTCATCCCATTCAACCTCCTGCTCCCCCCTCTCCCCCACCAGGGCCCCGGGGCAGGTCCCAGCCCAGAGAGGAGGGGTTCTTTCCTACCTGTGTCCTTTCTGAAGGAGACACCTATGATGAGGTTCTGAGGGGCATCTGGGAGAGAAAGACAGGGCCCCACTTCACCTGGAAGTCACCCCATTCCCAAGGAGGGGCAGTGGGAACAGTCCCAACCTACACGCAGATCCATGGGTGAGTGTTCTTAGGTTAGCTCAGCCTCCTGCACACACACACACTCACACACATACGTTGCTCTCACTACCTCTAGGGACCCAGCCCTCCCCCCCTCCAACACTCACAGGAGACATCGAGCTGGATGGTTCTCTGTGTGGTCCACTGGGACCCTTCCCGTTTCACCTGACAGGTGAGGTTGGTGCCATGGTCCCCGGGCCTCGGGGTGAAGGTGAGCACCGAGGAGCTGAGGTTCTGGGGGTCCAGTGAGTCCACAGCGGCTCCCGCCCAGGAGAAGGTGAGAGGTCGTCCCCCTTTGCAGGCCCCTGACAGGCTGCAGGCCAGCTGTGTGGGGTGGCCGGACTCCAGGGGCTCCCGTACACGGATGTGGGGTTTCTCTCTCAGGGCTGCAGGGGAGGAAGGCAGGTGCCTGGGCTCCAGGGGTGGGGACTCAGAGCGGGACCCTGAGAGAGGCCCTGCCTCGGGCTGAGCTCACCCAGGCCCTCTGTCTCTTCCGACCATCCAGGGCCCAAGGCCTGGACAGTGAGTGACCTAGTGTCCTGTCTTGTTCCAAGACCAAGTTCCACATCTCAGACTTCTCTCCAGGGCCCCTGCCTTACCTGTCACCTGCAAATTCAGCATCTTCTCTTTGTAAGTATATTTCATACTTTCTCTCTCCATTCGGAAGACGTATATTTTTGCGTCACTCCTCCTGGCATCTCTGATGTGCAGGGAACAGTTGTTGCTCCTGGTGTCTGGGAGGAGGAAACGGCTTTTTGTCTCTTCCTTTGCTGGTTTATTTGGGTTGTTTGATGCCACAGGCTTACTGTACTGCATGTTGTCCTCTTTCCAGTACCAATAGGTGTAGAATTTGCTAGAGGAAGACCATGAACTCCAGGGGTAGGAGAAGGAGCAGGGCACGTGGACGCACAGACCCTCCTGCACCGTCATGGATTCCTGCACTTGGAGCTCAAAGCCTGACTGCTGTTGCAGCGACCCTGAGAGAGGGAGGCACACTCAGAGCTGGTCCTGGGGACTCGGGGGGACCCGCCTTCCAGCTGGAACTGTTGAACATTCTGGAAAAGGGTAATTTTAATATTGTTTTAGATCAAGTGGGACCAAAATTCAGATGCAGCCCCATCCCTCTCCCACTTCCTCATCCCCCGTCCCTTGGCCCACTCACCCCCCCAAAGCAGGGGCAGCAGCAACAGGGGCACCATGTCTGCCTCTAAGTACAGAGTAGGTCCAGGTCCCTGTGTCAGGGAGGGAAGTGCCAGCTCTGGGGTGGAGCTGAGGATTCCCCAACAGGAAGCCCAAGGGGAGAGACTGTGGATAGTCCTGGAAGGGGAACTTGGCCTCCACAGTAGTTGGGGGGTGTGGTGGCTGAGAAATTTTCCTATTTCCCCTCCCAACTCCTGACCCTGAACGTAAATATACTGAGGCCCCCAGAGGTTCAGAGGCCTGTCCAGATGTGAATCTGAAAGTGACCCCCTTATAGATGAGGTGTAAGTTGAGAAAGTGGTCCCCCAGGGGGCCACCGTGGTCATCACTGACCTGGTGACTCAGGGGATCCACCCTCCAGCTGAAACCATTAAAAGGGTAATTTAAAAATTTCTTCACATCACTCAAATGCTGGAAAGAAAAGAAGGAATTTAGACCCAACTCTTATGGAGGGTGGAACCCAGGGGAAAAGCTGACGCCTTTCAGGGCACACGGGAAGCACAAATGTGGGTCTCCCAGGGTCTGAGGGACAGCGACAGTGCACAGGCCCCATCAGAATGGGATGAGTGAAGGCAGACCGCACCCCTT
>NW_006294260.1:21039-22420 GCF_000327345.1 Myotis davidii | reverse complement strand
AGACTCAGTTCCACATTTCAGACTTCTCTCCGGGGCCCCTGCCGTACCTGTCACCTGCAAATTCAGCATCTTGTCTTGATAATTATATTTCACACTTCCTCTCTCCATTCGGAAGATGTATATTCCTGTGTCACTCCTCCTGGCATCTCTGATGTGCAGGGAACAGTTGTTGTTCCTGGCGTCCGGGAGGAGGAAACGGCCTTGGTTTTCTCCCTTTGCTGGTTTATTTGGGTCATTCGAGGCCACAGGTGGACTGTACCATATGCTGTCCTCTTTCCAGTACCAGTAGGTGTAGAGTTCACTAGAGGAAGACCGTGAATTCCAGGGGTAGGAGAAGGAGCAGGGCACGTGGACGCACAGACCCTCCTGCACCGTCACGGATTCCTGCACTTGGAGCTCAAAGCCTGGATGCTCCTCCAGAGATTCTGGGAGGGGGACACAGAAGCTCAGATGCAGCCCCATCCCTCTCCCATTTCCTCACCCCACCTCCCTGGGCCCACTCACCCCCCGACAGCAGGAGCAGCAGCAACAGGGTCACCATGTCTGCCTCTCTCAGCACAGAGCAGGTCCAGGTCCCTGTGTCAGGGAGTAAAGTGCCAGCTCTGGGTGGAGCTGAGGATACCCCAACAGGAAGCCCAAGGGGAGAGACTGTGGATAGTCCTGGAAGGGGAACTTGGCCTACACAGTAGTTGGGGGGTGTGGTGGCTGAGAAATCTTCCTATCTCCCCTCCCCCCTCCTGAGCCTGCACATAAATATACTGAGGATCCCAGAGGTTGAGAGGCCTGTCCAGATGTGAACCTGAAAGTGACTCCCTTACAGATGAGGTGTAAGTCGAGAAGGTGGTCCCAAAGGGGGCCACTGTGGTCATCACTGGTCCTGGTGACTCAGGGGATCCACCCTCCAGCTGAAACCATTGTGTAAAAGGGTAATTTTAAAATTTCTTCACATCACTCAAATGCTGGAAAGAAGGAATTTAAACTCAACTCTCATGGAGGGTGGAACCAAGGGGAAAAGCTGACGCCTTTCGGGGCACATGGGAAGCACAAATGTGGGTCTCCCAGGGTCTGAGGGACAGCGACAGCGCACAGGCCCCATCAGAACGGGATGTGTGAAGGCAGATCACACCCCTTCAGGGTGAGCCTCAGAGGTTGGACCTCCACACGACAGCAAATTTGCCACCTTACAGCTCAGGAAGCTCCACCTTCAGGGCCCCTCAACTGCTCAGTCCCTTTTCAAAGCCCAGCAGGGGCTTGAGTGATGTGTGGACATAACCTGCAATCCTACTGCTCTTTTATGAAAGAAAGAAACTTGATCAATGTTTTCCCAAATATGACAGTGATGTGAAACACTTCAGACATTCCCAGTGACAAGTTGTGCAAT
>NW_006294260.1:18858-19885 GCF_000327345.1 Myotis davidii | reverse complement strand
TGCCCCCCAGTGCACGAATTTCGTGCACCAGGCCCCTAGTACTATTATAACAATTGATAATGTTTCTTAGCATGATATTAACACCTATTAGTACATGACAGGATCATTGTCGTATAAAGAGTTCATTAAATGTATCAGTCAAAAAATGTGGGGAGAGTGTTATGCAGGTGTTGTAGAAAGGTATGCCATACTGCTAATAAAAAAGGTCTGTAATTTTTCGGAATTGTCTTATTTTCGGTTCTCAGAATTGTAGCTTTTATGACATGATGTGTATTCTCATTTCAGAAAAATTCATGTGTGCTACATTGTGTATTAGTTTTGAAATAGTGATCTCAACATTTGTACAAATATCAAGCCCCAGAAAACCAGGTCTTTCCCTGCCTCAGGTGCAGACAAAGAAGAGGTAACCAGCTCCACCCACCCGTGTATTACAATGACCACCCACCGAGACTCCTCACGTATTACAATGAAGATTGTCCAGTGCAAACAGCGGACTAAAGAAAGCACGATTTCCATGGCTGTGCCCCACAGTTCCTATCACTGAACCATGCAGCAAATCTCAAGCTGGGATATAAAAAAGACAAGAAATAAGGGTTGGCAAGAATGTTCAGAAAAGGGAGCCCCCTTGCACTGTGGAAATGTAAATTGGGGCAGCCACTATGTACTAGTAAATCAGTATGGCAGTTCCTCAAAAATTATAGAGCTGCCACAGGACCCAGCAACACCACTTCTGGGTAATTATTTGGGAGAAATAAAAACACTAACTTGAGGAGATGTATGTCCGCCCATGTTCAATTTGGCATCATCTGCAATAGCCAAGATGCGGAAGCATCCTCAGTGCCCATCCATAAATGAGTGGGTCAAGAAATGGTACATGTACAATGGAATATTATTCTGTCATAAAAAGGAAAACCTGTCATTTGCAACAACATGGATGACCATGAAGGCATTATAAGTGAAGTAAATCAGACAGAGAAAGACAAATACCTTATGATCTCACTTAGGTGTGGAAAGTTTGAAAAAAATC
>NW_006294260.1:15840-18003 GCF_000327345.1 Myotis davidii | reverse complement strand
AGAACCTGGCTAGGCTGCTGATCAACTGAACGCTGTCTCCATGTCATTCCTTCTTCACCGACTCCGTCCACAGCTTTGGGAATCCCTGGACCTGCTGGGGCTGGACCCCAACAATATTATACAGCATGGTGACTGTAGCTAATAATAGTATGTGTTGATATTATGAACTATAGTAATATAGTTAATAATACTCTGTTGAATATCTGAAAATTGCTAAGAGAAAAATTGTTACAAGTTCTCATCATAAGGGGAAAAAACTGTGTAACACTATGTGGTGGTGGAAATTAACAAGAATTTTAACAGCTTGTGGTGGGCCATTCACAATTTGGAACTAGCAAACAGTTATAGGTCAATTATATCTCAATTATCCTATATAATAAATGCCCAGCGACTGAATAGTGGAATGACCAGAATGACTGTGGCTCCTTGCCCTGGCTGACCCAGCCCCTCAGTGGTTCCCCCAGAACTGATCTGGGGGTGGAGCCAGCTGGAAAATGGCCTGCAGCTCCTCACCTTGGTTGGCCCCACCACCAGTCGGCCCCCATCAGGGCCGGCCAGATGGACCCCACCAGTGCACGAAATCATGCACCAGACCTCTAATATACCCATCGTACTCAGGCTGGGTACTTTGATTAGAGTTAGGACATCCTAACTGTGTTCCTTTCTGCTCCATTTGTGTTCCAACACGGGCACAACAAATTCCTTACATTAAATTCCCGCTGCTGAAATACATAGTGGGGCTTCTGTAGTTTCTCGCTGGCCCTAGACTGATTAAATCTCAACAAGTAAAACAATGAGGACTGGGTGATTTCAAATACCTTCATGATAAAACTCACAGCCCACTACACAGAATTTCTCTAACGAGATAGAGGGTGTCTTCAGCAAATACCACAGCTAATGCAGTAGCATTGGGTCCTAGAAAGGCAATAAGAATATAGCTTTGAAAATTGAAAACAAAGTTTTTTTTTTCATAAGTGATTTCATATCACTTATGAAAAATTTTTCATAGAAAAATCCCCAAGTATATAATGGATATATATGGGAAGTTAATAAGAGAGTTAGCAAGGTTGCTAGACACAAAATCAAATTAGAAAAAAATCAAATGCATGCCTATGTCACAGGAATAAACAAAAATTAGGATGTTGTAAAAGATGCCATTGATAATAGCATGGGTAATTATTAGATACCTGGAATATATCTATTCAGGCATGGACTCTGTCATCAACGTGTTGAAGAAAATAGATGCTAAAATAGGGGCTATCACTGTCAAAATGTAACACATAAAAAAAGAACCAGGCAGAATGGAATGACTAACCCTCCTGCCGTGAACAGCTATCAAACCAGATGCAACATGGTTGACAATTGTCTCCGCCTTGTTCCAGGTGTAGCTCTTCCTCCCAATCGCCCACCGTGATGACCAACACCAACACCAAGCCCCCCACCAGCCACCGGGCTGTGTGCCCACCGAGGCAACAGCTTCCCCCACGACCTCCTGTGAGCTTCCCCTTTCGACTCCCACGGTGGGGGCTGGACATCTTGGCTTTTCACATTTTCACAAATAAAATGCTGGCTTCAGCACATCCGAAGCCACTGTCATCAAGTGACTCATGCGTTTCTCTGTTCCTCAATTTCCCATTGTGTACAGCAGGGACCATGCATCCTACTCAGAGCTGGTCGGGAGCGTTGAAGAAGTTAACACACGCAAATAAACCAACAGATGTCACGTGGCGAGTGCTCAGGGCTGGCTGGTCTCCCTTTTTATTTTTAAACAGGAAGGTCCTGCTGGCAAGTTCTCCTGAAGCCGGAGGTGACCGGGCCCAGTGGAGAGGGGGACTCTTATTGGTGTCATTTTCCCTCCCAGGCTCTTCAAGGCCTCCCGACCTGGCATTCCGCTCATGATGAGGCATCTTATCGTCTCTCCGCGGTCATCTCGCCTCGCTTTACCTGTTCATTCTTCCAGCACCTCCTGCCCGTCAGCCCTTCTCTGTCCCACTTCAGGGCCCCACAGGAATCTTCCCAACAGCCCGTGCGCTGTAACCAAAGCTGACCAGGTATTTCATCAACAAAAAGGACTTATTTGGGGAAGAAGAAAAGTTTGCCACGCCCTCCACACAGTTATTCCGAGCCACCTGCACGCACAGCCTTGGGAAGAAGCAGGAAGGC
>NW_006294260.1:14548-15193 GCF_000327345.1 Myotis davidii | reverse complement strand
TTCTCTCTCTGTGACCTTGCTGAGTGGGCCTTGGTGTGTTGTGTGTCCTCCAGGACTTGTAAGTACAATTGTCCCCCTTCTTCACAGGAGATATGTCCCAAGACCCCCTGTGGATGTTTTAAACCACAGATAGTACCAAACCTTATATATAGTACTAGAGGCCCCCACGATGCACTAAAATTCGTGCAAGAGCAGGCCTTCCTTGTCCCAGCTGCCAGCACCGGCTTCCCTCTGGCACCTTGGACCCAGGCTGGCTTCCCTCAGGCCACCTGCAGGCACCTGGGACCTGGTTGGCTTTCCTCCAGCCCGGGCTTCATCAGGAAGGACATCCAGAAGGACGTCCGCATGATGTCTGGTCTAATTAGTATATTACCCTTTTATTATTATAGATGATTTTTTTCCCCATACACACCAAGGATAAATTTTGATGTATAAATTAGAGATGAAAAATAGAGTTAGCCTGGAGGTCAAATCACCCCAGGTATTCCCAACATCAATCAAGGCTTAACTACAACAAGACTTTGCACAAATACCACTAGGGGGTGCACCAAGAAAAGATAAAATAATGCGGAGACAAAGAAACAGACGGAAATGGCAAAAAAGGAAGATATTGAGCTCAAAACCACACTTTTAAGGTCTCTCAAG
>NW_006294260.1:8799-10571 GCF_000327345.1 Myotis davidii | reverse complement strand
GACACATCATCATTAAAATGCCAAGGGTTAAGACAAAGAGAGAATCTTAAAAGCAGCAAGAGAAAGAAACTCAGTTACCTACAAGGGAGCACCCAGAGGACTGTCAGTTTCTCAACAGAAACTATGCAGGCCAGAAGGGAGTGGCAAGAGATATTCAAAGTGATGAATAGCAAGAACGTACAACCAAGATTACTTTACCCAGCAAAGCTATCATTTAGAATTGAAGGTCAGATAAAGAGCTTCACAGATAAGAAAAAGCTAAAGGAGTTCATCACCACCAAACCAATATTATATGAAATGCTGAAAGGTATCCTTTAAGAAGAGGAAGAAGAAGAAAAAGGTAAAGATACAAATTATGAACAACAAACATGCATCTATCAACAAGTGAATCTAAGAATCAACTGAATAAATAATCTGGTGATCATAATAGAATCAGGGACATAGAAAAAAAAAGAAAAAAAGAAAAATAATAACGAATGTTATAATAGAAGAATTATAACATATATACTGTACTGAAGGTTATGTGAATGTGGTCTCTCCTTCTCTCAAAATATCTCCTGATTCTGTACTCACCTCCTGCCTGCACTGATGGGAGATGACACCGAGTGCCCCCATGATGGACTGAAGGGCGGTGAATGACGTAGAGATTGTGATGTAGCCTTAGGCTCCTATAAGGGTGACTTCAACACAAGCACCACGGCACCAGGACAGTTGATTTGATAACCTAGACGGCTTCTCAGTGACTAACAAGTGGGTAGTGTATACAGCGTGGAGACACTGGGCAAAGTAGGCACAGTTCACCCTTCGGCAGGACAGACTGGCACAGTGTGAGATTTATCATACTATTCAGAACACTGAGAAATTTAAAACTTATGAATTGTTTATTTCTGAAATTTTTCATTTTCAGACCTGACCATGGGTAACAGAAACTGTGGAAATCACACCTGCAGAAAAGGGCTGTGGGAGCCACTGTGAGAAACCTGTTTTTTCCAAGTTCCCATGTGGTTGTTGATGACACGTGTCCTATAATCACAGCAAAAACCACCAGGGCTGGTCCAGCCACAACACTGGCTCTGGTGGCCACAAGCAGTATGGGCCCAGGTTACTGCCCCAGTGAACAAAACAAACACCAAACCCAGATAAGTTATTTCCTAAATGTTAGAAAGTGGCCCCGAGGAAAGAAGTGGACATTCATAGTGTGGGACTAGAAGGGCATTGCCCGCCCCCCCATCCACTACACAAACCCCATTCTCAGTGTGGTAGAAGTTTAATTGTGACTCTGCTTTTGGTACTAACAGGTTACATCATTCTATTCCAGACTTTTGCTGGAAATAGCAAAACCCTTGGGAGGGGATGTGAATATAAAAAATAAAATCCCTTATTATAAATGTATAAAATAAGAGAAAATAAAATTAAATGGAACCTTATTAGGTTAGAATTTTAGAAAAAGCTTGAATCCAGAAATTAGGCAGAATATCTAAACCAAATAAACACACACCAAAATTCCCACTGGCATTTTCCCAGACTAATCATGAGAGCTTTGGGTCTGTGGCATTTGTGGCCTGGAAATGAAACCAAAACTGGTTTGTTCAAGGTGGGGAGTTTCAAAGGAGACCACTCCCACAGTGAGGCTGTATGAGGATCAGAGTAAGTCAAAGAAAACCAAAGACAAGGAGGACATCTGAACATCAACCAGAGAGAAAAAGACATTACATTAAAAAGAAGAGCAGCCAAAACCGGTTTGGCTCAGTGGATAGAGCGTCGGCCTGTGA
>NW_006294260.1:1502-8615 GCF_000327345.1 Myotis davidii | reverse complement strand
TCTTTAAGTATCACTTTATAATTTATGCACAGTAGAGATAATTCAAAAATAAGAAAGTAATAGAGATATTTTGGAACAAGTAACTGGGGCAGTCTGGTGATAGCCAGAGGGAAAGGGGAACGGGGGCTAGGCGGAGGTGGGCAAATAACGGGGAAATGGCGATTGAAAGAGATTTTTGCTTGGGGTGATGGTCACGCGATGCAGTGTGCAGATGATGTTTTGTTGAGCTGCACACTTGAAACCTGTATGGTTTTATGAACTAATGTCACCCCAATAAATTAATAAAAATGTGTTAAATAACAAAAATGCAACTGAGTAAATTTGAAGATCTGATTGGCTTTTCAAAAAGGAGAGAGGAAAAAAACAACCCCTCATTTCCTCTAGAAAAAAAAAGTTTTTAAATTCTTGACCATAATAACAGCTAAGCCCAAAGTGGTTGTATGGGGGAAATGGATTTCACATTTCCTAATATTGACATATTCCCTGTGAGCTGATCTGGAAAATTAATAAACCCAAAGGGGAGGAGATCTTGGAAAACTCTGACTTATAACCTGTTGGTCAGAAGCACAGGTGGATAACCTGGACTTGAGATTAGCACCTGACATGGGATTAAGGAGGAGGGCAGGTTAAGAATTTAGCCTTAAACATGTGGCATCTGATGCTACATTCGGGTAGGTAGTGTCAAAATTGAGTAGTTGAATTGCTTGATGGTGTGGGAGAAATTCCTCATGCCACCCACAATGGAATTGGTCTCAGAATACCAAAATAGATATTTTACATTCACTTTCTTTTCTTTTTATTATTTTTTAAAATATATTTTATAAAAGTGCTAGTTTTCTCTGAAGCACTGGTACCAACTTACATTTCAACAACCGTTGGCCCACACTGTCAGTGGCACTGGGTGTTTGTCCACTTGGAGCCAGTGTAATACTATCTTATTGTGGTTTTAACGAGCGCTTTCCTGTTGCTAATGAGCTGGAGCTGCTTTTCATTTGTTTACCAGCTGGTTGTTTTCTCTTTTATGAGGTGCAGCTCAAGTGAGCCCATTTTTCTGTATTTTGTTTTCTCATGTATTTGTAGAAATTCTTCTTGGAATTCTGGAGACCGACACTTTGATGCTTGCACGTGTTGTAAAATTCTTCTCTCACCTGATGGCTGATGATTTAGCACTACCTATGGCGTCTTTTATGAAGAGTCCTGAATTGTAACATAGTCCAGATTGTCCGTGCTTCTCTTTATAAATAGTGCTATTTATGTCTTGTTCAGGAATCCCTTCCTACGTTTAGTTCTTGGAGATATTCTGTGATGTTACCTTCTAGGAACTCTAATGCCTTGTCTTTGGTAAAACAGTAGTTCTTCTCCATCTGCCCTGGGTTTCAGTGCCTTGTAGGAGCCAGGGGTGCAATCTCATCCCACTGCATTCAGATCCCTCGCTGCCCACACACACTATTGAAGTTTATCTTCTCGTGACTTCTGTGCATCAGCCCCTCTATCATGCATGACGTTTCCTGTGGGTTAGGTCTATGGTATTGCTAGGTGCTCTGTTCTGTTCCCGTGGTCTAGTGGTCTAACCCTGTGTTAGCACAGCACCGTCTTGTTTTCTATAACATTTTAATGTCTTGACGTCTTATGGAGCCAGTCCTCATACATTGTTCTTCATGATTGCCTTGGCTGAACTTGGAAAAATTTATTTCAATATAAATTTACAATAGCAATACCAAGTTCCACAAAAGTCACTTGGAGATTGGTGACATGTCGCTTTAACTCAGAAGTTAATTTGGGTAGGCTAGACTTTTATACAATACTAGAGGCCCGGTGCACAAATTTGTGCATGGTGGGGTCCACCTGCCCGCCCCGATGGGGGCCAATCAGGGCCGGGCTGGTGTGGAGGAGGGGATGTGGGAGGTTGGCTGCCAGCCCCATCCCCAATCAGGGTGGGGGGACAATTGGGGACAGGGCTGGCCAGGGGGAGGGGCTATGGGAGGTTTGGGGGGCCAATTGGGGGCCTCATCGGGCCGGTTGGCCCCTTTAGTGAGCCTTGTAGCGACCAATTGTTCCAATTGTTCTGGTCATTCTACTGTTCTGGTCACTTGGCTTTTATATATATAGATTGTTGTCATACCCATTAACATGCATATTGTCTATTTATTTGCATCTTTAATGTCCTCCTAAACAGAGTTATAATTTCCTTCATTGAGAAAGGACATATTATATTTTTATGTAAATCTCTTAGCAATATACTCTCTTAGCAATTTTCAAACATACAACACAGTACTATTAACTGCATTATTATACCTAATAGTATTAATACCCACTATTATTATAAAAATATGTTTATTTATTTCAAAGAGGAAGTGAGAGGGAGAGATAGAAACATCAGTGATGAGAATCATTGATCGGCTGCCTCCTGTAATCCCCCTACTGGGGATCGAGCCCACAACCTGGCATGTGTCCTGACCGGGAATCGAACTATGACCTCCTAGTTCATAGGTTGATGCTTAACCAATGAGCAACACCAGCGGGGCAGTACCCACTATTATTAACTACAGTCACCATGCTATACATCACATACTTATGATTTAATCATTTTATGACTGGAAGTTTGTACCATTGACCACACTCATTCATTTTGCCCAACCCACAGGCTCTGCCTCCAGTAACGATCAATCAGTTCACTGTATCTCGGAGTTTGATTTTTTCAATGTTTGGAGAAAGAATCAAAGCAGAGGGTGAGGGCGTAGGAGAAATGCACTCTCCAGCCCTGGAGAGTCTTGGAAAAGACAAAGTATCAATCATCCTTCCATCTTGAGAAGGAAGTTAGTTGAAGGAATGAAAGGAGCAGAAACTTATTTATTTAAATATATATATTTTATTGATTTTTTTACAGAGAGGAAGGGAGAAGGATAGGGAGTTAGAAACATCGATGAGAGAGAAACATCAACCAGCTGCCTCTTGCACACCCCCTACTGGGTATGTGCTTGCAACCAAGGTACATGCCCTTGAGCGGAATCGAACCTAGGACCCTTCAGTCCTCAGGCTGACGCTCTATCCACAGAGCCCAAATGGTTGGGGCTATTATTTCTTGTATGTTTTATTTCCAAGCTTGAGATTTGCTAGATCTCTCAGTGATAGGAATTGTGGGGGTACAACCATGGAAATCGTGCTTTTCTTTAGGTCTATGCTTGCATTAGACTAGTGGTTGGCAAACCGCGGCTCACGAGCCACATGCGGCTCTTTGGCCCCTTGAGTGTGGCTCTTCCACAAAATACCACGTGCGGGCGCACACGTACAGTGCGATTGAAACTTTGTGGTCCCTGCACAGAAGTCAGCTTTCGGCCTGGGCGAGTCTATTTTGAAGAAGTGGCATTAGAAGAAGTGGGGGGTGTCGGTCGAGCAATGGGAGACGCAGCATCTGGGGAAACCCAGCGCCCTGGGGGAGGTGCGTATGATCCAAGCACGAGTTGAGGATGGGAGAGTTGGAAGGGGTGACCTCAGCGAACTTACCTCAATCAGATTGAGGACGTTTTTAGCAAAGGCCAGCTTAGGGGACCCTAATTAAGTTAATAACAATGTACCTATCTATATAGTTTAAGTTTAAAAAATTTGGCTCTCAAAAGAAATTTCAATCGTTGTACTTTTGATATTTGGCTCTGTTGACTAATGAGTTTGCCGACCACTGAGCTAGACAATCTTCATTGTAATATGCGAGGAGTCCAGATAGGTGGTGGGGGGAGCTGGTTCCTTCCTTTTCACCTGCACCCAAGGCAGGGGCAAACTCAGGTTTGTGGAGCCTGATATTGACATAGATGTCAAGATTATTGCTTCAAAAAAATACAAAATCTGCTACACATGGATTTTTCTAACACGAGAAAACATATTACATCAAGTCACAAAGGCAAAAATGTTTAAGCCCAAAATATAAGACAAATGAAAAAAAAGTACAGACTATTTTTCTTAGCCGTGCAACATACTTGTCCGGCACACTGGCATAAGGCGTGTTCTCTACAATTTTTTAAATCCTCAGTTGAGGACATGTTTATTAAGACAAATGAGTAAGGAAGGGAGGAGAGAGAGAGAGAGAGAAAGAGAGAGAGAGAGAGAGAGAGAGAGAGAGCGCGCAATATGCGAGAGAGAAACATCAATCAGTTGCCTCCTACATGCCCACTCAGGGGATGGGACCCACAACTTAGCTATGTGCTGTGACTGGGAATTGAATCCACAACTTTCTGATGTAAAGGATGATGCTCCATCCTGAACCACAGTTTTTAACTGATACTTTTTGATTGGCTCTTTATAGGAGATTAATTCTGTCACATAGTAATAAATGTTAATATCATATTAAGTATTAATTACTAGAATATTATATTTATACCAGAGGTCCAGTGCATGAAATTCGTGCATGTGTAGGGTCCCTAGGCCTGGCAGTGGTCAGGGCTGATGGGGCCTTCCGGCTGCTGGCCAGGGCCTTCCTGCGTTTCATGTCGCCCCTGGAGGTCAGCATAAGTCATTTGGAGCAATCAAACTCCCAGTTTCCCCATCAAACTCCCGAGGGGACACTTTGCATATTAGCCTTTTATATATATAGATAATATAGAGAATAGAGAGAGAACTCAGTGTTCCCTTTAGCATGGATGATAGACATTTCTTTTTCTCCTGTACAATTAAAGAAACGTTTCTTTCAATCACACAATTTGTTACTGGGAATGTCTGAAGTTTCACATCACTGCCATATTTGGGAAAACATTCATCAAGTTTCTTTCATAAAAGAGCAGTAGAATTGCAGGTTATGTCCACACATCACTCGAGCCCCTGCTGGGCTTCAAAAAGAGACGGAGCATGTGAGGGGCCTGAAGATAGATCTTCCTGAGCTGTAGGTGGTGAATTTGCTGCTCTGCTGAGGCTCCGCCTCTCGTTCCCTCCAAATGGGGCAAGATCTCCCTTTACACACCCCCTCTGATGGGGCCTGTGTGCTGTCACTGTCCCAGGTCCCTCAGGCCCTGGAAGACCCACGTGTGTGCCTCCCATGTCCCCACAAAGCTCTCAGAGCGAAGGGCTTGAATGCTCGTTTATGCAGGGGATCCACCCCACAACTGGAGTTGATTCTGAATTGCTTTTTCTCTTGCCAGCACTTGAGTTGTCTAAAGAAAATGTAAAGTTATCCTTTTCCAGACCCATCAGTGGTTTCAGCTTATAGGTAGGTCTCCCCAGAGTCCAGCTCTGACCCCAGTGGCCCCCTGGGTGACCTTCCCCCCCCCCCACTTACACATCATCTGCAAGGTGATAACTTTCAGATTCACATCTGGACACGCCTCTCAACCTCTGGGGGCCTCAGCATATCCACCGGCAGGGTTGGGTGGAAGGAGGGAGGGAGACAGGATGATTTCTGACAACACCGCCACCCCCACGTCCTGTGGAGGCAGAGTTCCCCTTCCAGCCTCGCCACAGTCTCTCTCCCAGAGCTTCCTGTTGGGGTGTCCTCGGCCCCACCCCAGAGCTGGGCACTTTCCTCCCGGACACAGGGACCGGGACCCGCTCTGCCCTGCCAGAGGCAGACATGGTATCCCTGCTGCTGCTGCCCCTGCTGTGGGGGGATGAGTGGCTGAGGGAGGAGGGCTGGGCAGGTGGGGGATCAGCAGGGGCTGCCACTGAACCTCTGTCCCCATCCCAGGGTCCCTGCAGCAGCAGCCTGGCTATGAGCTCCAAGTGCAGGAATCGGTGACCATGCAGGAGGGTCTGTGCTTCCACGTGCCCTGCTCCTTCTCCTACCCCTCATCTTTATGGACTTCCTCTAGTGTGGTCTTCCTCTACTTGTACCGGGACGGGGACAACACAGACTATGATGCTGCTGTGACCTCAAACAACCCAAATAAAGGAAAAAAGAGTGAGACCCTCGGCCGATTTCATCTGACAAGATCCTGGAAAAATGACTGTTCCCTGCAAATCAGAGATGCCAGGAGGAGTGACGCAGGACGCTACTTCTTCCAAGTGGAGATAAGAAATCCTGGATATAATTACGGAGTATATTACTTCCAAGGATATAGTTACCAAGATAAGATGATGGATTTTCAGGTGACAGGTACAGCAGGGGCCCCGGAGAGGACCCGGGACATGGTACCCCATGTTAGAGCAGGAACAGGACGCTGGACACTCCCTGTCCAGGCCTTGGGCCCTGGGTGGTGGGAAGATCACAGGGCCTGGGGAGCTCAGGGGCCCTGAAGCACGAGTCCCACTCAGGATCACACTTTGGGTCCTCAACCCCTGGAGCCCAGGCACCTGCCTTTCTCCCCTGCAGCCCTGATAGAGAAACCCCACATCCGGATGAGGGAGCCGTTGGAGTCCAGCCGCCTCTCACAGCTGGCCTGCAGCCTGCCAGGGGCCTGCGAAGGGGGACGACCTCTCACCTTCTCCTGGGAGGGAGCCGCTGTGGACTCACTGAACCTCCAGACCCTCCGCTCCTCAGTGCTCACCTTCACCCCGAGGCCCCGGGACCATGGCACCAACCTCACCTGGCAGGTGAAACGGGAAGGATCTTCGGTGGCCACACAGAGAACCATCCAGCTCAATGTCTCCTGTGAGTATTGGAGGGATGGCTGTGTCCATAGGGACAGTGGGAGCGACGTGTGTGTGTGTGTGTGTGTGTGTGTGTGTGCAGGAGGCTGAGCTAACCTGAGAACACCCAGGCATGGATCCACGTGTAGGGGGGGAGTGACCAGAAAGAGAGAACTCCTCCTTCCTGCTTCCCACCACCCCTCCTTGGGATTGGGGTGACTTCCATGTGAAGTGGGGCCCTGTCTTTCTCTCCCAGATGCCCCAGGGAACCTCACCATAGGCGTCTCCTTCAGAAATGACACAGGTAGGAAAGAACCCCTCCTCTCTGGGGCTGGGACCTGCCCCGGGGCCTTGATGGGACAGAGCGGGAAGCAGGAGTTTGAATGGGATCAGACCTGGGAAGGGCAAGGATGAAAGGCATCACCCTAGTCCCTCACCTCTGGGTGCCTGACCTGTGGTCCACACATCTTTCTTTCTATCTTCCTTCCTTCCTTCCTTCCTTCCTTCCTTCCTCTCTCTCTCTCTCTCTCTCTCTCTCTCTCTCTCTCTCTCTCTCTCTCTGTC
>NW_006294260.1:0-1141 GCF_000327345.1 Myotis davidii | reverse complement strand
GGCCACGTAGAAAGGAGTGGGTCAGAGAGAGGGTGGGGCTGGGGAGGGGAGGGGGCTGTGGCCTGGACAGGGGGGATTGCTAGGACAGGGCCTGCATCTCCTGGCTGAACAGACCTACAGTGCGTTCTGGGAGGAGGTAGGAAGAGTAGACAGAGTCCCGCAAGTGGGTGTCTCAGGCCCCTCTTCTCTGCAGGGAAGGCCGGAGTGCCCCAGGCGGGAGTGGTTCCTGCTGCTCTCGGAGGGGCTGGAGCCCTGGCCCTGCTGTCCCTGTGTTTGTGTCTCATCTCCTTTTGCATGTAAGTCTCCGTGGCAGGAGGCGCAGGGCTGAGTACATCAAGAGGAGACTGTTTTGGGAGGGCTGGAGGGGGTAGCAGCTTTATGGAGGTAAAATTCCCATATATTTAAAGTGTACATCTCAATGGCTTTTCCTTCAGTTACACAGCTGTGCACCCATCACTTTTTGGAGGGGGTAGCAGCTTTATGCAGGTAAAATTCCCACATATTTAAAGTGTACAATTCAATGGCTTTTCGTTCAGTCACACATCACTACCGTCAATTTTAAAACGTTTCATTTGCTTGAAATAAAAAAAAAAAACAAGCAAAAGACACCCACATCCCCTGACTGTTAGTTTCCATCCTCTCCCAGCCCTAGGCAGCCACTGACCTGCTTCCTGTCCATTCTGGACATTTCATATAAATGGAATCACACAACACATGGTCCTTTGTGACTGACTTCTTTCACTTAGCACGATATTTCCTTTTATTATTATAATAATTATTTTGTTTGTTAATCGTCATCCAGCATTATTTTTCCATTGATTTTTAGAGAGAGTGGCAGGGAGGGAGGGAGAGAGAGAGAGATGGACACTGAGAGAGAGAGGGACAGAGAGAGAGAGAGAGAGAGAAACATCGATGTCAGAGAGACACAGTCAAAGGTTCCCTTCCTATGAGCCCCGACCAGAGATGGGGATTGAACCTGCAACCCAGTTCCATGTCCTGGACCAAGAGTTGAACCTGTGAACTTCAGTGTGCAGGCCAATCCTCTAACCACTGAGCAACTGGCCAAGGCTATGACATTTTCAAGGTTCATGTGACAGCACTATATTGCTTTTTATTTACAAATAATATTCCATGGTATGGA
>NW_006294259.1:29429-31688 GCF_000327345.1 Myotis davidii | reverse complement strand
ATATGTCTCCTTTTCCCCCCATTGACCTTTCCCCAGTCTCCCCTTCCCTCGCCACTCCCATGCCTTCACCCCCCCATCCCCAGGGTCTTGTGTCCATTGGTTATGCTTATATGCATGCATACAATTCCTTCGGTTGATCTCTTACCACCTCCCTATCCCCCGCCACTGCCCCACCAACATTTCCTAGCCTTCCCACTGTTATTTGACAGTCTTTTTGATGCTTCTCTGCCTCTGTATCTATCTTTTTGTTCATCAGGTTATAATGTTCTTTATTATCCATAAATGAGTGAGATCATGTGGTATTTTTCTTTTATTGCCTGGATTACTTCAGTTAGCATAATGCTCTCCAGTTCCATCCATGCTGCTTCAAATGGTAAGAATTCCTTCTTTTTTATGGCAGCATAGTATTCCATTGTGTAGATGTACCACTGTTTTTTCAATCCACTCATCTGCTGTTGGCCACTTAGGCTTTCCAAATCTTAGCTATTGTAAATTGTGCTGCTATTTCTACCCTTGGGTCACTTAAAAAACTTGTTCTCAACTCTCATATAAAGCAGCTCTTTATGTATGTTCCATCTGAGTTAATTCTTGTGAATGAAAGGGGCCACATGCTAATCTGACAAGCTCAGGGAAGGCCTGCATGGAAGTCTTGCAAACTCAAAGACCTAAAGTAACCACAATGGATGGTCTGAAATTAAAATTTTAACTGAAGTCAGTTTATAAAAATAATAAAAATAAAATAAGTCAGTTATAGTGGGTAGTCATGTCCTAGGCCAGGAGTGGGCAACCCCTGGCACACATGCCAAACATGGCATGCCAGTAACTTTTGGTGGCACCTGAAACCCTCTCTTATAATCTTCCATTTACAATTTTTGTGAACATTTGAATGACTTAAATGTTAAATTACAAGGAACTGGCAAGACACTTGATGTTATGTTTGGTTACATAAAGGCTTTTGAAAAGAAACTGGAAGTCGTTGTTTTGTTGATTGTTTATTTTGCTGTGCAGCAGCTTTTTATTTTCATGTAGTCTCATTTATTATTTTCTCCTTAGTCTCTCTTGCTCTAGGATCTGTGTCTGTAAAGATATTGCTATGACGTATACCTGCAATTTTGCTGCCTATGGAGTCTTGTAGGATTTTTATAGTTTCCTGTCTTACATTCAAGTCGTTTAGACATTTTGACTTTGTTTTTGTGTATGGTGTAAGATGGTGATCTAGTTTCATGTATCTGACCAAATTTTTTTGCATGTATCTGACCAAATTTCCCAGCACCATTTATTATAGAGGGTTTTTTGACTCCATTGTATGTTCTTGCCTCCTTTGTCAAATATTAATTGAGTATAATGGCTTGGGTCAATTTTTAGATCCTCTATTCTGTTCCATTGGTCTATATGTCTGTTCTTGTGTCAGTACCAGGCAGTTTTGAGAACCATGGCTTGGTAATATAGTTTTATGTCTGGTATTGTGATCCTTCCAACTTTGTTCTTCTTTCTCAGGGCAGCTGTGGCTATTTGGGGTCTTTTTTAATTCCAGATGAATTTTTGGAGAGTTTGTTCTAGATCTTAGAAATATGCCACTGGTATTTTAATAGGTATTGATTGCATTGAATCTATAGATTGCTTTAGGTAGTATGGACATTTTAATGATGTTGATCCTACCAACCCAGGAACATGGTATGTTTTTCCATTTGTTTATGTCTTTCTCTATCTATTTTTTCAATGTCCTGTAGTTTTCTGAGTACAGGTCTTTTATGTCCTGTAGTTTTCTGAGTACAGGTCTTTTATGTCCTCAGTTAAGTTTATTCCTAAGTATCTTATTTTTTTTGGTGCAATGGTAAATGGGATTGTTTTTTTTGCTGCTCTGTGAGTTCATTATTAGTGTATAAAAAGGCCATAGATTTCTGGGTGTTAACTTTATATCCTGCTACTTTGCCAAATTCACTTATTAGGTACAGTAGTTTTTTAATGGAGTCTTTGGGGTTTTTTATGTATTGTAACAGGACAGTTTTACTTCTTCTTTTCCAATTGGATGCCTTTTATTTCTTGTCTGATCACTATGGCTAACACTTCCAGTACTATTTCAAACAGGAGTGGTGAGAGTGGGCATCCGTGTCTTCTTCCCGTTTATAGGGGAAACGAGTTTAGTTTTTGCCCATTGAGTTTGATGTTGGCTGCAGGTTTGTCATTTAAGGCTTTCATTATGTTGAGGTATGGTCCCTCTATTCCCACTTTGCTGAGAGCTTGTATCAAGAAAGGGGG
>NW_006294259.1:24621-29178 GCF_000327345.1 Myotis davidii | reverse complement strand
GAGTTTTTTCTTCCTTTTATCAGGGAAGTTTTCTGTCATTATTTCTTCAAACAGGTTTTCTATTTCTTGCTCAGTTTTCTCTCCTTCTGGCACCCCTATTATGCAATGTCGTTTTGTTTAGTGTTTTCCCAAATTTCCCTTGGGCTCTCCTCCTGTTTTTTAAGTTTTGTTTTCTAGATTCTGCTCTGTTTGGGTATTTTTTTCTTCCTTGTCTTCTTCCTCACTGTGCTTCCTCTAGTCTACTGTTGATGCTTTCTATTAAGTTCTTTATAGCAGCGATGTCATTTTTCATTTCTTCTTGGTTCTTCATTTCCTCTTGGTTCTTACATATACTGTTGAATTTGTCTTCCATTCTTTTCAGCGACCTTATGAACATTTCTCTGAATTCTTTCTCCGACATATTGCTTGCCTCCATTTCATTTACCTCTTTTTCTGGTGATGTCTCCTTTTCTTTCATATGCAGTTCTTTATAGCAGCGATGTCATTTTTCATTTCTTCTTGGTTCTTCATTTCCTCTTGGTTCTTATATATTCTGTCGACCATGTCTTCCATTCTTTTCATCAACCTTATTAACATTTCTTTGAATTATTTCTTCGTTATATTGATTGCCTCCATTTCATTTACCTCTTTTTCTGGTGATGTCTCCTTTTCTTTCATATGCAGGCTGTTTCTTTGTCACCCCATGATCTCTCTTCTCTGGATATCTGGTTATGTAGTTCTCTCTCTCCAGCATTGATTGAAAGGCACAAAATACAACACAGCAGGGCATAATGCACAAGGCACTGAACACAAATGTATTCATGATAGTAATAACCCCAAATAAAGGTGACCACCAGAGTAAAGAGAATTAGGGGATAAGAAAAAAAAGGACTGCAAAAATGATTTTTAGAAAAGGAAAAAAGTAAGAGAGAAAAAGAATGAGAATAATAAAGTAGGAGGGGGAAAAAACTATTTATGTGGGGAAAAAACTCCAATAGAACAACCACTAATCCCCAAAAAATGCAAACAGCAAACACCCAGAGATGAATGCAAACTACAAACAACAACTAATAACAAGCAAGGCAAAGAAAATACAAACAAAAATAAAAAACACAAAAAAGAGAAACAATCTCACAAACAAGCACCAAAAAAACCAATCTGATCAACAATCAAGCAAACAACAACAATAGGACAGAGAGAAAGCAAGGAAAAACAAAACAAAAAACAAAATCCTAGAAAAAAAAGACAAAAAAACAACAACAACGAAAAACACACAAAAAAGGCGAAGAGAGAAAAAAATTGGTTAGTGAAGAAAGAAAAGAGAGAGGTATGTATGGACTTAGAGCAGGGGATCAAAAATTAGATATAGAAGTAGGGTGAATTAACAGGGTAAAGAGAAGGAATAGGGATAATCTAAAGTAGGAATAGGGTAAGAGAAACAGTACAACAAAAAGGGAAAATTGAGGAAGAGAGTGTTGGCATAAAGATACAGCAAAATGATGCTAAAGGAAAAATGAAAATAGAATTCACAACACTAATGCCAAAATAAAATGAAATAAAATAAAGAGAAAATTAAATGACACTTTTTAAAAAAGGTAAAATAATAGTAGTAATAATACTAATTAAAATAAAAATATAATACTGAAATGGTGAAAACGAACCCCGGAAAAAAGCAAAAAAATGGGGTGCTGCTGGGATGAAGTTCCCCCTGCGTTCCACTGCTCCTCTGTGTTGTAAGCCATAGTCCTGATTTTCAAGCAGGCAGTACTTCTTTGTTTCTTAGACTCCTTTCTTTGTGTTTACACAACAGTAAATTTGTGATTCAACCCCTAGGTGTCAGTGTATCTGGATTGACCTCTGGGGCTATAAGTCCTCTCTAGCCAGTATTTAGATTTTGTTTTCCCTGTTGCACTTAATACTGGTTTGGGAGAATGGACTGCCCCAGATCTGGTTCTCTGATCATTACTCCCCTCTCTGATCCCCAGGTTCCACAAAAACAACTTTCCCCTGAAGTCTCTTAGAGTGTCCCCAATTGGGTGATCCTACATACTGGGCTTAGTAATCAAAAGCAAGGATTTAAAGAGAAAAAAAGAGCCAGAGTAAGTGCATGAACTTGTGACTTTTACCCTCCAGCACTGCGCACAACTCTGTGAATGTCTCTGTGCACGTCTTTTTTTCCCCTGGCACTAAGCAGCCAGAACACTGGTAAAATTTCAGGCTGCATTTTTGCACCCAGTTCAGCTATGGGTTTATTTTTAGAGCTCCCTTCTGCCAGCAGCCCTGAGGACCTCCTTCCACATTCGTAGATCATGCTAACCCCAACGGCCACGGATTTTGTGAGGCGCAGATTTCCTCCAAACCTCTAGATCCCCTTGGGCGCGTTTCTCTCTCCAGCCTGGATTGCAGTCCTCACATTTCCCTAGGCAAAATCTGACCTTTCCATGAGAAGGTGCAGAGCTCATCCGAGTCCACGTATTCTTGCTGCTTGAGATCCGGTGTTCCTGAGTTTGCAGCTGGTCCCTGGGTGTTGTGGTTGTAGAGTCCTGGGATGTATAGGCTTCCCATAACAGCAACTCTCCCCTTCAAGATGTCGTGGTCTCTGCAGCAGAGCGGGTCGCTCTGGGACATTTCAGCATCAGGGGAGGCTGTCAGTCAGAGGAGCCCGGTCCTGCGGTCCCCAACAGTCCCTTGGAGTATAGCTGTTCCTCACCCACAAATATACACTCAACATACATCCACACACTCTCCTTTCATTCTCTCACTCACACACTATCTTAGAGTCTGCCTTCACGTTGGCAGCCATCTTTCTCCTTCTCCTCCTCAAGAAGTTTTAAATTTTCCATCATTGGAGGCAATTTAGACTTGTTTAGGTGGTTACCTGGAGGGATAATCTATATATAGGTAAAAGGCTAATATGCTAAGTGTTCCTCACTCTGTCCAACTGGTCGCTATGATGCTCACTGACCACCAGGGGGCAGACACTGTATGCAGGAGCTGCCAAGCTGCAGTGACTTGGCAGCAGCGGTTCTTGGGTGATGTACCCTGAAACCAAAGGGTAGGGAGCCCAATTCCTCGTGGGGCTGCATGATTCCACCTTTGGCTGTGGGTTATGTTGTTGCTGGGGAAATGTTGGCCCCAAATCTGGTTTACTGCACACATGCTTTTGCGTTCCAAACCCTGTACAACAGCAACTTTGCAGAGTGCCCTCTTGCACTCTAGAACCCCTCAGGGGAAGTTAGAGAGCCAGTTTTGGCCCAATCCCTGCAGGCCAGGCCAGGGAACCCACCTGGCAGAGGGACGCCACTCATTCCGCAGACTTTCAAGCCATGATGCCACCCATCTGCAGCTGGCCAGGGAAGAACCATAGGAAGTTGGCTCCAGGTCATGTCCGGTCCATCTTGTTCAGTCCCACCCTGCCAGCCACCTTCTAATTAATTTTTTTTCAGTGTACATGAATCCATGCACCATGTCACTAGTCTAGAGATAATTGGCTCAGAGCCTACCTATTGCATGGTAGTAGCATATAAATGTTGTTTGACTGTTTGTGCACACTGGCAAAAAGCAAGTTGATTTCCATTTATGATCATTGATAATTGTAAAACTCAATTATTTATCAAACAATTTTTTATCTTCTTTCTCATTTTTTTTTAGCCTGTTGGTATTTGCAAAGGTTCTCTGAGTCAAAGATTTGAAGAAAAGAAGTTTGTCAATATAAATTGTGACTTCTTTCAATCACAGGTATTTTTTCATTCTAATTATTTATCTTTCTGTGAAGAAAAAAAGCATAATATCTATGTTTTAACTCTTCCTACCTCATCCTCTCATTTTATTTTCCTAAGATTCATCATCACCATTTTATTTAGGGAAAATTCTTACCTCTCTGAGTCATGGTTGCCTCATCTATGAATGGGCTTGCAATGCTTACCTCATTCAGTTTCTTGTGAGAAATTAGTGAGAAGATCTGGATAAAGGGTGCTGTATTGGGCCTGGCAGAGCATAAATAATTAGTAATGGTGCTATTGCTGTCACACTAGGAGAAGGGAGACAGCCCACTAAGGACTTTGAATATGCCATTTAAGTCCTCTGGATCAAGCTTGCTATCAAGCCTCTACCAGTTCTGGTTCCTGCTGGCCCTTATCTGTTTTGCTTTATAACCCTTTAACCAGAGGCCCATCCCTCTAGCTGACTCTCCTTGAAACATTCCATCAGAAAGGCATAGCACAAACCAGCCTCAGAAGAGATTTCCCTAGAGAACATTTCCTTATTGAAAGCATTTTTATTTCAGGCTCCCACCCCTAGAAGGAGAAAATTTGCTGTTTACCAGAAAGTTTTTGTTTTACCAGAAAAACGAATCCACGCACTCACCCTCCAAAGATGTGCTAAGCGGATCTGTCCAGTATCTTCCTGATCTGGATGATGAAGAATCTCAGGAAACGGATCCTGCTGAGGCCTTCCCTGTGCACCTGGATCTAACCACAAATCCCCAGGGAGAACCCCTCAATGTTTCCTTCCTCTTCCATGGGCCTATGATTAAGAAGCTATTTGTCCTACCTTTCCCCAAAGAACAACAACACTCTG
>NW_006294259.1:3615-16869 GCF_000327345.1 Myotis davidii | reverse complement strand
AGTATTTTTTTTTTTTTTGCAATCCTTTGTATTTCTGTGGGGTCTGTTTTTAGTTTGCCTCTTTCATTTCTGATTTTGTTTATTTGTGTTCTCGCTCTTTGCTTCTTGGTGAGCCTGGCCAGAGGTTCATCAATCTTGTTTATCCTTTCAAAGAACCAGCTCCTGGTTTCATTGATTTTCTGTATTGTTTTTTTGGTCTCTATGTCATTTATTTCTGCTCTAATCTTTATTATCTCCTTCCTTCTGCTCACTCTGGTGTTTTCTTGTTGCTCTCTTTCTAAATCTTTGAGTTGTAGAGTTAGATGATTTACTATCATTTTTTCTTGTTTTTTGAGATAGGCCTGTAGAGCTATAAACTTCTCTCTCAGGATTGGATTGCTTTCATTGTTTCCCATATGTTTTGGATTGTTGTGTTCATTGTCATTAGTTTCTGGGATGTTTTTAATTTCTTCTTTGATCTCATTGGTAACCCAATCAATATTTAATGACATGATATTCATCTTCTAAATGTTTGAGTATTTTGTGTTGTTTTTATTGTAGTTTATTTCTAATATTATGCCATCGTGATCTGAGAAGAAGTTTGGTATGATTTCAATCTTATTGGTATGATTCAATCTTATTGAATTTGGGGAGACTTTGCTTGTGACCCAATATGTGGTATCCTTGTGAAAATGTCCCATGAGTACTTGAGAATTATGTATATTCCATGGCTTTGGGTTGAAGTGTTCTGTAGATGCAAATAAGCCCATCTGATCTAGTGAGTCTTTTAGGATTGCTGTTTCTTTGCTGATTGTTTGTCTCGAGGAGAGCATTTATCCAGTGATATTAGTGGTGTATTAAAGTCCCTTACTATGATCATATTGCTCTCAATCTCTCCCATGATATCTTTCAGAAGTTTTTTTTATGTATTTTGGTGCTCCTGCATTGGGTGCATATATGTTTATCAGAGTGATATCCTCTTGTTGTATCGGTCCCTTTATTATTATGAAGTGGCCTTGCTTGTCTCTTGTTATGGCCTTCACTTTGAGGTCTATTTTGTCTGATATAAGTATTGCTACTCCACCTTTACATTCTGCCAGCACTTCACTTTCAGTCTGTGTGAGTCCCTTCTTCTGAGGTGGGTCTCTTGTGGACAGCAAATGTATGGGTCATGTTTTTTATCCATTTAGCCACTCGATGTCTTTTGGTTGGAGCTTTTAGTCTGTTTACATTTTAAAAAGTTATTATTGAAAGGTACTTGTTTGTAGCCATTTCTTTTTTTGTGTGGCTGTTTTCTTTCTGAGCTTTTTATTTCTTCTTTTTACACCAGTTCCTTTAGCATTTCTTGCATTACTGGCTTGGTGGTGATAAACTCCCTTAGCCTTTTTTGTCTGTGAAGCTTCTTATTTCCCCTTCAATTTTGAATGATAACCTTGCTGGATATAGTAATCTTGGATTCTGTCCTTTTCTTTGTATCACTTTGTAAATTTCCATCCATTCTTTTCTGGCCTGATGTGTTTCTGTTGAGAAATCATTTGATAATCTAATGGGAGATCCCTTGAACGTAACTTTCCATCTCTCTCTTGTAGCCTTTAAGATTCTCTCTTTGTCCTGAACATTTGCCATAGTAATTATGATGTGTCTTGGTGTGGGCCTTTTCAGGTTCACCTTGTTTGGGACTCTCTGTGCTTGTGTGATTTGTTCATCCCCACTTCTGGGAAGTTTTCTGATATTATTTCTTCAACTCGGTTTTCTAACCCTTGTTCCTCTTTCTGTTGTTCTGGCACCCCTATTATTAGTATGTTATTTTGTTTCATGTTGTCCCATAGCTCCCTTAGGCTCTCCCCATGTCTTTTAATTTTTTTTTCTCCAATTGTTGTTCAGTTTGGGTGTGTTTTTTTTCCCTTTCTTCTAATTCGCTAATTCGGTCCTCCGCTTCTCTTAGTCTACTGTTGAAACTTTCAATGGTGTTTTTTGAAACACCAGCTATATCACTCTTCATTTCTTCTTGGGTCTTACTTAAGTTGTTGATTTTTTCATCTGTTTCATCCAATTCCCCTCCCCTGCAAGCCTGGTCCCCCCCAACTGCCCTCCCTCCCCTGCAGACATGATCACCCACAACTGCCCTTCCCTTCTAGCCATCATGTGGCCACATGGGGGTGGCCATCTTGTGCGAGGGCATGATGGTCAATTTGCCTATTACTTCTTTGTTATATAAGATCATAGTGGATCTTTTTTCGTTTAGAGGGCCTCAAAATCTTCTTGCAAATGTTAACTCACACAAGTATCTGGACAGTACTAAATGGAATGATAGGCCTTTACCTCTGTTCCAGGGTTTTTAAATAGTGGCATTATATTTTTTTGGCTGGAAAATTCTTTTCCTCAGGATTGTTTTAGGCATTTTAGGATATTTATCAGCATTCCTGGTCAATATCACTATCCTTTCCCATTGTGACAACCAAAAACATGTTTAGATTTTGCCAATATCCCTTGAGGGGACACAACTGGCCTCAATTCTATACATCAAAGAGCTACTGTTAGAGTTCTAAAATATCATTTTTTTGCAGTCTGTTTTGGTTCTGGAAACACTGGCTCACAATTTCTATGATTGGCCTTCTTCACAATGCCATCTCTCTTTTCCATATAGAAATTCCAGAATCTTTATGTAGGCAACTCTAGATCATTGTTGACTTTATTTATTTTCCTCAGGTTTCTAACATTTATATCTAATTTTTTAACAATAATGGTAAGGCTGCAAGTTGACTTGATTCACATTCCACCACCCTCATAATAGAAGTATATATGAAACCACATATATTTAATAGAAAACTTGCTGAAAGACAAAAACACAAACCTTAAGCTTTGTTGAAACAGTATTCTTTCTTTTTCCCAGTAAGCTTTTGGTGTTTCAATTATTTATTTTTCTTTTATCTTTATTGTTGAAAGTATTACATATGTCCCCTTTCTTGTTTTCAGGTCCATCCATACTATTTTTTTTTTTTTTTTTTTTTTTTTCTTCCCATTAACTACCTCCACCCTGCACCTGCCCCTCCCAGGCCTTCACCATGCTATTTTCTTTTTTTTTTGTTTTAAATTTTATTTTATGTAGCTCACAAAATGCTGTTGTGTTCTGGTTGATAAGTGGCTTGATAGATTTTGTGGTATTGAAAGAAGCATCTTCAATTCCAGATTTATACTTCAGCCTCGTCAGTAGTTAGCATGCTTTTATCTCCCACCATGAGATTTGATGGGAATTCTTAATGATATGTGTTGCAGAGGAACTCATATGGTTTCAGGCTGATGTTCAGTTTAACCTCTAGGGAGCCAGATAATTCCTCAAAGACATTATAATGTTCCATGTTCATATTGTAAATGATTTGGGGAATTCAAAGAAAGCAGCATAACATATAGTTGCCTTATTAATCCTGCAAAGTCTCTTATTCTAATGAAAATAGCACAATGCATCACAAACAGCTAGTGTGCATGCTTTTAAAAGCACTCTGCTGCACCATTAGGATGAAAATAAACATTGACGTTTTCTTATTAATTCTGAAGTTCTGTGTTTACTTTCTTTAGGCAATCTATTCCACTTTCTGAAGCTATTTCAAATTTAGCTTGGCAGTCAAAAGTAGCTTAAAAGTGATCTGTACTTTTATTTTTGGAAATAATTTTCATCTTTAAATGCCCTCCTGGAACATTTCATTGTATCTCTCCAAGTAGTATTGGTTTCTCTCTCTACTAACTAGCAAGTCAAAATAATGTAACAATGTGACTTAATTGATTTATAAAAGAAGTTGTAATGTTTAAAAAATAATAAGTGGCAAAATAATATTAAGGGCTTGTGTATTAGAGGACCTAAAAGTATAGATATTTTTGAGAGCAAAATATATAATTTAAAATATATCACATTCTCAAGGAAATTATTGAAATGTTATTTTCATCTATAGCTCCTAATTAAGCAATGTGTTGGTGAACATTATAGAAGCAATTGACAGAAACTCATGATGAGGGTAATTGAGTGGAGGAGATAGATGACTTTATCTCACACAACATTTTTCAAGGATCCCTAGCTATTGAGATATTAGCATGTTATACATACTCCCACATAAATGCTTTGTGATCACATCACTTTGGGAAGTGCTGGGTGATAGACTATAAAATATTTCTGTAACATAAACCTTAGTTTTACACAGAATTTCATGTGACTAATTTTGAATGTTTCATCCAAATGAATCAAGTCTTACATCATTTTAAGAATTTGGGGCATGGAGCTATGTCGCTCACACCAGGTGAAGACAGCAATTGAAGACAACAATTGACTTCAGCAGGTATCAGGTGCCCCTAAAGTGAATTCTGCTCTGTGGGGTCAGCCCCTGCACAACAACAGTTCCTCTGTTGCAGTCACAGCAATTCCTGATAGCCAATCAATCAGGCTGAGAGTAAGTCCTTCTGACTGACGTTCCAACAGCAATAAAGGCTCAACTCCAACAGAGGGCACACACGCTGGACTCAAGTGAGCATGGAGATTGTGCCCCTGAGCCCCACAGGACACCTATTACATAAGAACACTAGCAAGGCTGGGAGAGGTAGCAGATCTACCTAATACACAGAAACAAACACAGGGAGGAAGCCAAAATGAGAAGACCAAAAATATATGCCAACTGGAAAAAAAGAACAAAACTCAAGAAAAAGAACTAAACAAAATGGAGACCAGCAATCTACCAAATGCAAAGTTCAGAACACTGGTTACAAGGATGTTCAATGAACTTGCAGAAAGAGTAGATGACCTCAGTGAGAAGTTTAAGAAAAAGATAGAAAACATAAAAAATGGATCCACCATGCTATTTTCTATGTTTATGGGCTATGCATGTATGCATATAAGTTCCCTGGTTAATCTCTCCCTACCCCCCCCCACACACTCACTTTCCCTCTGAAAATTTTCAGTTTGTTCCATGCTTTTATGTCTCTGGATCTATTTTGTTCATCAGTTTATGTTGTTCATCAGATTCCACATATGAGTGAGATCATGTGATACTTATCTTTCTCTGACTGGCTTATTTTGCTTAGCATAATACTTTCCAGGTCCATACTGTTGCAAATAGTAAGAGTTCCTTCTTTTTTTTACATCTGCATAGTACTCCATTGTGTAAATGTACCACAGCCTTTTTATACAATTGTCTCCTGATGGGCACTTGAGCTGTTTCCAAATCTTAGCTATTTTAAATTGTGCTGCTATGAACATAGGGTTGCATATATATTTCTTAAGTTGAAATTTCAATTTGTAGATTACTGGGGAAATTCTAAATGTATTGATGTTTCTGTTTTTCTGTCCAGATACAAACTATTTTACTTGTTCATATTTCAGGACCTCCAGTATATAGTGGCCAACCTGGCCTCCAGAATGCCTATCCTCACCCCGAGGCTGACTACTCAGTTCCACTCCCTGGCTATTCAGGTGCTGGTCCAGTGGGCTTTCCTGTCCAACACCAGCCAGTGTATAATCAGCCAGGTGGACTAGAAGGTGTACCATGGAAGCCAGCATCACCACCTCCATCAGACTGTCCACCAGGGTTGGAATATTTAAGTCAGGTAATTACAAATACCTCAAATAAAACTGTGCTTCCAGTTTACTTATTGACAACTGGCTAATTCACAACATTTTTTTTTATTAACACATTACTCTAATTCTTATAGGTCAGGTTTACTTTTAAAGCAAATGGCTTAGGGAATTGTGTTTTCTATGATCTTGAATATAATCTGTGATACCAGTCAACAGCAAACATTTATTAAGCACCATTTTCCAGGCTTTGTTTCTAATACAAGTATTAACTACTTTAATCCTTTTAGAAATGCTATGATATTTAGGTGCTATAATTATTAACATTTTATGAAAGAAGAAACTGAGGTCCAGAGAAGTTACATGAAATGTTCAGCATCAAAATGCCAAGGAAATAAGAATGGCTTTTTACTTCTTGAACTTTGGTTCTGTATCCTGATTCTCTAATCCCAATACTTAATAATTTCCTAGGCATAGGAAATAATAAACAACAAAGTATAGTGCTGAGTTTCAATAAGTGGTACCAAGAAAAGAGTTTGAATTTTTTATATAATATGACTCACTTTTTATTTTAATTAATAAAATTACATTTTTATGATGCTTTTCTTTTTCAGAAAACCCAGTTTCATAGAAACTATTGTCAACCAATAGTTGTTAGTGCCAGTTCAATGCCTATAGGAACTCCCTATTTAAGGTACAGTGAAGAAGGAAACTTTGATCAGTGCCAACAATTCAATTGAGATTCAGCATGGCTGTGGAACAGCTCAATTTTGTTGCAATTAATTATGAAATAGCATGGCTGTGGAACATCCCAGTGTGAGGCAGCTCTTAAGTGAGGCACCCCAAGGGTGAGGCCTCTCTCCAACTAGACAGCTGTGTTCTTCCCCAATCTACTCTGGTCCAAAGTGCTCCACCTGTTCTTCTTTGTTCCACACTACTCCTGGCTGCTCCATTCTGGTCTGGTGAAACATCTTTGGTATTGCAGCTCCAGCCAGGGAAACTCAATCTTCAGAGTATGGTGGAAAGGGAAATTATGCTCCTTGAGCCAGAGGGGAGCTGACTAACATAGAAATAAATTCCCTATCCCTCATTGCTGATTGGTCTGTCCTCATGCAAATGAGGACTTTAAAACCTCACAGTTTGATTGATCCTAAAAGCTGTCCTATCCTAATTCATCAGAATGAAACTGCTCTGATTGATCAGTAAAGATATTGATAAGAACAAAGCTGCTCAGGGAAAGTCTCAGTCCTATTGGTTGAAATACAATTCCAGGAACTCCTTTAAACAGGCTGGCCCAGATGACAGGAACACAGTGCAGGCAGGCAGTTCAGTGCAGGAGGCATGCAGCTTAGTGCAGGCTTCTCCCTGAAGTGTGGCTTGCATAAGAGGCCTCTGTTTATAAATGGCTACTAGGATCTTTTTAAAAATTTGAGCCCAGTTAGTCATCAGGATCCCTTCTTGATAGGTATCTTCTTCCTGAGGGTTAACACTACCAATAAAAAAAATAAAATCCTGGACTTTATGTACTACAAAATAGTTTATCAGCAATATGAGACTTTATATTTGTTTGGTATTAGGAATCTCATAGATAAAGTAGAAACAGAAGTTCTAATGTATCAATTTATAAATAAATAAATATTCCTATAATAGCCAATCACCACTCTCTTTACTAATTTAATTTCTCATAATGCACTTGAGCAGCATATAAGAATTTTAGTAGTTCACATATTCAAGAAATAACTAAGTAGATTTTTTTAAAATCAGGGACTCAGAGGAAATTGTTCTGTATGTAGCTATAGATTCAGAGTGTCCATCACCATCTTGAACTAAACCATTATAAATAATTTAAATATAATAGGTGGTAATTGTATATTTTAATCAAATCCATTACTTTGCTAGTACAATTTATGTTCTAAATCTACAAATAGAAAGGAACATTGTAGAGAGATAAAGATGGATTCACTGGTGAAAAAAACAGATCCAGAGACATAGAAGCATGGAACAGACTGATACATCTCAGAAGGAAGTTATTTCTTACTACAAATAATGATATCAAGTATAAATAGAAAATAATTTTGAAATTTATAGAAAAAAGTTTTTTAAATGGATGAAAAGGTCTCACTAATTTCTAAACATCTTCTAGAATGAATAGTGTTTTCTCATTTTTATAGGTATTTCTGTCAAAGTAATTTACTCAGCTTAATAGTGAACATACTCAACATTCTTTATAAATTATAAACTATTTAACCTTAGTTTTACACTTTAAATTAATACAATTATTAAATATTGATATTGACAAATATTGTTTTTACATACATTTAAAAAATATAAAAATGATTCTTAATTTGGTTAACTTAAAAATCATGATGTATACTAACAGCTTAAATTTTTTACAATATTAGGTAGATGAGATACTGATCCATCAGCAAATTGATCTTCTGGAAGGTATGCATTTATTCTATTATCATCCTATCTAATAATAGACAAACATGGTAATTAACCATACCTCCGCTACGCTTCCCATTGGCTAATCAGAGGATATGCAAATTAACTGCCAACAACGATGGCGGCTGGCAGCCACGCAGCTGAAGCAAACATGAGGCTTGGTTGCCCTGGCAATGGAGGAAGCCAAGGTTCCCAGCCTGGCCTGCCACAGCCTAGCTCTGAGCTCTGGATGCAACAATGTTGCAATTACAGAAGCTAAGCAAACCCCTAGACTAAATCCCAGAATTTAAAAAAAAAGAGGCTGGGATCTTCAATCGCCTGCCAGCCTGAAAACGGCCCTCAGCACCTCACCCAGACTGGCCAGGCACCCCAGTGGGGACCCCCACCCTGAAGAGGGTGTGACCAGCTGCAAACAGCCATCAGCCCCTCACCCAGGCTGGCCAGGCACCCAAGCAGGACCCCCACCCTGATCCAGGACACTCTTCAGAGGAAACCAGCCGGCCCCCTCCCGTGCACCAGGCCTCTATCCTATATAGTAAAAGGGTAATATGCAAACTGACCCTAACAGCAGAAAGACTGGAAATGACTGGTCACTATGACACACACTGACCACCAGGGGGCAGATGCTCAATGCATGAGCTGCCCTCTGGTGGTCAGTGCGCTCCCAAAGGGGGAGCTGTGCTCAGCCACAAGCCAGGCTGATGGCTGCCAGTACAGCAGTGGTGGTGGGAGCCTCTCCTGCCTCCTCAGCAGCATTAAGGATGTCTGATTGCAGCTTAGGTCTGCTCCCCGCTGGCAAGTGGACATCCCCTGAGGGCTGCCGTGCTGCCAGAACAATGTCTGATTGCCATCTTAGGCCCAATCCCCCAGGGAGCAGGCCTAAGCCAGCAAGTGGTCACCCCCAAGGGGTCCCAGACTATGAGAGGGCACAGGCCGGGCTGAGGGACTCCCTATCCCCGAGTGCACAAATTTTTGTGCACCGGGCCTCTAGTCTAAATATATAAAAGCCTAATATGCAAACTGTCCCCTTGGGAGTTCCACTGGGAGACCGGGAGTTCAATCGCTCATCATGACATGCACTGACCACCAGGGGGTGGCATAGAATGAAGGATGGTCCCCCTGGCAGCGGGAAGGCCCCAATCTGCCTACTGATGGGCACTTGAGCCAGGCCTAGGGACCCTACTCATGCATGAATTTCATGCACTGGGTTTCTAGTTTATCTATACTAATAAAAGGGTAATGCTAATTAGGGTGGATATCTTCTGGATGTCCATCTGGGCATCCATCCTGGACAAAGCCATAGCCGCTGCAAGGGCCTAGGGCCAGTGCCATGTGGGAGAGGCAGGCTGGTCCAGCACTCGTGTGGGAAGGGCGGGCCAGTTCGGTGCTAGTGCGGGAGGGGATGGGCAGGCCAGGGCGGTCCCCTTTTCCAGAGATGGCGAGAAGGCATTGACTCACTCCCTTCCGCAAAGGTGGTGCAGGACAGGCCGCAGCGCGGCCTGGTCCCAGTGCTGCCCTTATCTATACTAATAAATGGGTAATATGCTAATTAGGGCAGACATCTTCTGGATGTCCATCTGGACATCCATCCAGGACAAAGCCACAGAGGCAGCAATGTGGGCCTGGTCCAGATGCCAAGCCTCCACAGAGGCTGGACGGGGTGCAACCTGCTGTGCCTCAACCTCCCACAGCTCCTCCTCCACTTGGCCTGGCCCCAGATCACCCTCCACCCACCAGTGGGTGGGGGGCAGGGCCAGTGCTAAGAAGCGAGGGGTGAGGCCTGGCAGCTGCAATGGCTGGCAGTGGCAGCAGCAGCAGGGTGATGGGGGCAGTGCCTTCCCCTGATCATCTGATCACCTCCTGCAGAAGAGAAGATCCCCTGAGGGCTCCTGGATTGTGATTGGTGGAAGACCAGGTTGAAGGACCCCCTCTTTGCCCCCCATGCATTAATTTCGTGCACCAGGCCTCTAGTATATATATATAAAAGGCTAAGCGTCTGTCCTTCCCTCCAATCAGTAGCTATGACATGCACTGACCACCAGGGGGCAGACGCGCGATGCAGGAGCTGCCATGATGTGCACTGGCCATTTAAAAATAAATGGCACCACGGACCTGGTGCTGACAAACCAACACTCGGCTTCCCCCAAGTAGGACACAGAACCTACCACCACCCCAGAGGGACACCCCACCAAATAGCAGCCAAAGCTGTCAAGACCCCAAGGCACAAAATGCAGCCCACAGCCCAGCCCAGGCCAGAAATGGTCACTGAGGGCACTGAGCAATGATGTCATGTAGCAACGCCTGGCATCCTATCCCTAGCTACTAGCTTCCTTGGAGTTTCTTCAGCCCAGGAACCTGACTTGCTTTATAGCCACGTGCAAACATTTTACAGTTCAACCAAATGTTTTTGAAACATTTTTCCATGCCTCATCTCATTTGATCCTCACAGAAGTCCTGGGTTAGATAGATAGAAGACTTAGTAGAATCCTATTTTCTTTTCATTAGCAAGACACTGGAGATTTAGAAAGTTTAGAAACTTGACCCAACTGAAGAGAAATAAGAAACAGTGTAACTTGAAAATGACTTCAGGTTTTCTCACTGTGCAGAATATAGTCAAACACTGCTACAGTTAAATATTTTACCATTTTTTTCTACCTGCATGATCTACCATAATAATCTGCTTCTTATTGATATATACTGCTGTGTTGTTGACAATTACCTGAAAGAAAATTTGGGGTGCTTCATTGAGTTGGAAAAAGTTTAGCTAAATCAGAAAGCTGGTCTAATTAAGCAAGTTTATCGATATATATAGATATATATATCGATAAACTTGCTTAATTATATATATATAGAAGTCTATATGACTCGCACATGCATGATACATATAAAGCTCTTGCTGGCGCCAATCGCATGTGTGTATTTCAATCCGTCATTGTCGATCGTGAATTTGGTTGACACTTCTAATATAAAGAAAGGGTGAATAGTGATATTAAAATATTTCTTCTAATTAATTCCCTTTCATGTGCACAAACCTGTGCACCAGGACACTAGTATTTTCATAAAAAGAAGACATTTATGCAGATAAAAGTACATCAACAACCACAAACATAACAACTTTTGTTATGTGTTCATT
This sequence comes from Myotis davidii, assembly GCF_000327345.1. NCBI lineage: Eukaryota > Metazoa > Chordata > Mammalia > Chiroptera > Vespertilionidae > Myotis > Myotis davidii. The sequence goes on along the minus strand of NW_006294259.1, from coordinate 5,755 downwards.
AAGCCTCATTATTTACAAATGTCTCTCTTCCTGATAGTAAAATAATAAAGATTATCATCAGCTCATTCCTTGAAATTAGGAGTCAAGTGTTAAAATACTATTTCTTTGGGCATCTGTCCTCATGACACTGAGCCTAATTTAGAAGGACAACAATCAAACCTTATTTTTGTTCCTCCTTCACTTCAGTGATTCTATTACTTTATCTGACTTGTATCACTTCAGCTATTTTCTCCCTAATTTGTGATAACCTTGAGATTGACACAGAGCCACATGCAATAGTTCATGTTACCTTAGTACCATATATTAATAGTTGCATTAGTATATTTCCAAAGTAAGTGAACTTTTAAAATTTGGATGGGTATGTTTTGAAAAATCATATTCCTGCCCACACTTTCTCTTCAAAATTGAGATGAACCCTGAAAAACCTTTGTTCCATGGATTGTGAATTACCAGCTTAGATTAAGCAACCCTACAATGTTTGTTTGTGCTAACCAGCAAATCCATTAGTCTAGCTTCCTAGAAGAGTACTCCTGATCATTTTAAATGACACCTTTGACTCTACAAGATGCTTCCAGTGTTCTCCAAATGCAAAAATAAACTTTGGAAGCCACTAGATGTTTCAGGACCACCAACAGAGGACAAAGACCTGAATAGTTTCAGTAACTATAGTGTCTTACTTCTAGATATAAGACGTTTTGAGAAAACTGCTAAATTTTAGAATATACCTGTTGAATCCATCTTTTTAAAAAATTTATCTTTATTGTTGAAATTATTACAGAAGACCCCTGTTTTTCCCCATTGATCTCCTCCATCCCATACCCCCCACCCCGCCAGGCCTTCACCACACTATTGTTTGTGTCCATGGCTATGCCTAAATGCATATAAGTTTTTTGGTTAAGCTTTTCCCACCCACCCCCGCCTTCCCTCTGAGATGTATCAGTTTTCCATGCTTCTATAACTTTGGATCTATTTTGTTCATCAGTGAATCCACCTTTATCTCTTTACAAAGTTCCTTTATATTTGTAGATTTAGAACATGAATTGTACTAGCAGACTAATGGATTTGATTAAAATATAAAATTACCACCTATTACATCTAAATTAGTTATAATGGTCTAGTTCAAGATAGTGATAGACACACTGAATCTACAGCTACATACAGAACAATTTCCTCTGAAAGAAATCCAGAAACTAGCTGTGTGACTTCTATACACTGGGCAAATGAGAGAAAACTCATATTGAAACAGATAAGAAAGGCTGTGACACTATGTTATCATAAACTCCACACCTGGCATAGTGACACACAACCAGGAGGGAACTCAGAACTCCCAGCTTCTCCCTGAGTAGCAATGGGTATGTACATCACATGTGATGCTCCAACTTTTAAGATTTCTATCTACAGGATGAGTTTCCAAAACACCTAGCTTTGAAAGCCAAGGGGGCTTGTGTTCATGTCCCACAATGCTACAGCAAACACAGAGACAGTTAATAAAGTTCCTATGTGACTTACCATGGCTCAACACACAGCGGCAACAGATTGACACAAGCCAGTCTTTATGTGAAAGTAGCATATTTGTTTTTGGAAAAAAGTTTATTTCTAAATTTGGGGCACAGGTTTCTAATTTAACACACACCTAGGAGCCAACAGCAATACTCTCCAGAGAACGGAGAGGCCAATGGAAGCCAACTTCATGATTTTCCTCTGTCCCACCACAGGTCACTGATATCCCCCAAAAGGAGCTTGTGTACATGTCTGGTATCCCTAGCTAGGACTTCAAGAACTATGTTCAACAAGAGTGGTGAAAGAGGGCATCCCTGTCTTATTCCCGTTCTTAGGGGAAATGGTTTGTTTTTGCCCACTGAGTATGATGCTGGCTGTAGGTTTGTCATATATGTCCTTAGGTTGAGGTACATTTTCTCTATTACCACTTTGCTGAGTTTTTATCAAGAAAGGGTGTTGGGTTTGATTACAGAAACTAATAAAGTATTCTCTAGTTAAAAAAAAAGAAAGGGTGTTGGGCCCTGACCGGATTGGCTCAGTGGATAGAGAGTCAGCCTGTGGACTGAAGGGTCTCAGGGTCAATTCCACTCAAGGGCATGTACCTTGGTTGCAGGCACATCCCCAGTAGGGGGTGTGCAGG
>NW_006294259.1:0-3518 GCF_000327345.1 Myotis davidii | reverse complement strand
AGGCAGCTGTTAGATGTTTCTCTCTCATCGATGTTTCTAACTCTCTATCCCTCTCCCTTCCTCTCTGTAAAAAATCAATAAAATATATATTAAAAAAAAAAAGAAAGGGTATTGGATTTTGTCGAATTCTTTTTCTGCTTCAATTGATATGATCATGTAATTTTTTTTTTGCAATTGGTTTATGTGCTGTAACACATTTATTGATTTACAAATATTGTATCGGCTTTGCATCCTGTAATAAATTCCACTTGGTCATGACGAATTATCTTTTTGATGTGTTCCAGGATTGGTTTGCTAAATTTGTTGAGGATTTTAGTGTCTATGTTCATCAGAATTCATCATAGTGTCTATGTTCAACTATTGGCCTGTAGTTGTCTTTCTTTCTCATGTCTTTATTTGGTATTGTAATTAGGGCCATGGTCGGCAAACTGTGGCTTGCGAGCCACATGTGGCTCTTTGGCCTCTTGAGTGTGGCCACGAAGTTTCAATCCACTGTACATGCACGCCCACACTTGGTATTTTGTGGAAGAGTCACACTCAAGGGGCCGCAGTTTGCCGACCACTGAATTAGGGTAATTGTAGCCTCATAAAAAGAGTTTGGAAGTGTATTTTCCTCTTGAATTTATTGGGATAGTTTGAGAAGTAGAGGTGTTAGTTCTTCTTTGAATATTTGGTAAAAGTCCCCTGTGAATCCGTCTGGACCAGGGCTTTTGTTTACTTTGAGTTTTTTTTTTATTATTGCTTCAATTTCATCAATAGTTATCAGCCTATTCAGGTTTTCTGATTCTTCTTGATTGAGTTTTGCAAGGTTGTATTTTTCTAGGAATATGTCCATTTCGTCTAGGTTGTAATGTTTGTTGACATAAAGTCATTCATAGCATTTATTATAATCTACTAGAGGCCTGGTGCACAAAAATTTGTGCATTCAGGGGTGGGGGGGATGTCCCTCAGCCCAGCCTGTGCCCTCTCACAGTCTAGGACCCCTGGGGGATGTCCATCTGCTGGCTTAGGTCTGCTCCCCAGGGGATTGGGCCTAAGCTGACAATCAGGCATCCCTCTGGCAGCCTGGCAGCCATCGGGGGATGTCCACTTGCCAGCAGGGAGCAGACCTAAGCCGCAGTCAGACATCCTTGGCGCTGCTGAGGAGGGAGGAAAGGCTCCCACCACCATCACTGTTTTTGTTGGGCGGAAAGCAGGTATCTGGGTTTGTTCAGCTTCTATAATTGAAACTCTGTTGCCATCACTGGCGCTCTAAGCTCTGAGCCTGTTGGTGGCTAAAAGCAGGTTTCTGGGGTTTGTTTAGCTTCTATAATTGCAACATTGTTGCATCTGGAGCTCAGAGCTGGGCCGTGGCAGGCGGGGAACCTTGGTTTCCTCCATCATTGGAGCAAGCAAGCCTCATGTTCGCTTCAGCTGCCTGGCTGTCGGCCGCCATCTTTGTTGGCAGTTAATTTGCATATCCTGCTGATTAGCCAATGGGAAGCATAGCGGAGGTATGGTTAATTACCATGTTTGTCTATTATTCGATAGGATTGTATTTCTATGGGGTCATTTGTCACTTCAGCTCTTTTGTTTTTGATTTTATTGATTTGGATTTCTCTTTTTGTTTTCTGGTGAGCCTGGATAGATGTTTATCATCTTGTTTATTCTTTCAAAGAACCAGCTCTTGGTTTTATTGATTGTTGTGTGTTTTTTAATCTCTAAGTCATTTATTTCCACTTTGACCTTTATTATTTCCTTCCTCTTACTTATTCTGGGTTGTTCTTGTTGCTCTCTTTCTAATTCTTTAAGTTGTAATGTTAGACAACTTATTACCAGTTTTTCTTGTTTTTTTGAGGTAGGCCTGAAGTGCTATGAACTTCCCTCTTAGAACTGGTTTCACTGTGTCCCATTGGTTTTGGATTGCTGTTTGTTTATTTTTATTTATTTCCAGGATTCTTTTTTATTTCTTCTTTGATCTCTGGTAAACCATTCATTGTTTAATAGCATGGTATTTAGCCTCCATGTACTTGATTGTTTTGAGTGTTTTTATTGTAGCTGATTTCTAATATTATGCCATTGTTGTCTGAGAAGATGCTTGATATGATTTCTATCTTCTTGAATTTGTAGAGACTTAGCTTGTGTCCTAACATGTAGTCTAGCTTTAAAAATGTCCCATGTGAACTTGAGAAGAATGTATATTCCATACACTTGGGGTGGAATGTTCTGGTGATGTCAATTAGTTCCATCTATCCTAGAGTGTCATTTAGGATTGCTGTTTCCTTGTTGATGCTTTATCTAGAAGTGATGTCAGTGGGGTATTAAAGTCCTCTTCTATGATTGTATTGCTGTTGATCTCTCCTTTGATATCCTCCAGAAGTTTTTTTTTAAATATATTCAAATGCTCCTGTCTTGTGTGCATATATATTTACCAGAATTATAGTGTCTTGTATTGGCAACGATAGTATTATGAAGTGGCTTTCTTTATCTTTTGTTATGGCCTTCATTTAAAGGTCTATTTTGTCAGATATAAATATTGCTACACCAGCTTTATTTTTCATTTCCAGTTGCCTGAAAAATTTTTCCCATCCCTTCAGTCTGTGTGAGTCCTTTGTTCTAAGGTGGGTTTCTTATAGACAGCATATACATGGGTCATATTTTCCTGTTTAAAAAAGATAAATAATCTTGTAATTTTGAAAGTATTACATATGTCACCTATTTTCTCCCATTGACCTCCTCCAGCCTGACCCCACATCCCTGCCCCATGCCTTCAGCACCATATTGCCTATCCATGTGTTATGCATATATATGTACATCATCTCTGGTTGATTATCTCCCACCCACCCAACCTCCTCCACCTTCCCTCTGGCATTCTGCACTCTGTTTGATGCTTCCATGTCTCTAAATCCACTCCATTCATCAGTTTATATTGTTATTTAGATTCCACATATGAGTGCATTCATGTGATACTTGTCTTTCTCTGACTGACTTATTTTACTTAGCATGATACGCTCCAGGTCCCTCCATGTTGTCTCAAAGGGTATGAGATTCTTCTTGTTTTTTACTGCAGCATAGTATTCCATGGTATAAATGTGCCACAGCTTTTTTATCCACTTACCTACTAATGGGCACTTAGGCTGTGTCCAGATCTTAGCTATTGTAAATTGTACTGCTATGAACATAGGGGTGCATACATTCTTTCTGATTGGTGTATTGGGTTACTTAGTATATATGCCTAGAAGGAGGATCACTGGGTCAAATGGAAGTTCCATATTTAATTTCTTTTTCCAAAATTCCATACTGTTTTCCATAATGATTTCATCATCCTGCATTTCCACCACCAGTGTACTAGGATTCCCTTTTCTCCTCATCCTCTCCAGCACTTGTTCTTTGCTAATTTGTTGATGGTAGCAATTCTGAAAGGTGTGAGGTGATACCTGATTGTCATTTTAATTTGCATCTCTCTGATGATCAGTGACTTTGAAAATTTTTTCATATGTTTCTTTGCAATCTGTATGTCCTCTTTGGAAAAGTGTCTA
>NW_006294258.1:89839-101093 GCF_000327345.1 Myotis davidii | reverse complement strand
ATCAAGTCACTGTCCCTTCCTTAATTATCTGGTATTGCAATACCTATTTATCTAAATTCTAAATACTCCCAATTTACAAGGGCCATAAACCAAGGATGTAACAGCTTAACTAGAGGGATAACTAGCGCCATCCAGGATAGACATTAGATACAATCTAAATTAACCATTCTAACTGATTCTCAGAGGGCGGGGGAGGAGAGGGCTATGAAAGTCCACCAGAGAATAGAAGCTTGGTAGTTAGGAAACAAAGAAAGTCAGAAATACATAAGGAGAAAATCTCATTGTCTAAGTTGTTCAGGATCTGGATCTTTGAGTCCCTTGAACCAGCAGCTCTGCTTTGAATAAAAGCTTCCTTCCCTGAACCTCCGAGTGTTCAACTGTCTCTTCTTCTGCTCCAATTCCATAACAATATCCCTCCCAATTGGAAAAACACCCCACACGTGGGTGTCAGACCAGCCTGTTCTTCGCCTCTGACCTTCCTACCAGTCTCGATGTGCTTTCTTTACTTCTCTAATGGAAGGACTTCCATTGAGCCAGATTTCAGGTGGTTCTGAATGATGGTTGTTCTGTATTTTAGTTGTAATTTTGATGTAGTTATGGGAGGTGGCTAGTACTGATGTTAACCTACATGGCCATCTTGGTTCTTTCTTTTACATAGGTGGGTACAGAATAGTTAACAGTCAACAATTAACACGCTAACAATAACAATGAGGAAATTTGTGGTCTCCTCCCTGGTGCATTTGTTGTGCCCTGAGGGGTCCGGAAAAGGGGAAATTACAAGTTACCCTGACATTCCACAGGTATGTTATCATAGATGCAAAAAGATAATAGGCTCAGTTAAGCTCAAAGTTGATCGTTGTCAGGGAAGATACCCACCTAAGACATGACTACACATAATAAGCTGCTTTTAGTTAAAGTTTTAATTTCAGACCATCCTTTGTGGTTACTTTAGGTCTCTGAGTTTGCAAGGCTGCCACACAGACTATTAGGTTTGCATGTGTCTCCTTTTTGTCCACACTTCTAAGAACAGAAACCTAGCCCTTTTTTTTTTAATCCTCACCCGAGGATATTATTCCATTGATTTTTTGGGAGAGAGGGGAAAAAAGGGAAAGACAGAAACATCAATGTGAGAGAAACACATCAATTAGTTGCCTCCTGCATGAGTCCCGACCAGGGCCCAGGCCAGGGAGGAACCTACAAACAACCAAGTACACACCCTTGACTGGAATCGAACCCAGAACCCCTGATCTGCAAACTGATGCTTTATCCACTGAACCAAACCGGCTAGGGCTTGCCTTTCATTTTGTAAGCTGAGACTTGCAGAGTGGTGTGTGTGTGTGTGTGTGTGTGTGTGTGTGTGTGTGTGTATAAAGGGGAAGAGAGAAAGAGATAGTGTAAGAGCTAAAAAACAAAACAAAACACTGGCTGGTAAATGAATTTACTAAGAAGTTATAAAAACAAAGTTAGTGAACCATGTAGTGATTTTTGGTGTTTCCTCTATTTATAAAATAAGTATTTTGGCAGATGAAAAGCTATTTGCCTAATGTTCTCAATAATCCTTCTTCCTTTACAATTTAGGTACAGTACCAAAATGATATTTCTTCTCATGTGTTTAAAGACACATAGCTCTTTCTGGTTAATAATTCCTTCTTCTCTAGAGATTATGCCCAATAGCCAGGGTGGGGTCCTTTGGCCAGGCCTCTGCTATGGGAGCAGAGTGATTGGTCCACATCCACAGTGATTGATCCAGATAAGGGCCAATCAGAGTTGTTGTTTTTATTCTTTAACTAGAACTAGGAAAGATAGGGCTAACTGTACAATATATGAAACTCAGATGTTGTTATTATTAGTCATATTCCTTTCATTATTTGAACCACCCCAGCAACTTTTCACTTTAGTTTCCATTTGCCTAAGGCCATTAGGCCATAATAAGAAAAAACTAACACACAGAGAAGAGCTGAGAGGAAAATCCTGGAGAGGTTTAAGACTCAAGTTCCGGTTGATTCCAAAGCTCAACTGTATCACTGTCATTCCCATCATTTCATTATTCATCCCCTTCCTTTCATTATTTAGAATGTCCCAAAACCCTTCTAATAAATTTCCCTTTGTTTTCAGCTAGTTCTAGCTTCTCTGTCACTAGTATTTAATAGAACCCAGAAATAAAACATCCTACAGGCCAGAAGTAGCCCAACAAACTGAGAAGTCCTCCTCCTAGTGAAACAGAAATTTTTAGGGGTGAAAAAGACAGATTTAGGAAATTTTAGAAATTAAGGGGACCATGGAAGAAACACAGGGCTGCAGAGCAGCAGAAGGTATATTTCCATAAAATAGAGGAGCTTAAAAGCTGCAACAGGTACATTTCCATAGAATGAGGGAGCTGGAAACAGCAGCAAAGGGTCTATATTTACAAAATAAAGGGAAGGAAGCCCTTCATCCAGAAGGAGATGAAGAAACCCCAAAGGGAATAGGAAAACAATAAGGAAGGAGGGGAGGAAAACCTCACATGTCCCATGTGAGATTAGACCTTTGAGCTCAGAAGTTACTACAGTAACCAATCCAAGGAAATAGTGACCAATCAGAGGGGATATCAGGGCACCAAGATCTGCAGCCTTTATAAGCCATAGAGAAAAAAACATACTCAGTGGGACTCTTTCTCCCTCTCCACGTGGGAATCTGTGCTGTGAGAATGTTTCCCTTTCCCTATGTGTGAGTCTGTGTACTTGTTCTTCAATAAATTTCCACCTTTGCTATTCCACCTTCTGTCCAAATGGACCAGAGAACCAGTCTGCCAGGGGAATACCACGTGTTCCTGTCCAAAAATTCAATTTCACTAGTTAAAAAACACTCTGTTATTTGTCAGGTCCAACTATAGGCAATTTACAAAGCTTTCCCCGTCAGGTCTCACCTCATGGGGAAGCTGCTCTCGCCACCCCAGACTTGGTGCCTTGCCCTGCCCTGCCCTGTGCCCCTGGGCCCATGAAATGGCAGGACCCTCTGTAGTAAGATCATCCCTGAAAGGGCAAGGGCTACGCCCTCCATCTTACCCCAGATTCTCCATTTTTGGGCGGCAGCCTTAGCCATGTGCTCGGCAAGGAGCTTCTTCCCGGAAGCCCAGGCCTCTGCTAGCCACACCTAGGATTTCTTTAAACTAACCAATGACAATCAAGGGAAGTGCGCGCCATAGACACAACCACATCCTGTGTAACAAGACTCCGACTTGCGCCCGGCCAATCAGCAGGGCCCACAGTCCTCTCTCCTCCCCTTACTCCAATCCCCCTATAAAACCCCTCTCCCCACAGAGCTAGCTCTCTCTCTGCCGCTTGCCGCTGCGTCGGCGAGTGTGGTTGGGGAGCCGAGCTAGCTCAGATAAAGACTCTATCTGCTTTTGCATCGGACTCAGTTGGCTCCCTGATGGTCTATTGGGGATCCTGAAATCTGGGCTTAACAATTCACATGTCAGTGCTGACAGCTCAACTTTCTTCTCATGCCATTCCATGAAGGAAAATGGAACACAGGAAGCTGGCACTTTCCCTGTCCAGCCTCTTGCTTATACTATTAAATGTAAATGATTAAAGACTTGACTTACTTTCAGTTTGGCTTGTGTTCTTAATTGAGTGCCTCCATACCTGGCAGCTCAGCTCTTCCTAGTCAGTGAAAATGGGATGTCTGTTTGCATTAAATTATGCAAATGCATCACATAGTAGACATTTGAAGGCATGCTTGTGCTTAAGGTAAATAAACTGGAAGATATACTTCTAGAAGTTTTAAATTTGACTTCTATGGAAGTATATGGAAATTTTCATCATAAAATTCCAAGTCACTCATGCTACCCAATGATTACACTCATAAGTCACCATGATAGCAATCAGTCACCACCACAGAACAACAGTTCTCATTTTACTGGATTGTAGATGCTCTCCATTCTATAAATGAGAACTAAAGAGCATTCTTGACTTCCTCTGCCTTGGAATTATAGTATATTCCCAGGATGGATACGGTATGTAAGAATCATGAATTTTGTGAGTGGTAATCCAAATCATTCTCTTGTGTTAACGTAAAAAAACCATTGAAACCTGTAAAGAATTTTTGTGAGTTTATTTGAGCCAAACTGTTGACATATGCCAGGAAGCAGAACCTCAACGAATTGAGATAATGCTCTGGAGAATAGCGGGTTACATCTGCATTTATACATTGCAATCAAAGGAGGAACATAGGTGGGTTACATGAAATTCATTGGTGATAGATTAAGGAGGAGGGATAAGGCAAAGTAGGGAAACCCCTGGGATTGGATAAAAAGTAAAATGATGGACACATACTTAGGTGGGTGCAGGAACAATTAACGTGATGATGAAGGAATTTGTGGTATCTGTCCTGGGGCCCAGCACATTTGGTTGTGCCCCAAGGGCTCCAGAAAAAGGAAAGTCACAAGTTACCCAGACATTTCAAGGGTATGTTATCATAGATGCAAAAAGATAGGCTCAGTTAAGATAAAGGCTGACCTTGTCAGTGAAGATACTGGCCTAGGACATAACTGCCCACCATAACTGCTTTCAGTTAAAGTTTAATTTCAGATTATCCTTTGTGGTTACTTTAGGTATCCGAGTTTGCAAGACTGCCATGTAGACCTCCCCTGAGCTTGTCAGCTCAGCATGTGGCCCCTTTCGTCCACACTTGCTTCACAAAAACATAGACTCTGCTCTTGATATTAAGGAGGGAAGGAGAGAGAACAAAGATTTCCATCAAAGCTAAGACACAGAAATTATCTGATTAACAGAAAGTGAGTTTTTAAATTAATTTTCTTGTATTTTAAATCCCATGTTTTTATTGATTTAAGTAGAGGCCCAGTGCACGTTAGTTTTTTTGCCCTGATTATAAAAAGTAGTACATAACAAGATCCTTCTGAGGCAGTAGTACCATTTTCCCCAACTTATGGGTGGAAAAACTGAAGCAGAGAGGAGTTAAGTAATTGGCTTTGTCACAGTTATGTCAGAATCAGGGCTGACCACAAAATGTGCAAGCCAGAGTTCATGCAAGTCATTACTGCATCATCCTGTTTTTTCAGTGTTAGAGTAGCCTAGCCAGGTTTTAATTTTTAAATCTAAGAGACTGTTCCCAATATATAGGGTAGGGTCCCTAGACCTGGCCAGTGATCAGGGCCAATCTGTGGGGCGACTGGTGAGCAGGGCGATGTGGGGAGGGGGGCCCCACTGGCACCCGCCTTGGCTGGCTCTCCAATCACTGCCGTTGGTCACCTCCCTCTGGGTGGGGCGGGGGACGCAGATGCTCAACACAGGAGCTGCCCCCTGCATTGACCATCTGCCCCTGGTAGTCAGTGCACATCATAGCGACTGGTCATTCTGCCAGTCATTCTGCTGTTTGGTCAATTTGCATATTAGGTTTTTATTATATAGGGTTGTCTATTAACATCAATTTTTTTCTCTTCCCTCCCCCCACCTTTATTTTTTTTAACTCAGCTTCTTTGTTTCTTTTAAGCCCTACATTAAACCTTCTATGCACCCTAGCTGGTTTGGCTCAGTGGATAGAGTGTCAGCCTGCAGACTGAAAGGTCCTGGGTTTGATTCTGATCAAGGGCACATGCCTGGGTTGTGGGCTTGATCCCCAGTTGGGGGCGTGCAAGAGGCAGCCAATCAGTGATTCTCTCTCATCATTGATGCTTCTATCTCACTCTCCCTCTCCCTTCCTCTCTGAAATCAATTAAAAAAAATACATTTTTTATAAACCTTCTAGCACCTTGGCAGATACATCCATAAGCTTGTCTAGGGCTAAATCCATTTGTAACTGATTTTATGATTGCATGTTGCCTTAACATGCACCATATAATAAGCCCAAAGGATAGAAAATAAGCATATGACAAATATACTTGACCCAAACTTCTATGTCAATGTCAATCACAGCTGTCATTTTAAGAATAGTGAAAAACAAAATAGATAAGGGCTAAGGTGATAAGGAGAGCCTGGGATGTTCTAGGAGAACAGAGAAGAGGAGAGGACAGGAACCAAGGCTAGGATGAGGTTGGCTTTCAATCTATTTGCCATGTCTTAGCTTCAATTCCCAAGTTGCATTTCTTTTGTTAGGAACAAAAATAGAATATTGGGGACTAGTTATGGTTATGGGAAATATTAATCATGCTCTGTTAACCGTGATTGCCTTGTTCTGGTTAAAGAAAGGACATTCTAACTTGGCTGGGAGCTGTATACCCCCGAACCCCCTACCTGGGAGTCAACCTTGGAATGGGGTCCATTCTCATTTAAGAACTGCCTATTATCATGGAAGAATTAACAGTCTTGTTGCCCAAACAATGGAGTCCCACCCCAGCCTGCATTGCCTACTTCCCATGCCTATAATCCCTACTTCCCCATGGAATCTTTGTCCTACCCTATATAAACAGGTGGCTTATGGTGGGGTACAGAGCTGATTTTTGTGGATGACCTGCTGCTCTCCCATACTGCCAGCATTACTGGATAAACACTCATAAATGATTCAACCCTGTTTCTGCTTAATTGGCTCAAGTAGTGACAGGCAGCCTGAACCTCTTGGTTGTCTGATTACACTTTGGATATTTTTCCTTCATGACTAAGACTCTAGATAGAGCTTGGAAGATGTAGAGCTGAACTGACTACTGCATAACATTTAGAATTTTTCAACTGTACCTTATTTATTTTAAATGAATAAAAACATAAATCCTTATATTTATGATAACACAAATGGACCTTGAGGGTATTATGCTAAGTGAAGTAAGCCAGACAAAGACAAATACTTCATGGCATCACTTATATGTGGAATCTATAAGAAAAACAAAACAAAACCACAAACTCATAGAAACAAAAGTAGTTGCCAGTGGCTGGGGAATAGAGAGAAGTTAGTAAAAAGTATAAACTTTTTAGCTATATGATGAATAAGTTCTGAGGATTTAATGTATAGCATGGTAACTATCATTGATAATAGTGTACTTTGTAATTGAAATTTCCTAAGACAGTGGAACTTACTGTTCTCACCAAAAACAAAAACAAAAAAGGGAAGTTGATGGATGTGTTAATTAAGTAAATGGTAGGAATCCTTTCATCAAAAAGAGTTCTAAATTTGTTCTTGGAGACATTAACTGTTGGACAATGCATCTGTGAAGAGTTGGGATCTCTTGGTTTTCAGGAACACCATAGTAACTTTATTTTTTTCATTTGAGAATAACTGGGATAATGACTTAATATTTTTTCTCCCTGTCCACTGAGGCCTGTAACATTGACCTTCCTTAGGAATTCAGGATTCCAGAAACCCTTGATGGATTAGGTCATCACATTCTCAATGAGATTACTCAGAGTATGATTATCAGTTTCCTTTGATAAAGTCACTCCTGATTGCTTCAGTGTGTGCATCTGCAGATGAAAATCCTGCCAGTGCACTCTGTCATCTCTTCAGATGCTCCTGCGCTGATGACTGAGATGGTAACAGCGTGATGACTCCATCTGATTCCCCTGGTCCAGGCATAATCAGCCCCAAGGTAGTGTTTAAGTTGTTTAAATGACTATGAATAGGAAATTCACATTCTTATTCAAGCTGAGTAGTCCAAGGCCCCCCAAATCCTGTAGCCACAGCATTTGATTGTGGGGAAGGTGCTCCAACCACTTTACCCATAAAACTGCTGTGACCTCCGGAAGGCAGAGCTCTCATCCTCCGTTCTCCTAATAATTTATGCGTTTGCTGAGGACACAAATGTACATACTTGAGATATTAACAGTGCAATAGACAGGATGTATGACTTTGATGCCTGCATATGAAACTGTCCCATGCTGGAGGGTGACTGAATTCAGGTTAATTCCCATGGAAATACTAAAGGGAAAGTGCAGTATAGATTTCACTTAGGATAGAAGAAGCCCTAGCCCCTGGAAGATCGTGGGAGTGCTTCTTTTTCAGAGCGTCCAAGAGCTTACAGTTGTGCATCTTACAGAATGAGCATCTTTGAAAGACAAATCTGACCGTTAGAGAAAAGGATGCCATGGGATTACTTAACATAAAACGCCAACTGCTTGTGTGTGGAAGGGACAGAGGAGGGATGCCTCTTGCTAAATAATGCTGCAGCCATACGGGGCGGAGCCCAGAGATGTCGGGGAGGTCAAGCACAGATTAATCCAAGGGCCTGGATCTCAGAGTCACATTTAAGTGCCTTTGAAAATAAAGACATGGATGTCCCTTCTATAACTTCGTAAACTGAGATCCATACCCATCTAAGAAATCTTAAGACTTGATGGGCAATCAAAGAAATGATCAAGAGGCAGGCAACAGACTGAGATATTCTCCAAATTATGATTTTCAAGTACCAAGATTTAGTTTTTTGTACTATTTAAAAATTATTTTCCCCCCAGAACATTGTGTTGACAGTCATGGTATTTTAAGATGTCCTTTAGATGAAGCAGGGGAATGTGTGTTTCTCTTGGTGTCCTGGACACCCCTGGGGTTGCCTGCCTGGCTACCCTCTTGGAAATTGCTCTCCCATATCACCGATCGAAAGGTCAAGGGAGTGGGCTACTGGTAGCCACATATGTAGAACACATCACTATCCCCTGCAGGTGATTAGTCCACAGATTCTCCAAGGGGTAGATGTACATGATCGGTGGACTTCCTGCTTCCATTCTTCCCAGCCCCATCACGTAGCAGCTGTGAAGCTCGGGTAGGATTGACTGGAGACGTGGGCCCTGATTTGGCCAAAGATAATAAACATAAGTTCACCTTCCTTGCCCAGTGATTAGTTGAGGACTGCACATGTGGTCTAAGTTGGTCTAATCAGAATGAAATTTAACACTCTTTTTTTTTGTTTTGTTTTGTTTTGTTTTTTAAATATATTTTATTGATCTTTTACAGAGAGAAAGGGAGAGAGATAGAGAGTTAGAAACATCGATGAGAGAGAAACATCGATCAGCTGCCTCCTGCACATCTCCTACTGGGGATGTGCTCGCAACCCAGGTACATGCCCTTGACCGGAATCGAACCTGGGACCTTTCAGTCCGCACTCCGATGCTCTATCCACTAAGCCAAACCGGTTTCGGCAACACTCTTTTGTTCAAAAGTAATTCAAGTTAAGGAAACACAGAGAGTCCCAATCAAGATGAACCCCAAAAGACCCACACCTAGGCACATAATAATTAAAACAGCAAACATTAAAGACAAAGAAAGAATCTTAAAGACTGCAAGAGAGAGACAGAAAGTTACCTACAAGGAAGCTCCCATTAAACTGTCAGTTGACTTCTCAATAGAAACACTTCAGGCCAGAAGGGAATGGCATATAGTATACAAGGTAATGAAAACCAAGGGGTCGGGGGAATGTCAAGGGGGTGGGGAGAGATATTTGTAATACTTTAAGAAATAAAAATTATAAAAAAAAGTAATGAAAACCAAAGGACTGAACCCAAAACTATATCTAGCAAGGCTATCATTCAAAATTGAAGGTGAAATAAAGAGCTTCACATACAAAAAAAAAAGGATAAAAGAGTTTATCACTACCAAACCAGCACTGCAAGAAAAGATAAAGGGACTGTTGTAAGAAGAAGAAATAGAGAGAAAGAGAAGAACACAGTCATAAAGAATAAGAATGGCAATAAATAAGTACCTATCAATAATAACATAAATGTAAATGGCCTAAATACTCCAATCAAAAGACAAGGGTAGCTGAATGGTAGGAAAACATGACCCATATATATGCTGTCTACAAGAGAACCACCCCAGAACAAAAGACTCACACAGAATGAAAGTGAAGGGATAGAAAAAATTTGTAAAGGCAAATGGAAATAAATTTTTTAAAAAGTTGGAGTAGCAATACTCATATTTAACAAAATAGACTTCAAAGTGAAGGCCATAGTAAAAGATAATGGGAATAGAGGGATCATACCTCAATATAATAAAGGCCATATATCACAAAACTATAGCCAACCTCATACTCAATGGGCAAAAACTAAAACCATTTCCCCTAAGAACAAGAATAAGATAGGATGTCTGCTTTCACCACTCTTGTTCAACATAGTACTAGAAGTCCTAGCCATAGCAATCAGACAAGAAGAAGAGAAAAAAAAGGAATCCAAATTGGAAAGGAGGATGGAAAACTGTCATTATTCACAGATGCCATGCTATTGTACCTAGAAAACCCTAAATACCCCATCATAAAACTAGATTTAATAAATGAATTCAGCAACATAGCAGGTTACAAAATTAACATTCAGAAATCTATGACATTTTTACCCACCAATAATGAAGTCTCAGAAAGAGAAATGAAAAAACAAAACAAAACAAAACACCAGTCCTATTTACTATTACAACAAAAAATTCAGATACTTAGGAATAAACTTAACCAAAGACCTGTACTCAGAAAACTACAGGACGTTGAAAAAAGAGATAGAGGAAGATATAGATATAAACAAGTGGAAGAATATACCATGTTCATGGATTGGTAGCATCAACATCATTAAAATGTCCATACTACCCAAAGCAATCTATAGATTCATTGCAATCTCAATTAAAATCCCAATGGCATATTTCACAGACCTAGAACAAACACTACAAAAATTTTTAGACCCCCAAAAAGACCCCAAATTGCTGTAGCAATCTTGAGAAAGAAGAACAAAGTTAAAGGAATCACAATACCAGACATGAAGTTATAGTACAAAGCCACTGTACTCAAAACTGCCTGGTACTGGCACAAGAGTAGGCATATAGATCAATGGGACAGAACATAGAACCCAGAAATCTACCCAAGCCATTATGTTCAATTAATATTTGACAAAGGAGTCAAGAGCACATAATGAAGTCAAGACAGCCTCTTCAATAAATGATGGGAAAATTGGACAGGTACATGCAAACAAAATCAAAAACAACAACAACAAAAGAAAAACTAGATCACTAACTTATACCAGACACAATAATAAACTCAATATAGATAAAAGACTCAAATGTAAGTTGTAAAACCATAAAATCTTAGAAGAAACCATAGGCAGCAAAATCTCAGATATCTCTTGTAGCCATATATTTGCAGATACATCTCCTAGGGCAAAGGAAACTAAGGAGAAAATAAATAAAAATGGGACTACATCAAAAGGAAAATCTCTGTCTAGCAAAAGAAACCATCAACAAAATGAAAAGAGAGCCCACAGCATAGAACATATTTACTAATGATACATCTGATAGAGGGTTAATTTCCAAAATATATAAGGAACTCATACAACTTAAAAAAAGGAAGCTCTTTATTCTTTTA
>NW_006294258.1:82298-89778 GCF_000327345.1 Myotis davidii | reverse complement strand
GTCAGAGGTCCCAGGTTTGATTCCGGTCAAGGGCATGTACCTTGGTTGTGGGCACATCCCTACTGGAGGGGCATGCAGGAGGCAGCTGCTCGATCTCTCTCATCGATGTTTCTGGCTCTCTATTCCTCTCCCTTCTTCTCTGTAAAAAATCAATAAAATATATTTTTAAAAAAGTGGACAAAGGGCCTAAACAAACACTTCTCCAAAGTGGACAGAAGACCAAAAGACATATGAAAAAATGCTTAAAGTCACTAAAAATCAAGAGATGCAAATTCAAACGACAATGAGGTATCACCTCACACCTATCAGAATGGCTATCATCAGCAAATCAACAAATGACAGGTGTGGCAAGGAGGTAGAGAAAAGGGAATCTTAGTACACTGCTAGAGGTAATGCGGACTCATGCAGCCATTATGGAGAACAGTATGGAGTTTCCTAAAAAGTAAAAATGGAACTCCCATTTGACCAGTGATCCCATTTCTATGAATATATCCTAAGAAATCAGAAACACCAATCAGAAAGAAAGTATGCAACCTATTTAATAGCAGCACAATTTACAATAGCTAAGATCTGGAAACAGCCTAAGGGTCCATTCGCAGATGAGTGGATAACAAAGCTGTAGTACATTTACACAATGGAATACTACACAGCTGTAAAAAGAAAGAACTCCTACCATTTGACCATGGAGTGGGATGCCCCCAAATCTCAGGACCTCAGCAAGATCCTGGTGGGTATCCAGGCCCAGTATAAGGAACTGGCTCTGGAGAACTAGGAGGATCTAGACAAGTACTGGTCCCAGTAGATCAAGGAGAGCACCACGGGGATCACCACACAGACTGCTGAAATAGAAGCTGCTGAGATGATACTCACAGAGCTGAGACGTAGTGTCCAGTCCTTGGAGATTGACCTGGACTCGATGAAAAATCTGAAGGCCAATTTGTAGAACAGCCTGAAGGAGGTGGCGATGTGCTATGTGATGAGCAGATGGAACAGCTCAATGAGAGCCTGCTACAGCTGGAGTTAGAGCTGGCCCAGGCCGGGGCAGAGGGGCAGCTTCAGGCCCAGGAGTAGGAGGCCTTGCTGAACATCAAGGCCAAGCTAGAGGCTGAGATCGCCTCCTACCTCCACCTGTTAAAAGAAGGGGAGGATTTCAATCTTGGTGCCGCCCTGGACAAGAACCACACCATACAATCCATCCAAAGACCACCACCCGCAGGATGGTGACAGCAAAATGGTGTCTGAGATCAGTGACACCAATTTCTGAGGCGTTAAAGGCAGCAGATGTGGGGCACCCCGCAGTGGGGCAGGAGGCCAATAAAATTGTCAGAGGTTACTGAACATCAAAAAATATATATCTGATAGCCTCTGCGGCCGGAAAGCAACATGGTGGCGTCCTCCTTTGGCGAAAAGGATTAGGAGCGGCAGGGAGGCGGGTCAGGAGCGGCCTACGGCAACAGCACACGAAGGGGCTGCTGTCTGCGCAGGAAGATCTGGAGGTCTAATCCAGGGAGCTCATAGAAATGCTGGCAATTTCAAGAAACCAAAAGTTGTTACAGGCTGGAGAAGAAAAACCAGGTGCTGGAGTTATTAATTCACAGAGATGGGGAATTTCAGGAACTAATGAAATTGGCACTTACTCAGGGAAAAATTCACCATGAAATGCAAGTTTTACAAAAAGAAGTTGAGAAGAGAGACAGTGATATTCAGCAATTACAAAAACAGATACAGGAAACCAAACAAATACTGATGATAGCAGTTTACCAAGCAAAAGAAAAACTGAAATCAATAGATAAGGCAAGAAAAGGTGCTATCTCCTCTGAAGAAATAATTAAGTATGCACATAGGATTAGTGCAAGTAATGCTGTGTGTGCCCCACTGACCTGGGTTCCAGGGGACCCACGGAGACCATACCCAACGATTTAAAGATGAGAAGTGGATCATTGGGTCAAATGAACAATCCTTCCACTAATGGTGTGAATGGTCATTTACCTGGAGATGCACTTGCAGCAGGCAGATTGCCAGATGTCCTTGCTGTAAGGTTCGCCGCGCAGGAGACAAGGTCAGAGAGAAAGGCAAGCCAGAAAGGAGGAACTTTAATCTGCACTCCCGGGCCAGGTTCACGGGTCCAAGGGCGGGGCCAGTGAAGTCGTGGAGACATTTTTTTTATACAGCTATTGAGTGAGGGCAGGGGGGCGGGGGGGGCGGGGAGCATGAGCTGTGGGAGTTTCCGCTGTGGGCAGGCTGTTCCAGGAAGGAACCGTATCTGTGCCCCGCCATCTGCCTCGCGGTTGCTTGAATCTGCTCCTGGGCTTCCCTTCGACCTAACGCTTGCTCCACAGTATCCCTGGCAATCAAATGATATGGCAATGAGTATGTTACCACCAAATCACAATAACAACTTTTTGTTGGAACTTCCAGGCCATACTGAGGAAAATGAAGATGACGTAGAGTTTATGTCAGCAAACTACTCAAGCAGTAGTAGTGACTCTGATTTAAAAAGCGTACAGAATTGAATACTGTAGAATTCTGTTTCTTAAACAATAGCAAACCTGTAAAAATATGTAATATTGACCATAGTGGAATTGTGCAGCCCATTAAAAATCACAGCAGATTTACTTTGTAAAGCCAAAAAATCATGATTTTAGTTCTAAACCATTTGTTGAATATTTAGAGAATAATCTAAATTTACTGTTGGGCCCTAGCTGGTTGCTCAACGGTTAGAGCATTGGCCCATGGACTGAAGGGTCAAGGGCATGTACTTTGGTTGCAAGCTCAATCCCCAGCCCCAGTCAGGGCGTGTGAGGGAGGCAACCAATGATGTGTCTCTCTCACATAGATGTCTCTCTGTCTCTTCCCTTCCCTTCCACTCTCTCTAAAAATCAATGGAAAAATATCCTTGAGTGAGGATTTTAAAAAGAAAAATTACTGTTGGGAAAATATACTTTTCGATTCACTGCCTTCTTACCCTGTTCTAGTCCAGTTGTGTTGGGCTTGTACATAGTAGTTCCGGAAATAAGATTTGAGGTAAATGACCCATGTATATATCACTAATAGGCCTCCTGGAATTATTTAGAAAATGTTTTTTTTAAAAGGCAACATATCACTGAATGTGCATCATATCAAAAACCCTACTGAAAGTGAAGGTTGTCAGCTTCTGTCACAGGAAGAGGAAAAATGTCTCAATTTGTACTATTTGTAATTATTGTACTTTTTAAAAATAAACTAACTTGTTTATACTGTTAAAATTATATATATATATATATATATATATCTGAGAATATCAAAATCTGGGATCTGATATGGTTGGAAAAGCCAAATTTTTACTTCAGATCAGCAGAAGAAAATCTTGTGGGAGAGATAGGCAGGGTCTGAAGGAGGCATGATTCTCCTGCTAAACGCAGAGATAGTGGGTCTGGTTGCATGAATGGTGGGAGCAAGGGACGGAGAACCTGGCCTTCCCATCCCAAGTCATTATTTTGAATTCCCCTGTGGCAAAAGCCAAGATTAAAGCATGACCATTAACTTAGATCTAGGAATAGATACAGTAAACTAGCTGAAAGAAAGTTCCAGATTGAAAGACTGTGCTAGACATTCTCTCTGGCTTTGATTACAAGCCCATGACATTGACTCCATTCTTGTTATGCTCCAGTAGAGTTTGTTTCTTTAACTTCAACCTCATGCTGTGATGTTGGACATTTCCTGTTCATTCTTTTAAATTGGATCTAGTTCTATATGACTCACAGTTTTTGGCTTCTACTCCTTCTTCTTCTTTTTTTTCTTTATTTGGTTGACCCAGGTCATGATGCTTCCATAAATATAAATGGGTAAATGAAAGAACTCAAAGAAAACTCTCTTAAAAGTAGGCCTAAATTAGTCTTACTTCCTTATTTGTAAGAGCTAAGGGAGCAAGAAGAGTTTCTTCCCTGATGCTTAATTTTTCCATCATTTCCATTTCTTCAGTATCCTAAGCAATTGGTGTTAAAATTATTCCGAAGTGTTCTGGGGTTCTGTGAGATAGGAAGCCAGGACAGGATCTTACAAGCCTTACTGACTTATATAAGGGCCTGGGTGTGATGGCTTTTTCTAAAACGACTTCATTTTTTAAAAAATGTTTGAAGACTATTGTTCTAGGTAGCAGCAACAAGATTTGTTCTTAGCTAGCAGTTGTACTGTTATGCTTTTAAAAAAAGTATCAGAAGGAGAGAACTGGGACCCTGGCTGGTGTAGCTCACTTGGTTGGGTGTCATCCCATGCATCGAGAGGTTGCCTGTTCAATTATGGTCAGGGCACATACTGAGGTTGTGGGCTAGATCCCCATGAGGGAGCATGCAAGAGGCAGCGATCTATGTTTCACTCTCACATTGATGTTTCTCTCTCCCTCTCCCTCTCCCCTCCTCTATCTCTAAAAATCAATTCAATTTTTTTTTTTAAAAAAAGGAGAGAACTGGGTAGAAAGGGGAGAACTGGGTAGAAAGGGGAAGTGGAAGGTGACCGTAGAGGAGGGTAGTTTGCTGCATGTAGAATGGGGCTCACATCCAGAAGGAGGAAAGATATGGAGAGCCTGCATCTACTCTCTGCCTTCTGGAGTAGCAGCAAGATCTGCACATTGGCTCCCGGGTAAGGATTAGGGAGAGCAGGAGTTACTAAAATTGAGCCACTTAAGGGATTTTAAAAATTAACCTCAGCAACTGCCCTCAAAGCTGTGACTGAGAAATGGGGGAAAAAACATGCAAAGAAAGACACACACAAGCACACACACACACACACACGCATGCTACTGTCATATCTAGTCTGATGGTTTCATGTCATCATGGAATGATGACATCACCTGGTCCAAGTTCCTCAGTTGCCGATTTAATGAAAAGTTAGACAGAGTCTGGTTTCACTCTCCATATATACAGCTGTGAACAACAGTAGTGGGCAACCAGCCCAAGTTTGAGCCCTTTAAAAACAGATATTCTACTCTAAAGATAGAATTATTTGAGGACCTTGAAAAACAATACATCAGGAACTGGAGATAGCTGGAGAAATCTTTCCCATGCTATTTGCCCCACATATGGATTCCCTGGCATAATCTGTCCAAAGCATTCAATACCCAAAATATTTGGGGAGCTGTGAGCACTGAAAAAATATGTATATCTATGTTGCTATTTTTAATTTGAATTTGCATTAACTAGTCCCTATTCTCTTCTTTATTGGAGAAGGTGGATAAATTCTGCTAAGCAATGATTTTCTGTTGGATAAGGGTTAGATTTGATCCATCTTTATCTTTCCACCTTTTTAAATATTTTTTATTGATTTTTAGAGAGAGAGGAAGGGAAAGGGGGAGAGAAAGAGAAACATCAATGCAAGAGCAGAACATGGATTGGTTGCCTCCTGCATGCCTCCCACTGGGGATTGAGCCTGAAAACCAGGCATGTGCCCCAACTGGGGAATCAAACCAGCAACCTTTTGGTCCAACCAACTGAGCCACACCGGCCCAGGCTCTTTCCAGTTTCTCTAATGATTTCTCTTGCACATATCTATATCCTTAAAGGTTGAAGTACCAGAGAATTGATTCTTAATAACAGTGTATGTTGTTTTAGTTCATGCAGTGTCATTCAATATTTAGAAGTTATTTCTCAAGTTCCAATTATGTGATAAGTACTAAACAAAGTTCTGGGAATCAGAGACAAATGTGACAGGTTTCTGTTTGCAAAGCTCACACATGCAAGCAGTCACAGCATTAAGTGTAAGGGATCCTTCTCAAGTTCTGTTTGTGACTCTCTTACCCTGTTAGAGCCATGAAAGGTAAAGCAGTGTTCCTGTGTGTGGGCTGCTCATGTTATAAGTTGGTGTGGCCACTCTGATGTCCATGGTTCATCTAGAAAGGTTTCAAGACACTCCATGGAACACAGGGGTTAGCACAAGATGTACAGAGATGAATTGAGGTCTGGTATTAGTAGATATTGTACCTCTATGTAAAAATAAATGGGATGGTAAAGGACAAGCTATTCCCATGTGCTGTAATTGCCTTCGGGAAGAAGGACCAGTAGGATGCTCTGAAGAACCCAGGCTGGGAGAAGAGATCTATGAGAGGGCTGAGCCCATGTAGGGGTTGCTGCAGCAACATATTGCTTATCCAATGATATCTTGAGAGTGAACTTGGCCCTTCCCAACCTTCCATAAGGACAGAAAAATTATCAGGGAGTGGAAGCCAAGGGCAGCCAACTCTGGCATAAGAAATTCATTGCCATTATTGCATTCTTCTCCCACCAAGTCTTGCCTGAGAAGAAATGTCCAGCCTCTGCGAACCTTCACCTGTGGAGCCAGGGTTATGAAATTAGAGTTGGGACAATGCTTTTCATTTGCAATACTTTTCTTTTCCTTTTGTTCACATCCTCATAATAGGCTTTTTATTTTCCTAGAGCTTGGCATTAAAGAACACTGCATTTGAGTCAGCCACTTGGTGTACGAGAGAGAACTGAAGTGGAATGTCTGTGGATTGTTCACACAAGTCCCCAGAAGTCACCTCTAATGCATTACGACTCTGTGAAGTGCCACAATAGAGGGGTGCAGAATGTGCTATGTGATAGTGCGCGCTGTCACAGTTATTTAAAAAGAAGCAAAGTGTGATTGGAGCTATCAGTACAACAGGTAATTTAGAATATTTGATGAAAGTAAAACTTCTTTCCTCATCTCTAATTACTCACTACACAAAGGATTTACTCTGCTCACAGGCAGACAGAGAGAACCCTCTCTACCTTGTAAAAGAGAAAGGAATAGAAAGTAAGACAGGCATATATGGCTCATGGATGCTGGAGGTAAGACTCTGATATCCTTTCCTTTCAGCAGAAAGAACGGTATTATACCCACATTTTTATACAGGCAGAAGCTGCTATTTAAATTTCCTACTTCCTCACAATGACTAGAGTTAGAGCTGGTTAGACCTTTTTAATTCTTGGAAGAATCATTCAAGTTGTATAAATGTAAGGCAAGTAGCAGCCACTGGCCTGGGAGGAAGGCCTAGTACGACCTTTTGTCTTTGTCTTGGCAAAATTGTCTTCCTGGGGAGTGGCCCTACCTGCTTAAGGTGCTTAGCGACATTTGGCTGACTCATAGTGTCCCTTTTTTGCAGAAGTTAAAGTTAGGGAGACCTGTGGAGGAGCTGGTGTTTATGGGAGGAAAGACCCCACAAAGCAATAAAGGTCTGAAAGATCTCTGAATAAAATGACCATGAGAATCGAAAGAAATGAGACCAGTGAGTAAGCACTGCTCTGGGTCAGAAGGGGAAATCAAGGCAGAAGTGGTTCTGTCCAGGAAGTGGCAGAACCTTTCCTGGGGGCAGGCTGACACCCCAGGGAATGGGGTTCTCTAGGAGAACCCCAAATGTAAACCATTCCTGTCAACACCAGGAGTGGAAAACAGAATGCCCTCAATGCAGCTGTGGGAGCAGAGAGGCCTGTTCTGAAGTAACCACCTTCTAGGTGATGTTGAAACC
>NW_006294258.1:81561-82266 GCF_000327345.1 Myotis davidii | reverse complement strand
CTTTCAGCAAGATGGGATGGGGCTGGCGAGTCTGGGGCCTGAGATTCCTAGCCATAGTGGGGAACAGAAGGGCTTAGAGAGAGGGACAGGTTTTCCTGCTTATCATGTCCTGTGGGGTGGACACGAAGCATGGGGACACTCTGGGGCTCTGGCATTATTTTGTAAAGCTCAGTTGAAATAAAAGTCTTACAGGACTCTAGAAACGTAGGGGGTGGGATGGCATGCTGTCTTGATGGAATTCAAAGATAAAAATTCAAATGCCAGGAGTAGGAAGAAGCCAATGCAGGCTCAAGCCTTCCCTTCTTTGTTTGTGCAGGCCTAAGGCCAGGGGGCGCCCCAAACAGAGGGAGCCATTGTTTACAGCTCCTGACCACAATCTGGAAGCAGAAAGGTGGCCTTCACAGCTGATGCCACCAGGTTCGTGGTAGGCATTCTGCTGCCTCCATGACACTGTCTGTCTGACCAGGCCTTTGCCAATAATGTTGGCCCTTCAAATCCCCACCAGGGGCTCATTTGAGACCTTGTACAGCTGGGACCAACTGCAGCCACTTGTGGGGTGACTGGACGGAAGGATCTGAGGCGACTGGAGCCGAAGAGCCAAAATGCTTCTGCATGGTTGTGTCCAATGGCCGATTGCACAGTGAGCCAAGGACCCACATATTCACCAAGGACCTGGTTATGATTCCCAGCCCTGTCCTGTCAGAA
>NW_006294258.1:73397-81497 GCF_000327345.1 Myotis davidii | reverse complement strand
AGCAGGAAGGAAGCTGTATCAGGTTCTGAAATCCAGGATCAAAGCCAGCGGTAAGACGCCAGACAAGGGTAAGCTAAGAAACAGGCAGTTCAGAGCCAGGATTAAATGACCCTGACTGAACAATCCAGATTCAAGGTGTCAAGTCAGAGCCAGGGCCTGGTTAGGAACTGTGAATGCTCAGGCGGGAGACAGGTGGTAAGTGAAGCCAGCATTTTAAACAAATATAACTTCATTGATTTCAGAGAGGAAAGGAGAGGGAGAGAGACAGAAACATCAATGATAAAAGAGAATCATCGATTGGCTATCTCCTACTGCAAGCCCCCCTCTGGGGAACAAGCCCACAACTCAGGCATGTGCCCCTGACCAGAATGGAACCTGGGACCCTTTAGCCCGCTGTCCGACGCTCTATCCACTGAGCCAAACCAGCTAGGGCGGGAACCAGCATTTTTGTCTACCCCCAGCTGCTCAGTGTCCTTACTTATACTTACCCAAGAATGAGGATGGCTCACCAGAAGTTTGAAAGAGAACTGGAAATTCAGCTTCTTCGAAACCCACACACGCTCTTTGTCGCTTCCTTCAGGCTGATCTGGGTTGAAAGCACCAGAGGACTTGTTAATGCCAGGCTGTTCTTTCTCTGTTAAAGCTGCAGCATTCAGTGGCTCTGGGCTACAGTAGAAGGACCCATAGGATAGCCAAACAAAAGCCCGAGCTTCACATAGTCAACGTGACCTTCACTATCTAGTATACTGTATGATAGGTAGGTCTGGTTCCTGAAGAATTCCAAAAAGTAGAATGACACCTGTCATCATTTCTTTTTACATTACCCAAAGGGGAGAGAAAGAAGGGAGAAGGCTATGAACAGAAACTGGCAGGGCAACTACATGCTGATTTGAATGAGGAAAAAGTGAAAGTTAGAAAGGGCTTTATGTGAAATAATGGAGTGTAGACCATTTGATCCAAAATTGACTGTTAAGCTTAACACTGAGGGAGCAGTTAGCCTAATACTTATAGCCCCAATAGCTATTCTCCTAAGCCTCAAATATACACAAGGGTGGGGTAATGGTATGCATTTAGATGTTGAAAGAATAAATAGAACCAATGTACCAACTAAATATAGAAGGTTGTGTGACATCATCAAAAAAGATCCTCTCTTAAAGCAATGTAAGAATTAAAAAGCTAACTTCTTTTAATTCTATGCCATTAAGAGTCACAGACATACACATACCTACACAGGAAGGAGCTCTCTTAAATACCTACACTACCTAAAAGCTTCTAACTTACTTATATTTGTACAAAAAACTCAAAATATCTCACAATATTCAAACATCATTGGCTCTATGGACAGATCCTTGGAAGGTGTTGGGGGACGATATGATGACACACTGTAGACCAGTGGTTCTCAACCTGTGGGTCGCGACCCCTTTGGGTGTCGAACGACCCTTTCACAGGGGTCGCCTAAGGCCATCGGAAAACACATATATAATTACATATTGTTTTTGTGATTAATCACTATGCTTTAATTATGTTCAATTTGTAACAATGAAAATACATCCTGCATATCAGATATTTACATTATGATTCATAACAGTAGCAAAATTACAGTTATGAAGTAGCAACGAAAATAATTTTATGGTTGGGGGTCACCACAACATGAGGAACTGTATTAAAGGGTCGCGGCATTAGGAAGGTTGAGAACCACTGCTGTAGACAGTGGAGAGTGGAAGTGGAATGCCCTTCAAGCTTTGAATTTCTTCACATTTAGCGAGCAGTTTATTTTATCACCCTATCTGAATGTTTCCCCAAGAGTAAGTGTGGTTTTCAATAGTTTTCCTAAGGAATTGTGTGTAGCTAAAAATGCAGTCTTTCATGTTATTCTCTTTTGGAAAACATAATGTTCTTAGAGCTTTCTCCTGAAATATATATATGAAAATTCTGGAATCGGGCTTGCTCTCTGAAATACACTTTTGTGAGTTCACTTTTTCCAAATAATAAATAATTTTACACGAACAAAAAAGCGCCTGGCCAGTGTGGCTCAGTGGTTCAACGTCAACCTATGAACCAGGAGGTCATGGTTTGATTCCAGGTCAAGGCACATGCCTGAGTTGCAGGCTCGATCTTCAGTGTGGGATGTGCAGGAGGCCGTCAATCAATGATTCTCTCTTATCATTTATGTTTATATCTCTCTCTACCTTTTCTCTCTTCTCTGAAATCAATAAAAATATATTTCTTAAAAACAGAATAAAAAATCAAGTTACAGCATAAGGCATGACTGTGGATATTATACAATTCAGTATACCGGTTGAAAAATATGTATGAAAAGTTATGCTTAGTTGTATAAAGAATTCACTTAAAATTTCATCATGAATATTGAATGCACTTATAACTTTAAAATCATAGCACTAATGCCCTAGCAGGAGTGGATCAGTTGGTTGGAGTATCATCCCATACATTGCAAGGCCCAGGTTCGATTCCTGGTCAGGGTACATACCTAGTTGCAGGTTTGATCCCTGGTCGGGGCACAGATGAAGGCAACCGATCAATGTGTCTCTCTCACATTGATGTTTCTCTCTCTCACCCTTCCTCCCTCTCTAAAATTAAAACAATAACAACAAAAAACCATAGCACCTTCTGCACTACCACATCAATAATCCATATGATTAAAAATATCTTTCCTAAGCTATTCTCTGTTGATTATCATAGCCATGAAATAATTTCTTTTACTGAAAAAAGGATTACATTTTCAAGCAACTTTTATATGGTTGGTTAAAATGTCAGAACTATTGGTCTGAGTGAAAAGGTTACTTTAGACTTTAAGGTGCCATCCTCACATTCAGAATCTTCTAAAACCACTCTAGATCTTTGACCTGCTGTCTGGTCCTGCCTCCATTATTATTATTATTATTATTATTATTATTATTTTATTTAATTAATTGAGAGAGAGAGAGAGAGAGATGTTCTACTTATTCATGCATTCATTGGTTGATTCTTGTATGTGCTCTGACTGGGGATCCAACTGGTAACCTTAGCATATTGAGAGGATACTCTAACCAACTGAGATACCCGACCAGGGCTGCCCCGTTTATTCTTGCACTCTCACCCCATGTTGCACTGCTGTCCATCCCAGCTGGTCTCCTCACTGCATCTTGGACCACATGCTAAATCTCCGACCTCCATCACAGATCTCAAATCCCAAGGTTTTCTTCCTGGATTGCCCTTCCTTTTCCTCTCCAAAGTCCCAAAGCAAACCAGTCTCTTAGGGCCAGCTCATGTCCTATCCCTTCCAGAACTCCCTTCTGTGCTTCCCAATGGTCCCGCCCATCATGGCATGATACTTTGTAATATAATTTATCTCAATTATTTGGCCTGCCACCATAACAAGATCAAGCTCTCAGAGGGCAAACCATGTTTTATTCTTTTTTAACTCCAGCATTTGATTTGGTTGGAAGACCTAAGTTAAAGTCCCAGCTCTGTCATTTCATTCATGGCTTCCCTGAACTAGCATTTACTGGGCACCGATGTATGTCAGGACTATGCTCTGATGGGGGACTAAAAGATGAATCAGGTATGGCTACCACTTTTAAGGCACTACAGACTAAATCATGTCTCCCATAAATTTATATACTGAAGCCCTAATGTCCAATATGACTGTGTTTGGAGATGGTGGCTCGAAGAAAGAAATTAAGGTTAAATGAGATCATAAAGGAGGGACCCTAATCCAGCAGAGACAACGGAGCTCACCCATGCTCCTGCCCACAGAAGAAAAGCCATGTGAGGTCGAAGAAAGGCCATGTGAGGTCGAAGAAAGGACATGTGAGGTCAAAGCAAGAAGGGAACCATCCACAAGTCAGGAAAAGAGCTCTCACCAGAAACTAACCCTGACAGCACTTTGATCTTGGACTTCCAGCCTCCACAACCATGGAAAAATAAATTTCAGTTGCTTAAGCCACTTATCCTGTTATGGCAGCCCCAGCAGACTAATACATAAGGAGGTCGGGGTTTAGTAGAAAGGGAAGACGAGTTGTTAGGCAGGCTGTTTGTGTGCAGGACGCATTTCAACCTACATCAGGTTGGTGGGCTTCCCCTATAGCTCCTGGTGACAGAGAAGCAAGCAAGAGGCGAGAAAGAATAGGCATTCCCATCAGGCCTCACAGAGACAGCTGAGGAACTGGGCCTCTGTTCTGGGTCCAGGACCCTGGTAGCATCTGTGTACAGGTTGAGGGGCTGATTGGGGTGATGAATGACATGAAGTCTGAAGCTAGTTAAGAATGTGCTGGTCTGTTTAGAGATTTGGTAAGGAAACAACAAGGTACTGATGATGGAGAGGAAGGCCTAGGAGTCCCTGAGCTGGGGGAGTACTGGCCTTAACATCGCAGAACACGGAGTGAACAGGGGAACTGGCCCACTGTGATCCCTCCCCTCTGGTCACCCGTCCTCCTCTGAGCATCAGGGGCTTATGAGTGGCATTCACTGGAGTGCACTACTCTGCCTTGACATGACTCAGCTTTTTGCTTAGCCTCTGTTTTTTAATTTTTCTTTTGTTTTTATTACTCCCTCCTCTGCTGAGTGAACAACCATCTCCTTACAACTCCAACTCAAATCCCCCCAAAAGAGAACCTAATGTGGTCTTCAAACCTTCTTTTGGGAGATGCTTTCATGCAGGGCGGCTTGATGGCCCTGTAGCTGTAGGCAGGCTGCCCTTGGTCTCCCTGGCAGTGACTCCTGCCTCTGAGCCGGTGGTGAGAATTCAGGCTCCCAGGCAAGCCTCCCTGCCTCTGCAGGTGGAATGCTCTCAGCTGCAAGTAAGACAGTATCCAAACACAAGGAACCAAAACACTAGGAGATTCTCTTCCTCCCACAAGAGAAGCCAACAGGTGGCAGTTCTACAGCTCAGAGGCTCTGTGACCCCTGAGGACCAGGCTGTTCACATATTTCCCCTCTGCCAGGTGTCTGGACAGTGTTGCCGCAAGTCAATGAAGAACATCTTAAAATTCCCCTGATAGCTCCCAGGGGGCACCTTAAGTGTCACTAGCAAAACAGGATCTAAAAAAAAAAAAAAGGAAAACTGAATCTAAGTGCCACCTCGGAGTGGGAGAAAGGTGACAAGAGTGAGTAGCTGGCATTTGCAATGTCCACAGGGGCCCATGGGTTCTGATGCAGGAGGCACATTGCGTAGACAAGTGTCTGCTCTAACAAGAAAGCAGGCAACTGCCACATTGTGCTGCAGTGCTGTAAGAATTTGCTAAGACACTATTTTGGATAAATTACATAACCTCTTTGAGGCTCAGATTCCAAAATGGAAAATAAGAATAATACCTACATCACAGAACTGTTGTAGAAATTAATATGAAATAATATATTTAGAAGTCTCTGATACCTGCCATACACATTTGTTTCATCTTCCCCATCACCTACAGAGAAAATACATACTTGTTAATAAAATAGTTAATAGCCTACCTTGAACACATCCTCTTGAATTTTATTACATATGTGTGTGTGTGTGTGTGTGTGTGTGTGTGTGTGTATTTAAATCCAGTTGACATGGAAAATAAAAGTAAACATAAAAAACTGAACTGAAAGGCTGGCATGCTAGGAATTAGCTTAAATGCAATCATGCCTTATTCTATTGACAAGAACGCTCAGTAACGACATTTACACCTCCAACACATGTCCCCAGATCATCTGATCAACCATTGTCACTCTCCCTCAGGCACAGAACCTCTGAATATCTCCCATTCCTTCTTCCTCCAAACTGGCTCATTGCTAAATGTTAAGGGATTTTTGTTGTTTTTTAAAATTTGTGTGTGTGTGTGTGTGTGTGTGTGTGTGTGTGTCTTGTTTTTTTCCTGCACTGTTACTAGTAAGTCTCTGGGACAGTCTGAAGCCATTTCTTGTATGAAATAGAATACACTAAATGGCAGTTTTGCATCCAGACTGTTTCTTACGAGAGGTTCAAACACTGTAGTTAAATTCATTTCTCCCACCTGCATTCTTGACAACATAATCAGTGGATGCTTCTTCAGTGGATCCAATTTATTCACATTTGATTTTGAGATTCTTTATCAAATTATCCTCATTACATCCCCTCCTGGTTGCACTCATGGACCTGTTCCCTGACAATTATGCAAGAGACATTAGGTTTCCTTCTTTCTCCTCTGACATGCCAGCAGAGACACTTGCTCTCTCACCCAAGATCCAAGAAGTCTTTCTTTTATTCCAAATCCATCTCAAAGCCCTCTCCTGCAGGAAAGTCATGCCAGCAATGCTGTGATGTCATATCACAGACCACTTGAACATTTAGTCTTCAACAGGGCTAAAAACAAAACAAAAAGCCCCAATAGTCTGTGACAGACAGTCTTGACTGGAAGATAAGCGCTGCCATGCTGTATATCATTCCTAGCCTGTGCTGTCTCTATGCATCTGTGTTGTGCTTGACAATCTCTGAAGTGCTTTCTTTTGCACCACTTCCTGTATGAGCTGAGCAGCCTTATAGCAACCACATGGAATGGGTAGGGTAGCTAATATTGTCCCATTTTATAGCTAAGATAACTGACACTCTATAGCAGGGGTCCTCAAACTATGGCCCGCAGGCCACATGCAAATACAAATATTGTATTTGTTCCCGTTTTGTTTTTTTACTTCAAAATAAGATATATGCAGTGTGCATAGGAATTTGTTCATAGTAAAAAAAAACTATGCACACTGCATATAACTATAGTCCGGCCCTCCAACGGTCTGAGGGACAGTGAACTGGCCCCCTGTTTAAAAAGTTTGAGGATCCCTGCTCTATAGGGTTAAGAGACTTGCAAAGGCTACATAGCTAGTAGGGGCTGAGACTTGAATGCCTTTGACCTCCCACCGGGAGTGAGTAGCACCCCCGAATACTTGCTGTCTTCTTTTGTCTCTCTAATTGCCCTCTGCTTCATGTTTAGAGGGACCTGTCATTGGATTTAGGGTTCTCCTGAGTAATCCAGGATGATCTCATCTTGAGATCCTGAGGTTAATTGCATCTGCAGAGATTCTTTTTCCAAATACGGGCACATTTACAGCGGGATAGAACATAGACATATCTTTTGGAGACCACTATCAACTCCCCTCAGATGTGAATTATGGAAATGGTTCGACATGGTTGCTGGCTTCAAGAAGATTGTGATGGGATTGAGGAGTCAAGGCATACTGTTCAGAGGCAATTCTCCAGGAGTCACTTACATTTCTCCATGTCTTGAAAGCAAGGCACTGACTGTTCTTTGTTCTGGATTATCTTTACAAGGACAATTATATAGCAAACAGCCTTGGAAGAGAGAGATGATGTCCCTCTTCAGATGCATTTACTTCCCATTATTAAAAATTTGGTTCACCTTCACCTTGAGCACTGTTGATGGGAATGCAAATGGTGCAGCTGCTATGGAAAACATTATGGCAGTTCCTAAAAATATTAAAAATATAATTACCACATGACCAGCAATGCCACTTCTGTGTATATACCCAAAATAGTTGAAAGCAAGGCTATGGACAGGTATTTATACACCCATGTTCGTGGCAGAATTATTCATAATTGCCAAGAGGTGGAAGCAACCCAAGTGTCCATTGATGGATGAATGGATAAACAAAATGCAATATTTACATACAATCGAGTCGTATTATTCAGCCTTGAAAAGGAAGAAAATTCTGACACATGCTACACATACATGAACCTTGAGGATACTCTGCTAGGTGAAATAAGCCAGTCACAGATGGAGAAATACTATATGATTAAATTTATATAAAGTACTTAGAGTAGTCAGAATTAATAGGGACAGAAAGTAGAATGGTGGTTTCCTGGGGTTGGGGGGGAAGGGAACATGGGAGTTGTTTATCTGTATAGTTTCAGTTTTTCTTTTTTAAAAAAAATCTTTTTATTTTTAAATATATTTTTACTAGAGGCCCAGTGCACAAAAATTTGTGCACTCGGGGGGTGGGGGAGCAGTGTCCCTCAGCCCGGCCTGTGCCCTCTCGCAGTCTGGGACCCCTCGGGGGATGACCACCTGCTGGCTTAGGCCCACTCCCAGAGGGATTGGGCCTAAGATGGCAATCAGACATCCCTCTGGCAGCCAGGCAGCCCTT
>NW_006294258.1:72290-72839 GCF_000327345.1 Myotis davidii | reverse complement strand
TGTGCAGGAGGCAGCTGATCGATGTTTCTCTCTCATCAGTGTTTCTAACACTCTATCCCTCTCTCTCCCTCTCTGTAAAAAAAAACAATAAAATATATAAAATATATATGTGTGTGTGTGTGTGTGTGTGTGTGTGTAGGATTTATTTCAGAGAGGAAGGGGAAGGAAGAGAGAGATAGAAACATCAATGATGAGAGAGAATCACCAATTGGCCACCTCCTGCACACCCCACATTGTGGATTAAGCCTGCAACCCAGGCATGTGCCCTTGACTGGAATTGAACCTGGGACCCTTCAGTCTGCAGACTGAAGTTCTATCCACTGAGGCATGCTGGTCAGGCTAGTTTCAGTTTTTCAATATGAAAAACTCTAAAGATTGGTTACATGAAAATGTGAATATACTTAACACTACTAAATTACAGACTTAGAAATGGTTAAGATGGTAAATTTTATGTGTATTTTACTGTCACTTTTTTAGAAAGCAAAAACTATAATCCTACTAGAGGCCTGGTGCACAAAAATTTGTGCACTCGGTGGGGAAGGGGGCCTC
>NW_006294258.1:70486-72028 GCF_000327345.1 Myotis davidii | reverse complement strand
CGGACATCCTTAGCGCTGCTGAGGAGGCGGGAGAGGATCCCACCACCACTACCGCTGTACTGGCAGCCGTCAGCCTGGCTTATGGCTGAGCAGAGCTCCCCCTGTGGTAGAACACTGACCACCAGGGGTCAGCTCCTGCATTGAGCGTCTGCCCCTGGTGGTCAGTGTGTGTCATAGTGACCAGTCATTTCCAGTCATTCTGCTGTTAGGGTCAATTTGCATATTACCTTTTATTATATAGGAGGATAGAGGCCTGTTGCACAGGTGGGGGCCAGTTGGTTTGCCCTGAAGGGTGTCCCCTATCAGGGTGGGGTCCCACTGGGGTGCCTGGCCAGCCTGGGTGAGGGGCTGATGGCTGTTTGCAGGCAGGCCACAGCCCTTTCAGGGTGGGGGAGGTCCTGCTGGGATGCCTGGTCAGCCTGGGTGAGGGGCTGAGGGACATTTTCAGGTTGCCCACAGCCCCTTGAGGGTAGGTAGGTCCCGCTGGGGTGCCTGGCCAGCCTGGGTGAGGTACTGATGGCCATTTTCAGGCTGGCCACGCCCCCCGGCAACCCAAACTCCTTTTTTTTCTTTTTTCTTTTTTTTTTTCAGTGCCTCCTTGAGCGGAGGCCAGGGAGGGCTGGAAGCAGGTATCTGGGATTTATTTATCTTCTATAATGGAAATTTTGTAGCCTTGAGTGGAGCCCAGGGCTGGCCAGGGCCGGCGGGAAGCTTGGCTTCCTCCATCGCCCGGGGCAACCCAAGCCTACTGCTCGCTCCAGCTCTGTGGCCACCACCATCTTAGTTGGGTTAATTTGCATATTCACTCCTGATTCGTTCGTGGGTGTGGGTTGTGGGTGTAGCAGAGTGATGGTTAATTTTCATGTTTCTCTTTTATTAGTGTAGATATAATAAAGAGGTAATATGCAAATTGACCATCACTCCAACACAAGTTGGCCGCCCGCATGTGGACACAAGATGGCCAGCAGGGGAAGGCAGCTGTGGGTGATCAGGCCAGCAGGGGAGGGCAGTTGAGAGGGACCAGGCCTACAAGGGAGGACAGTTGGGGGGTACCCAGGCCTGCATGGGAGGGCAGTTGGGAGTGACCAGGCCAGCAGGGGAGGGCAGTTAGGGGCAATTGGGCTGGCAGGGAAGCAGTTAGGCATCGATCAGTCTGGCAGGGGAGTGGTTAGGCACGATCAGGCTGGCAGGCAGAAGCGGTTAGAGGCAATCAGGCAGGCAGGCAGGAGAGCAGTTGGGAGGCAGTAGTCCTGGATTGTGAGAGGGCTGTCCGACTGCCTGGTGGGGCCAGTGAGTTCGGGCCTAAGCGGGCAGTCGGACATCCCTCAGGGGGTCCCAGATTGGAGAGGGTGCTGGCTGGGCTGAGGGACTACCCTCCCCCACCCCCCTACCCGCCCATGCACAAATTTCATGCACTGGGCCTCTAATAGTCTAAATAAAACCAGATCAATTATACAACTATGGTCCTATATCTGTAACAGCAGATGAGCCAGGCAGATAAGAAATTCCCAAGGCCTCTTTTAGCTCACTGATAGCTACTCT
>NW_006294258.1:67972-70442 GCF_000327345.1 Myotis davidii | reverse complement strand
CTAAATAAATCTTGGACCTGAGAGTCTGGAAGATGCCACTTGGTTCCAATCCCCCAAACTTTGGAAGTAAACCAGGGAAAGAAGCAAATACTTTAGAAGCATAGTGAGTTTTTATACATGACAGTAAGATTTAGGGTCATCTCCAGGTCATCTGCAAACTTTGTCCTCCTTCAAACACTTAATAATGACAAACATTTACTAGTATATTATACTAGAGGCCTGGCAAATGAATTTGTGTATGGCTTGGGTCTGACCATCTCGCTCCGATTGGGGCTGATCGGGGCTGGCTGGCAGGGGGGGATGGGATGCTGGATGTTGGCCGGCCAGGGGGAGGGGCCGCAGGAAGTTGGAGGGCCGGCCCCACTCCTGATCGGTCTGGTTGGCCAGCCACAGTGGGCATCATAGCAAAGGGTTGTTCTAGCTGTTCTAGTCATTCTGGTTGCTTGGCTTTCATATATATAAACTAGAGGCCCACTACATGGATTTGTTCACCAATGGGGTCCTTTGGCCTGGCTTGCACCTTCTTGCAATCTGGGACTCCTTGGGAGATGTCAGATAGCCAGTTTTGGCCTGATCCCCACAGGCCCGATCCAGTTAAGAGGGAGCCCGATCCTGTGTGTTGAGCACTGACACATAGTGGTTGTGCGTCATAGCGACTGGTCGACCAGTCATTCGGTCGCTTAGGCTTTTATATACATGACCTTAATAGTATATATAAAATACCTCAATCCAGTATTGAACAGATATCTGGGCCAACTCTTTTCCATTCCAAGGAACAGATGTCCTCTCTTGTTGTTTTCTAGTGTTTAATTGGTTTTTGATGCTCTCATTTTATTTCTCTGAGATTATATTTCTTATTGATTTTGAGAGATTCTTAGTCAAAGTATTTTTAAAATTCAAATAAATATATATCTGCTATGCTTCCTTTGCTTTGTATTTTAGAAATCTTTTATTTTAAAAATATTTTTATTGATATTTAGAGAGAGAGGGAGAGGAAGAGAGAAAGAAAAGTGTTGATGTAAGCAAAACACCAATCTACTACCTCCCGCACTCTCCTACTGCGAATTGAGCCTGAAACCCAGGCATGTTCCCTGACCAGAAATCGAATGGGCAACCTTTGGGTGCACAGGACAATGCCCAACCAACTGAGCCACACCAGCCAGGGTTGCATTTTAGGTATCTTTTAGAGACCCCTTCAGGTAGGCTATATTGACTGATCTAATAGGCTCAGTCAGAACCCTATTGGTTACTCAACCAGGTTATTGTTAACCCAACTCTTCATGTTTACAGGAATAAGCTGCAGGAAATTTAGTGATCTATATTTGCCTTTATCCTAAAGTCTGAAGCCAGAGGCCACATGTAACTTTCTACCTCAGAAATAGTTGCAATTGTGAAGAGCAGTATTGTATTCCTTCAGGTTTTGGCCCAATTTTGCACTTCTTATGTTCAGAACCTCAGCTGGCTTAACATCAGTCAGTCATAAAAGGCTGGTGGACTTTGAAATCGCTCTGTAATTTTTGTCTTTAGCTACTTCTATTGCATTGCATTTTAAGGGCATAGCCTCCCTTGCGGGGGATGCGGGGGGGACGTCACAAAATGTTCCTAATACCTTCTGCAAAAAAATGTCAGGTGGTTTTTAAAAGTCTTATTTCCCTCACTGAGTAGTTTCTGATGATTATCTTTCCATTGCCTCTGTAAAACATTCTGTGGCCTGGCGAGACCTTGAACACCACTCAGTACAGGAAAGCAAAGGAAGCGCTGCTGTGTACAGATGGCAACAACAAATAGGAATCTGAACTTCATTTGCCTCTTATGTGGCAATCCATGGAGCACCTGTTTTCCCTCCTCCGTTTACGGGAAGAGATTGTTTTAACCTAAAAAGCCACCCACTTTTGCTTGGAGGTCTAGGTCATGACCTTCACTTGGGGAATCCCCAGTGGTCTGCGTGAAACTGCCCAATCCCCTACATAACTCCCTATCGTCGTGGACAACATCTCCATTTTCCCCTAACGGGGTTGTTGTGGTCTGAGCCAACTGTCTGCGTCCAGCGAAAACAGGGGCCGCTCCAGAGTTTTTCTGTCAAGAGTTTAAGGGTTTTGAGCCAGATTGGAACAGGTGGAAAGGCTGGAAGCCCTGTTTCGACTTTGATTTGCTACTGTATTGGAAATTTAGCTATAGATATATGGAATTTTTTAAAAGTGTACATGGTGGGTGGTGCGGGGAAGGCTTCTGGAAATCTCTTGGCACGCCTGCTCCTGAGTCATAAATCTCTGCCGTGGTTCAAAGCGCTCGCCAACATGTAGCGATGTAACATCGCGTGGCCTGTGATCCAAAAATGAAGAGAAGCAGGATTTGATATCTGCAGGCTGCGGCATTCAAAGACGACGCGGGGCTGAGGCGCAGGACTGGCTTGGGTTCCAGGACTCGCCCCTGGCGGGCCACCTCCGATTCACACCCCACAGCCCGCGGA
>NW_006294258.1:67318-67554 GCF_000327345.1 Myotis davidii | reverse complement strand
GAGGCGCGGCCCCCTTCCCGTTATGGTGGTCCGGTTGGCGGGGGGAGTCGTCCTTCTCTCTCGGTTCCGTATCCTCTCCCGAAGTCCCTCCAGACCCTCCCACCCCGCCTCCAGGTGCCGCCACAGCCAGAAATGAAAGAGGAGCTGAGCTGAGCTGGCCAGCGAGTGGTGCAGATTTGCCCCCGCTCCCCCGGCTGGGGTTGCGGAAAGTTGTGTTTCCCCTGTGTCTCTTGCCT
>NW_006294258.1:56769-67260 GCF_000327345.1 Myotis davidii | reverse complement strand
CCGCGCCGAGCGCGTCCGCAGACCCTGTCTGCTTAGCTCTCCAGAGCAGGGCTACCCCCTGATTGCATGTCGGCCTTGGGGTCAGGTCCCGCAGCCCGCACCAGACCCAGCTTGTAGGGACAGCTTTCGCTCCTCAAGGCCAAACGCACAGGCGTTTTCACACCTGGTCGGGTTTTGCCTGCCTTTTCACAGGGTCCCTTTTCTCCCCCACAGACTGGATTTGCTCTCCGTTGGAGAAAAGATTGCTTCCGGTTAAGGGTGGTATTGAAGTTCCCTTTTCAGCGGCGGGGGGTCATTTTAAATAAAGACTGGCGTCCTTAAAGGTGCTGTTTGCAGTGCTAGCCTTTCCCCGTTGGATTCAAACTATGCGCAGGCATGCTGCCCCTGATAAGTAAGATTTTGCAAACTGTGGTGACTGATGAAGAAGCGGGTCAGCTTAAAACCACGATAAGGGAGCCCTTAGTCACAGATGGCTTATTTATTCAGTTCATGCAGAGGATTCTTTAAATGATCGGTGATTTAAAGTGTAAAGCATTTGCATTCTATTTAACGTTTGCTTGAAGATTTATTTAAGACAGGAACTTTCACTGAGCTTTAATGTGTTATGAAATATTAAAAGAGATAAAAAAGAAAAGCTGACTAGCTGTATATCCCATTTGCGAGTTGCTTTTCTTATTATATTTGCAGTGAATACTTCAGTGGCAGCTGCAAGTACCCTACTAGCATGCTATAATTCAAGTCTAGAATGCTTTTCTAAAAGAGAGGAAAGGAAATTCTACAGAAATCTGAGACTGAGTTTTGTTTACACGGTGATAGAAATTTGCCTATGATAGCTGTCTAAGTGTAGACATGTTTTTGAAATGGCCAAAAATGGGCCCAGCTGCAATGTGGTAGATTACCCCAAAACTTCAGCGCCTGTTCATTATCTTTCTGGAGTAAACCTAGGACTTTTCCTTCTCCCCTGTAATTTCTGCTTATTGTTCTTGTTCTTTGAAAGTTTGGTTAATAGTCCTTTGCTTATTACAACAGTCAAAAATATCCACAGTACAAAGAATTATTCATCTCTGTGCCTGTTGATTGGGGCCTATCCCTAGCAGCCTTGCTGTAGGCTCTGTGAAGTTCCCAAGTTAGCCCCCGAAGTCATCTCCATGCCCTCTTCAGTTTTTAGTTTTGTACATTAGCACATTAAATACATGTTAGCATGCTTACTCAGAATTTAGGAACGCCCAGTGGACTGAAATGTTTTAACCCAGAGCAGATCACGTAGCTCCTAGTGGTAGAGATTGATTTCATGGATTTATAGTTTATTAAGATTATAAGGAGATTAATAAAAATCCAAGTTGCTGTGCTTGTTAGGCTGTTTTTTTAAAATTTCAAGTTAGATAATATTTGCCAAATTTGGGGGAGTAATTATGTGGTTGTTTTTTTGGGGGGGCTTGTGCATTGGTGATATGGCTCAATAGAAACTTAGATTTTTTTTAAAGTAGCTCACATTTGTAAATGTAAAAATTTGAGACTCTTTTTTTCTATTCTTGGCTTCTTTATTCTCCACCAATGTAAATTGAATGACAAATAAAGAGATTTTTTTTACCTCTAGGTGTAGGTCAGTACACAAAGTGGTAATTTACTAATTAATACTCTTGTGGCCTGAAACGATTAATTTACCCTCACAATTGAATATAATGTATTTACTAGTTGTTTCAGACATATTAAGTTAAAACTAGAGTGTCAGATAAAAAGGAAATTATCACATTAGATTTTGTTCCCAATATACATATTACTGTATGTGCTTTTCCTTTCATTTTCATAGGATTTTCTTTATGAACTAAAAAGATTATTTCATTTTGTGGGTAATGGTGGAAGTTCAAGAATGAAATATTATTTATGTTCAATTAAAAACAATGGCTTGTGTATTATACTTGCATCTCACTTTTTTTATATCTTACTTTTCATGGAAAATGTGTTCGTTGTTTAATTTTTTGGCCCATCCAAGTACAAAAGTGTCATATCACTATAAAAATTCCACGAAATTCTAAAAATCATGGGGAAGGGGAGGGATTGTTCATTTTAAATAGACTCTCTATAGCTGAAAAAGTGTAGTTTTTTTATTTTCAAATAATATGCAACAATTACAACTAGACTAACAGAAGGGTACCTAGAAAGATTCTTTAAGTAACTTGCTTTAACAAATAATTTACAACTAGGAGAAGTAAGTAGGTCTTTGTAAAGGTCATGAGGGAACTTGAAAACTTTAAAGCAAATTAAAAGCTCTAAGGTAATCTTGTTTAAAATACTGTTACTTCCTTAGCAAGGACTTTCTATAGGTAAAAAATTAACTTCAGCTATCTTCTTGTCCTTGCACCACTGATATGCATTTTCTCCATTTGTCAAATACATTGGGCCATGGTCATTATCTCTTATTCAGCCTACTATCCCACATTAAACATACTTATTGCCCAGTGTTGGGACAGGGTCACACAGTTGGCCCCAAATAAAAATTAGCATTTAAGTTGGCAACAAAACCAAAACTCTCTTCTTGCTTTACCAATACTGACTTACAGAATGTACATTTCCAGACACATTGATGTTTTTCATCTTCGTTCCATGCACAGAGCTTCTCCCTCAATATTCACGATGGTAGAACAGGAGCACGTGCCAAGAATATTTATATAGGAAACAAAATAAGCACATATGAATATGCCTTTGTTGTAAGATAAATGACTAAATTATTCCCCGGGGTATATAAAAGATTTTTTAATATTTGAGGGCTATTCCCATACCTTTCAAATGTTTTTTTTTTTTTTTTTCGCCTTAGAAAAATTAAAGATGTGGTATTTGGCAAACATTAAAACTTTGGAATTCTTTTAACAAAGAATATAATCTCTCTTCTTTCACCCCTAATTTAGAAAAAGAAAAAAGAACTTATTTTCTGTGCAGTATTTTATTTTTTAAAAAAAATATATTTTATTGATTTTTTACAGAGAGGAAGGGAGAGAGATAGAGAGTTAGAAACATCGATGAGAGAGGAACATCGATCAGCTGCCTCCTGCACATCTACTGGGGATGTGCCCGCAACCCAGGTACATACCCTTGACCGGAATCGAACCTGGGACCTTTCAGTCCGCAAGCCGAAGCTCAATCCACTGAGCCAAACCGGTTTCAGCTTCTGTGCAGTATTTTGTTACTTCTGACTTTCTCTGTTGAGATTGGTTGTGGGACCCTTCTCCTTTGTCAACTGTGAAATCAGTGGGACGATGCAAAAATAACTGCACCCTGGCCCGCAGGGGTCAGTGATTAAGAATGTCAGCCTGCACACCAGAAGGTGGTAGGTTCCAACGGGTGCAGGCCCTCTCCCCCCTCTGTGGGCGCTTGCAGGAGCCAATCAATCACTGTGATGTGTCTTTCTCAGATCGACCTATCGCTCCTCTTTCTCTCTGTCTTCTTCCTCTCTCTCTCCCCTTCCACCTCCCTTCCACTCTAAAAATCTGGCAAAAATATCCTCACTCCTTGGGTGACGATTTAAAAAATAACTGCAACTCTCAATCAATTTTTCTGTTTTTCTCTTTATGATGGAAAATTTAAGAGATAATTTAAAGCTGCCCTTTCTGAACTTGATCTGTTATCAGTTGTATAAATCGAAATGGAAAGGTGTGTTAACAGCCTTTGTACAAGGAACCTCCCCAAGTCAAGAACGATATAGTTTGAAGTTATCAAATGGCTGCTCAGACTTGCATGTGAAATGGTGATACCACCTTTGAGCCCAGAACAAATCCTTCCCAGAGCTTGGCTAAGCTATAGAAACTTTCTAAGTATAGAATACGTACTGTGCCGTCTTGGAATTGTTCATTAACACAAGTATACGCAATATATATATAAAGGAGTCACTGGTTATCTCAGAGATTGGAGCCAAATTCTGTAGTAAGTTCAAGAAAGAGGTTGGTTGATTGGTATGTTGTTATTCCATCTGAA
The DNA here is from genome assembly GCF_000327345.1 of Myotis davidii. NCBI lineage: Eukaryota > Metazoa > Chordata > Mammalia > Chiroptera > Vespertilionidae > Myotis > Myotis davidii. The sequence goes on along the minus strand of NW_006294258.1, from coordinate 63,291 downwards.
ATATGTTAATGGCCTTTACTCATTATAAGAGTAAAATATGCTCATTAAAAATTCAAACAATAGGACTTATATGCTAGCATATAGGCCTAACCAGTGGATACAGACAACAGGGTGGGTGAGGGCATGAGTGGGAGGGATGGGGGGGTAATGTGGGGATAAGGACACATACATAATATCTTAATCAATAAAAAAATTTCAAAAAAATTTTAAACAATAAAGTGTATAGTGAAAGCCCCTGGTATCTGATCACCACTATTCACAGTTTAATCAACTCATATTTTAATACACATATAAAGTGTATAGTTAACATAAGTAGGATCATATTTTACATATACTCATTTGTTACCTTGTATTTTTCATTGACTATTGGTGTTCTCTGGTAGAACTTTCTATGTTGATGGAAATATCCAAAGCAGAGGTCACTAGCCACGAATTTCAGGTCACTAAATTGAATTTTTAGTTTCATTTAATTATAATTAATTTAAATAACCCAGTGTGGGCAGTGGCTCACATATTGGACAACTCACATCATATCCTACCTTTGAATTTTGTAAGCTTTTGTGGTACTCAGAATACTTCTTTATTCTTTTCTTGTCTTTTGCAGAATATGTCAGATTTTCATTCTTTTTTTTTCCTTTGGTGATTTAGAAACTCTATAGCCTACTTTTGTTCTTCAGGGAATTATCTTTAAATTTTGAACAGGCATGACTTATCTGTATTTCTCTAAGAATGTAAAAAATTAACCATTCTCCAAAATATTTAACTGAATAAGAAAAAAATGTGTAGAATGTTTTGACTTTCCCTTCTTTACTTTTCCTAGGTTTTGTTGAAATAATCTGGAATTTTAATTCCATGTGGCTTCTTTTATTTTTGCCCTTATATTCGTGAAAGCTTTTTTTCATAACAGTTATAGTCACATCCACAGTATAAAAACATCTTACACTTTTCCTGACAGCTTTACTGTTTTTTGTTTTAATCCTCACCCAAGGATGTTTTTTCCATTGCTTTTTAGAGAGAATGGAAGAGAGGGGAAAGACAGAGAGAAACATTGATGTGAGAGAAACACATCGATTGGTTGCCTCCTGCACAAGTCCTGACCAGGGCTGGGGCTGGGGAGGAGCCTGCAACCAAGGTACGTGCCCTGACCAGAATCGAATCTGGGACCCTTCAGTCCGCAAGCTGAGGGTTGCACTATCCACTGAGCCAAACAGGCCAGGGCAGCTTCACTATTTTTATTGCTTACCTCTATTCTTTGTAAACCACACCCTCTTTTTTTGAGGACTTTTTCTCATTTTTTTTGTTAGAATGTACAGATGATTTATTTTCTGAATTCTTGTATGTTTGAAGATGCCTTTCTTTTGCTCTCACGAATTACATGGTGTAATCCTATATAATAAAAGGCCAGAGGCGTCCCTACCAAAACGACCAGAGACCAGACCACCACGGCCCCTTGTGGGCTGGCCCCACCCCCAAGCAAGCAGTTAGGGGCAATCAGGCAGGCAGGCAGGGATGACCAGGTAGGCAGACCAGTGGTCAGGGGTGATCAGGTAGGCAGACTGGTGGTTAGGGGTGATCAGGTAGGCAGACCAGCAGTTAGGGGCCATCAGGTAGGCAGGCTAGCCTTTAGGGGACATAAGATAGGCAGACGGCGGCTTGCTGGGCTGGCTTTGCACCCAAGCAAGCGGTTAGGGGCAATCAGGCAGGCAGGCAGGCAGGCAGAGTGGTTAGGAGTGATCAGGTAGGCAAATGGCCCCCTTACGGCTGGCCCTGCCCCCCAGCAAAAAAAGAGGGAGGCCCAGGCCAGCCAAGCTATCGCACCCCAGCCTGTTGCCTGCAGAGGGCGGCCATCGGTGGCAGGGGAGGGCGGTGCAGCACGGCACAGATGGCAAGCAGTGGCAGCTGCAGGGATGGGGCCAGCTGCCTGCAGCGGGGGAGGGGAAGCCCCCGATAGGCCCTGATCTCAGGCCAGGCCTAGGGACCCTACCTGAGGGGTCCTGGGTTGTGAGAGGGTGCAGGCCGGGCTGAGGGACCTCCCCGAGTGCATGAATTTTCATGCACTGGGCCTCTAGTTCTGTAATAATTTTCCTTCAATCTCCATAAACATTGTTCTATTATCTTCTAGCCTTTAGTGTCACAGATGTTGTTTCTCTGCCAATCTGCTTCTCTTATATAAGAAACCTTATTCTTTTTCTTTGTTTTGATTTGTGTTTAGTCTAGAAGTGCCTAGGATTTTTCTCTCTTTCTATAACCCAAGGGTTTCCACAACCTTTTACCTTCTAGGATCGCTGTTTTCCTTAATAAGTAAACAAAATGGCTTAGAGTCATACATGTTGGTGGAGATTTCTTGGGGACTGAGGTTTTCTTGGTCCTCTGGCACATCCATGCTACTGCCAGCTCCCCCATCACTAGCTCTATGTTTTGGGCCCTTTTAGTATTTCTCCTTAGACATTACACTGTCTAAATACAGTTAGCTCTCTTTCATTCCTACCCCACTCCAAGAATTACTAATATAAGCCACTTGCTTATGCATATCATTTACTGGTGGTTTCGTAAATGAGAGGGAAGGTTTGATTATAGCATAGGCAGAAAACAACTTCAAATTCAATGTCAGACATCATTGTCCACCAAAGGGATTGTATTACTGCCCCCTGTGGGCCATCTCTTCCTGCAGTGTTCTGGGAAGTCCTCTCTCCCCCTGAGAGCAGTCTCTTAATTGTCCAAAATTCAAGGTCTAGCTCCACTGCTCTTTTCTCAAAAACAAACAAACAAACAAACCAACTTGAAGTGATTCCCTGCACAGTACGTTGTTACTTCTGTGCATTGTTGAGATTGGCTGTGAGAAATTCTCCACCTCTTTTCCAAATTCAGGGTCCAGCTCCACTGTCCTTTCTTTTATGAAAACTTCCATGGTCATTATAACCCAAGGTCCTCTCGCCTTTACTGAATGTATCCTTTACGTGGTACCTTTCCACCAGTCACATCCCCCTGCCCCCATCTCCCCAGTCATCTAAGGCAGATCATTGTCTTACTGCAAAAAAATCTGTGCCTCATAGAGATAAGTGATTTGTCCAGGGTCACATGGCTGGTAAGTGGGCAAGAGAATTTTTTGTGACTGTTATTTAATGTGTGCGTGTAACATCATCTACAAATGGACTCAAATTAAAGAAGGTTTTATTTTATTTATTTTTTATATTTTGCCCCCAAAATATAAAATCCTCACTTGAGGATTTTTTCTCCATTGATTTTCAGAGAGAGAGAGGAAGAAAGGGGAGAAGAGAGAAACATTGATGTGAGAGAGACCCAGGTACATGTCCTTGACCAAGAATTAAACCCTAGACCCTTTGGTGCTTGGGCCTACTCTTGAACCACTGAGTCACACCAACCAGGGCAAGAATGTTTTATTTGAAGTATAAGCAGTTTACCTCAAAATAAAGTATGGTAGACCTGTATTAGACTAGAATTGGGACCAGCTGTTCGCAAATTCAGGGTCTACCTATCTCTCTAGCCTTCTTCTGTTAGCTACTGATTGCTTGAAGACTGTTCCTTGGTTCACATTCTGCAGAAAGGATCTCATTGGTTTCTGGACAGCAAGGCATGGTCCAGTCAGCTGTGGTAGAGGGCGGGAAGGTGGAGGGAGGGGATTATCATGTGGCACAACAAGGCCACTTAGGCCACACCCAGACGAGGGGACAATTTGCATATTAGCTTTTTATTATATAGGATTATAACGGATGGGGAGACTGAGGCTTATTCAAGTTTAAATAATTTATGCAGACCACATCTCAGATTAAAACTTAGATCATGGGCCTTTCACTGACCATAAAAACTTGCCTTTGTAATAAACTACATGGTCTCATAGACCATAAATAAATAAAATAGAGTAATTTGTTTGATAATGTTTCAAGGTTATCTCCGCATAAGTCCTAGATTGCCAACTTAAGTGCTTCTGAAGCAAAATTCATCAATGTAATGGGTACCCTAATGTCAATGAATTTAAAATAAATGAATAAATGAAAATGATAGCTAATTTTATGAACTCCTGGTTTGCGCTTCCTACTTTGTATATACTTGTTTTAAAAAATATTGCAGTTTGATTAGAGAACTGTTTTAAGTGTCTCTTCGGGTCTCCTGAAGGACTGCTTTTAATTATAGCATTAATACAATTTGCAGTGAGATCTCTTTTCTTTTTCTTTCCCGGATGTCTCAACTCCTTTTTGGATCAGCTTCAGTAGCTGCCCAAGTGTAGCCTCATACATGTCAGCATCGTTTTCCTGGTGTCCCCTTCCCCCAGCACTGCAGTCATGTAGGCCTCTACAGTGTCAGTTTCCTGTAAGAAGCAAATGGGCGGGGGAATGTGGTATTGAGCATCTCTGGGTGACAGCGCTTCTGGAGGAAACCTGTGAGCAAGCAGGTACCCAGCTCTCATGGCCAGCCTGTTTAGCACTCGAGGTGGGAGGGTAATGCTTTTCTTTTTTAAATTTTATTTTTCAATTACAGTTGACATTCAGTATTATTTTATATTAGTTTCAGGTGTACACCATGGTGGCTAGACAATTATATAATTTACAAAGTGATTCCCCCCAATATTTTAAGTACACAGCTAGTACCATACATAGTTATTACAGTATCATTGAGTGCTTTTGAATCCCTATAAGTTAGTGGCCTATCATGCTCTCCTAGCTGCAGAAGAAAATGCAGGGCACCCATTGGGGGTCCCTTACTGACTCGGGATTTAATTTTAGAGTTTCTGTTTTGTTAGCACATTTGGCTCTGTTACTGACTTCATACACAAACATCAAGGAAATATGGGCTCCTTTATTCCCACAGCTGTGTTCACTCAGTGTTCAAATTCATGTAGTACTTTCTGAGATAAAGGTGGTGATTCATTTAATATGATAATTTCCCATAGTTTCTTCTCTCTCTCTCTCTCTCTCTCTCTCTCTCTCTCTCTCGCGCGCGCGCTTTTAAAAAATATTTTATTGATTTTTTACAGAGAGGGAGGGAGAGGGATAGAGAGTTAGAAACATCGACCCGCTGCCTCCTGCACACTTCCCACTGGGGATGTGCCCGCAACCAAAGTACATGCCTTTGACCGGAATCGAACCTGGGATCTTTCAGTCCGCAGGCTGATTCTATCCACTGAGCCCAACCGGTTTTTTCCACTTTCAATGGGGGCCGTTTACTTTAGAATGTTGTTTGCATGTTTTGCTGTGATATGAGACTGAAAAATAGCTCCCCCACCCCCAAAATCTCCTTGCTTATTCAGGTTTTATTTGATGTAATAGCTACAAGAGGTAAAACTCATTGCTTCCTGGCTTAATGGGACTTGAGATCTTGAAAGTAAATTGCATTTTATGAAGGGAATCCCTTTTACACATGGCCTGTTTTCTCCAAGATGTCTCGGGTGCAACCTTCTGTTCATTTGTTTAAAGCAGTGGTTCTCAACCTGTGGGTCGCGACCCCTTTGGTCCTGCTATACCCCTTTCACAGGGGTTGCCTAAATACATCCTGCATATCAAATATTTACATTACAATTCATAACAATAGCAAAATTACGGTTATGAAGTAGCAACGAAAATAATTTTATGGTTGGGGGTCACCACAACATGAGGAACTGTATTAAAGGATCGCGGCATTAGGAAGGTTGAGAACCACTGGGCTAGAGTGTGTGCATGCAGTGGGAAGTCACTGTGGACCCCGAGAGCCCAGCAACATCTTTGGGATGGCCAAGAACAAGGTAGAGAAGAGCCTGGCTCATCTTCTTTTTGCAGAATCTCCCATGAGGGAAGCTGAGATTTTTCCATGAAACAATTAAAATTGAGCTCCTGTGTCAGATGTTGCTATTATTTTGGGACTCTACTATTCACAGCCTGATCTGTATGCGAAATAATATTACATCTGTATATTAGCTTTGGCTTATCGACACCTTAATTTTAAAATTATTTTTGAATAGGTAGTATGAGCATATGGTACAAAATTCAAAAGGCACAAAAGGGTATCCAGTATAAAGTAAGTCTCATTATCTCATCACTGAGTTTCCCTCCCATAAGCAGCTACTCTTGCCAGTTTTTGGCTTGTCTTTTGGTGGTGTTCTCTACATATCCAGGGTCATGTGTGCATGCACAGTTGTGCTTGCACATGCATTCGATGTTCCATTGCTGCTCTTCAGTTTTTCACTTAACAGTGTATATTGGAAGTCATTATCTATATATCGAACAGATCTCATTTTTTAAAGCTGCATGTCATATTGTTGAATAGTTGTACCATTGTTTTTAATCTGCCCCTGTTAATACGTCATGAGGTACTTCCAATCCTTTGTGCTAATAAACAATGCTGAAATTAATATCCTAGAATGTATATCACTTCTTCAGAATATTTCTTTTTAATTTCAGAATATCTCTTAATATTTTATTTATTTTTAATCCTCACCCTAGGATTTTTTCCATTGAGTTTTAGGTGGAGGGAGGAGGGGAGAGAGGAGAGGGGGCAAAGAGAAAGAAAGAGAGAGTGAGGGAGAGAGAG
>NW_006294258.1:45127-56652 GCF_000327345.1 Myotis davidii | reverse complement strand
GGTAGAGAGGGCAGGAGAGGGAGGGGGGGGGAGAAAGACATGGGAGAGAGACACCCATTGGTTGCCTCCCGCATGCACCCTGATTGAGGCCGGGGATTGAACCTGCAACCAAAGAATGTGTCCTTGACTGGGAATTGAACCCAAGACCTTCGATCTGAGGTTGGACGCTCTAACCACTGAGCACAACCGGCCAAGGCCTATTTCTTAATATTTGAAAATCTTTTCCAGCTAACAGGTTTTAGGGAGTCAGTGTGATATGTTGAAATGAGTAGTAAGGCTGGAAGCAGGAACGTCTGCCACTAACCTTCACTTTGATTTTAGAATAGTCACTTAACCTCTCTTTATACATGTCTTCATTAGTGAATTGAAGGGTTTGTCTCTCAAAGTCATATGATTTAATAGGTACATACTTTGTCCTGGGCCCGATCCCTATCCTCTGGGGATAACAGAGTCTGGGAAGAAACTGGGTTGAACAGTCAGTACACAAGCCCATGGGTGGACCATACACCTTGTGCCTCAGGTGCCCATCATGTCCCATTGATCTTGGATTAATTTTCTGCTGCATAGCCCAAGAGTAAGAGGGAAAAGATAAATGTTGGCTAGAAAGATCCTAGTCCTGCCTTCTCTCTTGGCTTGTCCCAACTTTAAGCTATCCCTTGTAGGCATCATCAGCCCATTTCTCTGAGTTCTGGTGTGTTTCTGTCCTTGTCTCTTTACCATCCCAAAGTAGACGATGACCTTTAGCTCCCTTCTGGATTTGGTGGGTCATATCCTTTTATTTTGGAGAACTCCAGGTTCACCTTTGAGATTGCCATTGAGAAGTGCCCTCTGCACAGCCTCACCTTTGCCTGTGACCCTTTACTTTGCCCATTGAAATCCTGTTTTCTATCTTCTGACCTTTGTTCTTGGTCACGTGTTACAGTCTTATCTCTCAGCCCTTCTCAATTGCACTACCCTGTTTTCTCTATTTTTGTTGTTCTCTACTTCTGAGCCATCTGTCCCTGGAATCCCTTAGCCTGCGTATGCTGTGGATCTGTTCCGAGTTAGGAACTGACCATTATCTTATTGCTATCGCAGCCTCACTGTTCCTCCTCAAAAATGTAACTGCCTGAGATGGCATTTTTCCTTCCATACCATTCATAGCTTGCCCCTTAATCCTTCACAAGATTTTTTTTTTTGGGGGGGGGAGCATTTTTTGTTTTTGCTACATTCTGTAACTACAAGGATTTTAATTTAAATATGGGACATTCCTTTAATGAAAGAATTGACTAGGTCCATGATCAGCATTGGGATATACAAAAGAGGGAGGAGGAGGGAGGGAGGGAGGGGTGAAAGAGACACATTGATTGGTTGCCTCCCAATCGATGAAATGAAAATTAGATATGCAAAGAATTTAGAAAAACATTTGTGAGCATGAGTGATTAAAGGCTGTAGGAAATAGGGTAATTTTTTTACTAATTTGGACTATCATGAAGGATATACTCTTCCAGTTCCCTCAAGCTTTTATTTTTTAATTGATTTTTCTAATTATTTTGTTCATCATTTCATATTTAGGAAGCAGTTTTACCGAAAAGACAAATAAGTAAGCCTTTAAGAAATTTGTTTGTTAAATAGCTGAGCAATTCGTATTTAGTCTTTCAATTATATATGCTGATTTTAAAGATTCATAACAAACCTCTGGCATTTAAAATATGTCCTCCTTTCTTTTGATCTTGGACAATCTGCAAAGACAGGTTTTCACAAACTAAACTTCACACTAGATTAGTTTCTGGCCAATGAGTCTTGATAAAATTTTATTATGATTTAACCTTAACTCATTAGAATTGGGCTTTTAGGGTGCATCAGATTTGTTTGTTGGTAATGTAATAATCATGGAAGGAGAAGTCTAATGAGATATAACATTCCCCGTATTTAGGTTATGGTAAGAGTGGAAAGAATTGAAAACTTGGAAACAGCTCAGTGAAGACCTGTCTTTGCAGGTTGTCTGAGATCAAACAGCTCAGGGGATTAAAGTGTAGCTCAGAAGCCAGCCAGCGGAGTCATCCAGGTTCTACTCCAGCCAGGCCTGCATTGAATCAATTGGCAGCTTTGCTTCTTACCCTGGGTTGTGCATTACGCTGGGAGAAGAAGGTGGAAGAAGTCATTACTGGAATTGCAAAGATGAGCCAGTGAAGAAACAAACTCACTCATAATTTCTTTAAGAACCTGAACTGCAGGTAGAATCCATTATTGAATTGGGTGACTACCTGATCAACTTGTGTAAGATGGGTGCCCCTGACCCAGCATGAGGACAGGCTTATGGCCAGTACGTGGGAGAAATTGACTGTGCCTTGGCCAAATGCCCACAGCTGTATGTGTGTGAATTCTTTTCTGTGGTGTACCTTTGAGTTACCTCTGCTGCTTTAAATCATTTTTAAACAATAGTTTATTTTTAAACTATTGGGAAGGGAGAGAAGAATCAGTGTGAGAGCACAATATCGATTGGCTGCCTCCTGCACACCTTCTCCACCCCCCAACCAGGGATCGTGCCCACAATCTGGGCATGTGCCCTGACAGGGAATCTAATCAGCAACCCTTTGGTGCATGGGATGACACCCAACCAACTGAACTACACTGGCCAGGGCTACGCTAAAGATCTGCTGCAAGTTAATAAAAAATAGGCTAATAAAAAGTCTTCGAAGATCCTAAACAGTTTACAAGAGAATACCTAAAAATTGCCAATAAATACCTAAAACAATGCTCAGCCAATAGAAATACATAACAAGAGTATAGTGTAACAATTACATGGATTTGGAAACCAGGCTGGCAGGATTCACATCCTGGCTGTGCCATTATTAGCCATGTGACTTCTATAAGTTACTTAATCTCTCTACATTTCAGTTTCCTCCTCTATAAAATGGAAATAATAATAATAATAATAATAATAAAAGACCCCACAAAGTTGTGACATTTTACAAGATTGTTGTCTGTAAGGTGCTTAGAACAGTGCCTGACAATAGTAAGTGTGTTAAATGTTAGCTGCTGGGCTGATGACAGTGATGATGGTGATGGTGGCAATGCCAGATTGTTCTCCAGAGTGGTTACATCAATTTACATTTCACCAGCAGTATATGAATGTTCCCTTTCCTCACATTTTCCCAATAGTATTAGACTTCAAAATGTTTGGCAAATCAGTGGATAAAAGGTAGAATCTGAGATTGTTTCCTTTTCCTTACTGCTGGTGAGATTGAGCATCTGTTTGTAAGTTGATTGGCTGTTAGGGCTTCCTCTTTTGTGAGTTGCTTATTCGTATTCTCAGCACATTCTTCTGTCAGTCTTTTGTTTTCTTCTAATTGATTTTTACATTGATTTCTCATTCATCCAGCAAATATCTAGTGAGGACCTTTTATATGTCAGAACCTATTTTAGGTGCTGAGAATACAATGGACAATGCTGTTCTAGTTAGAGAAGACAAATGAATAAATAATACATTTTTTTTTGCTAGCAATATGAAGGAAAGTAAAGCAGATCATTCATAATATCTCAGTGATTTCTGTGTGCCAACTATTAATACTAATGTATTAATTCATTTTATCCTCACAATTTTTAAAACACTATTTATTGAAAACTTCATCTTTTTACAGATATGGAAACAGAGGCCCAGAAAGGTTAAGTAATATGCTCTAAGTCACACAGCTCGGAAGTAGTGGAACCAGGAATCAAAACCAGTTGGTTAGATTCTAGCTAATGCCTACAATCTTGGTCAGGATATCATGTTCCTCTCTCTACTGTACTGGAGATAAAATGTGAAGGGCAAAGAGCTTTTTATATATTCTGACTATTAAACCTTTAACATGTTGCCTCATTTTGTCATTTTAAAATTTGGTTTATAATCACTTTGCTACAAAATGTTTAACTTTGATATAGTCAGGTTAGCCTCTTTTAGCTTCTGGTTTGTACTTCTGGGTCCTTGTTTAAGGAATTCTTTCCTTCACTGACATAATGAAGTTGTTATCTTACTCTTTCAGTTACCCATTCAATAGATGTTTACTTCAGCATCTACTAGAGGCCAGACATTATTCTAGGCACTGGATAAATATTAACGGAGCCAGCTAAAGTTTTAAGGTTTTGTTTTCCAAGTTTGGGTTTATAACTCGTTTGGAATTTGTTTTTGTCATTTGTGGGAAGTAGCAAAATAATTAAATTTTTCTCCATAGAGGAAATCTGTTCTGTTTCGCTGATCTATTTATCTCTTCTTGGACTCTGTTGTTATTTTTAATATTTTAGTTGCGATTAGAGGGGTTGTGATTATTATAGAAAATTTAGAACATGCTTTAAAATACAATGAAGATTGAAATCAACTATAATCCCACTATTTTCTATGCAGGAAATTGGAAATCAAGGGGGGAAATTGTAAAATAGTTATAATATCAAACCACTAATGGTTCTAGTGCGGGGGGAGCTCATTGATCTTCCTGCTGGGATCCTATGAAATCCAAAATTGTTTCTTATCTTTGAGAGTCACATGCCATAAATTGAGCTCCTTTGATGTCATCCTTAAAATTAATGTATTAGTGCCCTGGCCTGTTTTGCTCAGCGGTTAGAGCATTGACCCGAGGACCAAAGGGTCTCAGGTTCGATTTCCAGTCAGTCAAGGGCATGGACCTTGGTTTCAAGTTTGATTCCCCAGTCCTAGTTGGGACACATGCAGGAGGCAGCCAATCAATGTCTCTCTCTCTTACATCGATGTTTCTCTCTTTCTCTTTCTCCACTCATTCCTCCCTTCAACTCTCTCTAAAAATCAATGGCAAAAATATCCTTGGGTAAGGATCAAAACCATTAAAAACAATTAATGTATTAGTTATAGACTAATCGGCTATAACAAGTAGACCCTAACATGTAATTGGAGGTTTACACAGTCGAGGTTTTCTTCTTATTCACAGGGCAAGATATTCAGATGGATGGCCAAGGGACTTCCCTTTGTTCTGTCAGTCAGAGGCTAGCCTAGTGTCTCATCCTGCACCTGCAACCAGTCAGCACAGGAAAGGAGGAGTGTGGAGGAGCACGCCCAAGAGGGTCTCTGGGCCAGCGAAGAGGCAGATACCACTTCCACTCCTTTCCCATTGCCCAGAACTCACTCGCATAGCCATACCTCACTGCAGGGAGCTGGGAAATATCTTGCTGTGAGCTCAGGGAGAGAGGGTGAGGTGGATTTTGGAGGGCAGCTAGCAGTCTGTCTTATTTCTTCTGGAGCAATGTAACATGTTTACACTTTACTATAAAATGTGTTCCTTTGTTCATTCCAGTAAGCTATCTCTGTAGGATCCTTGACTACTTCTTTCAAGGGATTTGCTGGATGTACTTATTAAAAATTTGACATCTGCGTGGTTAAGAAGGAATTTTTTGGTTTACACTTGGAATTTGAATATGCCAAAGATTCTCTCTAGACATAGATCAAAGTATCTGTTGTCCTTCCTGGGACAGCAAAATTGAGAGGCTTTCATTGTGGATCATTCATATGAATTCTTGGGGAAGTGGGAAATGGAACTTTTGTTTTTAAAGATCCAAGAGAAATCTATAAAAGGGCTGCATAATATCCATGGCTAAACTTCTATGATGCAGTAATCAACCTTAAGTACTGGGGTTCTGAGTCAGTTTTTCTTTGCAGGATTTCCGAGAAGAATCTTATCAAGTAGGTATTTTCCTGAAGCCTTAGCAACATCATAACCACCCCCAGGGACAGGAATTTCACTTCCCAATTTTTTAACAGCTTTGTTGAGATATAATTCACATACCCTACAATTCACCCATTTAAAATGTACAATCCATTAGTATCCTATGTAATAAAGAGGTAATATGCAAATTGGCCATCACACCCTCGCACAAGAGGGCCACCCCCATGTGGTCACTAGATGGCCACCACAAGATGGCCAGCAGGGGAGGGCAGTTAGGGGTGACCAGGCCAGCAGGGGAGGGCAGTTGGGGGCGACCAGGCCGGCAGGGGAGCAGTGAGGTGTCGATCAGGCTGGCAGGGGAGTGGTTAGGGGGTGATTGGGCTGGCAGGCAGAAGCGGTTAGGGGCAATTAGGCAGGCAGGCAGGCAGGCTAGTGGTTGGGAGCCAGCAGTCCTGGATTGTGAGAGGGATGTCCGAGGGGTCCCAGATTGGAGAGGGTACAAGCTGGGCTGAGGGCCTCCCCCCACACATTCACATATTTCATGCACCAGGCCTCTAGTTTAATATATTCAGTGAGTTGTACAACCAACACCACAATCAACTTTAGGACATTTTTATCATCTCCAAAAGAAACCCCACATCCCTTAGCTGACACCTTCCAACCCCCCTCATTGTCCCAGCCATGAACAACCATTAGTCTATTTTCTATCTGTAGATTTATCTGTTCTGGAATTTTTATATAAATGGAATAATATACTGTGTGTCCATTGTGACTGGTTTCTTTATTTTTTTAAAAAATATTTTATTGATTTTTTACAGAGAGGAAGGGAGAGAGATAGAGAGTTAGAAACATCGATGAGAGAGAAACATTGATCAGCTGCCTCCTGCACACTCCCCACTGGGGATGTGCCCGCAACCAAGGTACATGCCCTTGATCAGAATCGAACCTGGGACCCTTCAGTCTGCAGGCCGATGCTCTATTGACTGAGCCAAACCGGTTAGGGCAGTACTTCATTTTTTTTGTTTTTTGTTTTTTGTTTTATTCTGTACCCAAGGATATTTTTCCCATTGATTTTCTTATTTTTTTTTAAGAGAGTGTGAAAGGGATGGGGAGACACAGAAAGAAAGAAACATTGATTGGTTGCCCCCCACACATGCCCCTACTGGGGCCAGGGATCATCAAGCCTGCAATCAAGGTACTTGCCCTTGACTGAAATTGAACCCTCGACCCTTCAGTCTGCAGGCCGACGCTCTAACCACTGAATTAAACTGGCTAAGACAGTACTTTATTTTTATTGCTGAGTAATATTCTATTGTATGGATATACCATATTTTCTTTATTTATTCACCAGTTGAAGGACATTTGGGTTGTTCCTACTTTTTGGCTATTAGAAAAATGCTACTGTGAATATGCATGTACAGATTTCTGTGTGGACATATGTTCATTTCTCTTGGGTATATATTCCTGGTTGTGGAATTTCTGGGTCATATGGTAACTAGTTTTGTTTTTTTTAACATGTTGAGGAACTGCCAGACTGCTTTTCCAAAGCTCTTGCACCATTTTATTTTATTTGTTTATTTAGCTCTTACACCATTTTTTTTTAAACATATTTTATTGATTTTTTACAGAGAGGAAGGGAGAGAGATAGAGAGTCAGAAACATTGATGAGAGAGAAACATCGATCAGCTGCCTCCTGCACATCTCCCACTGGGGATGTGCGTGCAACCCAGGTACATGCCCTTGACCGGAATCGAACCTGGGACCTTTGAGTCTGCAGGCCGACGCTCTATCCACTGAGCCAAACCGGTTTCGGCTCTTACACCATTTTATATTCCCCCCAGCAAGGTATGATCTCTTCACATCTTCGCCAACAAAAAAGGTCATTACCTGTTTTGAGTATAGTTACTCTGATGAGTGTGAGTTGGTGCACCTATCAGCTCTCATTCTGCAGTTCTATTCTTCTTCAGGCTTCTGGGGAATGGAAAATAGCTCTTACTCAAGGATTGGACAGCTCTGCTTCTCATCACTGTATAAATACTATCAGATATGTCTGGGAGTTTGAAGGAGGGGATGGCTAATTTAGTGCAATTTCTGTTGGTCCCTACCAATTTATATTTGAGAGGAAAAACTAAAATCGTGACAAACTAGAGTTAACAAAAAGGATTATAGCTTCTCCATCACACCAAAATAAGGTAGTACAATTTTAACAAAACAGTTGGTGTTTACTCCCAATTAACTACCAAAATGTAACCTAGAGGAAAACTTCTTTGCACAAGTGTCTTATAAGTTATAGAATAAGTGATATAAACACATTTAAGAAATTTTTGGTGAAATAATATATTTTTATCTTTTATGTCTCTATATCCTCACCAGTTTCCATGAGTCTAATTTATCTGTTTTAGAAAAAAAATTGATTCACACGCAGGACAAACATTCCTGGATTTTTCATTGGTGGAGATATTTCCATCCAGTTGGATAGGCATCCATATCAGTCCTAAGTTCTCAGCCTGTATCCCTCTGGGTGAAAGCTTCTGGGAAATTTTGAGATATTTTAAACTGGGTGTATTGGGCAGAAAAGCTGTGAGATTGTGGGATGCTAGTGGCGTCTAAAAAAGCCATAGCCAACAGCAACTAAAGGACTGAGGTAGGAGAGGGATAATTCTCTGGGTTGTGAAGCTACAGCCATGTCCTGGATGACTTCAATTACTACCATCCCCCTGGTGCAATGCTGAGCATATAGTAGATGCTCAATGAATATGTCTGCGATAGACTTTACCATCCATGTGGGGAGAATTGTAGCTTTCTAAGGTATTTTGCCACCTGACAATATGTAACTGGAGCCAGCTCAAGAGCCAGAATTATTCACTCATTTATTCAACAAGCCTTTGCTATAAAAATCTACTTGTGTTGGGCATGGGAGCATTAGAAACCTTAGGGGTACAAATATAGTTTTCTTTTGTACTTGACCCCTCCCCCGCAATGCATACATAAATCACATATTCACAATACAGCAAGTTCACTAGTTTAAAAAGTGTCAGCCATGGAAACATTGATGGAAAAAAACCTGAAATCTAGTCAGATATTTATGGGAGTCCTTAGCTACCAGATGATTCTAAATATAAATACCACAATATACAGATTTGATTCTACTGAGGAAAATAAACTTCCCATTTTGGGGTGGGAATGCATTGCTAATTTTAGGCCACCAGGGTGCCATTTGGCGGGGTCTCAATCTATCTCCAAAAATGAGTGCTACTTTCTATTCTAGGATTTGGAACAGGGAAATATGAAGCTGTAGCTCAAATACTTGTCTCTTAAATATTTTTTCTCACTATTGAACATACCTTTCATATTTTGACATTGTAGAGGAAAAAAATTATCCATTTTAAATTTTAAAAGGTTATGCTTTTAATAATTAATAACTGACAGAAAGAAAATCCCCTTTATGACCCAGATATTGAGTGATGAGGTTAGCACTTTGTATCGGTTAGGCTACTCCAACTTACGATGTGGTAAAAACAACACTACAGTTCCATTGCATAAGTTAGGAAAAGTTTGTCTCCCACCTACACTGCATGCGTGCAGGCTGGAGCCCCTGCCTCCTTGGCAGGACTCACAGGCATAAGCTAAAGCAGGCACCATCACCTCCTGATGCCATTATCTTGACAAGGTTATGCAGAACTTGGCTGGAAGGGAAATTCAGCAGAGAGACAAGTCTAATGGCTCTCCAGGCTTTCACAAGAAGGAGCACCTGTTACCTCTACTCCTCTTCCATTGGTTAAACAAACTGCCCATCAGTGCCTCATTTCAAGGGGTTCAAAGCATATGTGACATACTTCCAACTGCTTGCAGGAAAAATACTGGTGAGCAATAATGATGTTTACCACGCATGTGAGTAGGAAAACCCTGTATTTCTCTGTTGTCACACCCACAGCACTTCTGACACCAGATGTAAGGGGGGTTTTCTTATACCAGCTGGTGTCTCACAGTTCAACTCAATTCTGACACTCTTTACTTGGAGACAGCTTTAGATCCCAGAGGTTGAGGGTTCATTCCTGCATGACTGCCTCCTCCCTAATTCAAATGACAATTGCAAGTCTAGGTTTTTCACTTGTGTTTCTGACTGACCAGATCCTCAGGTTTGATTAATTTAAATTCATAGAATTTAGGAAAACTGTTTATTTATTGTTTACAAGTTCATTAGAGGTGCATGTTCCACTCCTGGCCCAGGACAGACCATTGGCAGGCATGTGCTCCACCACTGGCACAGGACAGAGTGGCTGCCAAGTGTGCGCTTCATCCCTGGCCCCAGGACAGAGCTGCCAGTGTGACCTGGTGCACCCAGCCACAGGTTATAGGACCATGCTGCAAGTGTGCTGCCAGAGGGACCTAGAGCACCATCTTCTGTTGGGTGCTGGGGCCGCACAGTGAATTGCAAGACAGAGGGCTCTGGACTCTCACAGTGAGTTGCACACCAGAGGAACTCTGCACATGCCCCTGCCAACCCCGAGTATTCGAAGTGAACAACTGAAGGACCAGAGCTGTGGGAGACGGGGGTACAACTCATAGCAGAGACAATAAAGATATAAAACTCAAGGCAGACCCAGCCTCCTGGCTAGTGAGTCCCAGACCATTGGACCACTAGGGGCTTCAACCTTCTGGCAGGGTGCCCAGGGCCAGAAAGAGACAGAAAAAGTGGGGAGACAAATAAACAACCCCCAAAGGAAAGAAAAGGAGGAATCACCAGAAAAGGAACTAACTGAAATGGAGGCAAACAATATGTCAGAGACAGAAGTCAGAGTAATGATCATAAAGTTGCTAAACCATCTGGATGAGAAGCTCACCAACATATGTAAGAATCAAGAGGAAATGAAGAATGATATAGCTTCCATAAAGAACACAATGGATGGTTTCAGCAGGTGACCAAATCAGCAAATTAGAACACAGGGTAGAAAAAACACCCAATTTGAACAGCAATTGGAGAAAAAAATTAGAAAGCAGGAGGAGAGTTTAAGGGAACTTTGGGACAACATGAAACAAACACATTCGTATGATAGGGGTGTCAGAAGGACAGGAAGAGGAGCAAAGATTAGAAAACCTATTTGAAGAAAAAATGACAGACAACTTCCCTGACTTGGGAAAGAAAAAAGTCACCCGAGCACAGAGAGTACCAAACAAGATGAACCCAAAAAGACCCACACCAAGACACGTTGTAATTACAGTGGTAAACGTTAATGGTAAAGGGAGAATCTTAAGGGCTGCAAGAGAGGGACAGAAAGTTACCTACAAGTGTTCTCCCATTAGACTATCAAATGATTTCTCAACAGGAACACATCAGGCCATAAAGGAATGCAATGAAATACACTTTAGGACTGAATCCAAGACTACTCTATTCAGCAAGGCTATCATTCAAAATTGAAGGAGAAATCAGAAGCTTTGCAGACAGAAAAAGGCTAAGGGAGTTTATTACCACCACGCCAGCAATGCAAGAAATGCTAAAGAGGCTGTTGTGAAAAGAAGAAATAGAAAGGGAACAAGGAACACAGGCATAAAGAATAAAAATGGCTACAAATAAGTACCTATCATCAATAACCTTAAATGTAAATGGATAAAATGCTCCAATCAAAGTGGCTGAAGGAATAAGAATAAGAAAACATGACCCATAAAAGAGACCCACCTCAGAACAAGGGACTCACACAGACTGCAAGTGTAAGGATGGGGAAAAAATATTTTAGGCAAACAAATTTTTAAAAAGCTGTGGTAGCAATATTTATAGCTGACAAAATAGATCTCAAAGTGAAGGCCACAACAAGAGATAAGGAAGGCCACTTCATAATACTAAAGGGATTGATACAACAAGAGGATATAAAT
>NW_006294258.1:40282-44904 GCF_000327345.1 Myotis davidii | reverse complement strand
GTGGCCCATGCGCAGAAGTCGGTATTCTGTGGAAGAGCCGGTATTTTGTGGAAGAGCCACACTCAAGAGGCCAAAGAGCCGCATGTGGCTCGCGAACAGCAGTTTGCCGACCAACCGACCACTGTCCTAGGACAATGGAAAGGAAAGAAAATAAACAAATGGGGCTACATCAAAATGAAAAACTTCTGCACAGCAAAAGAAACCATCAGCAAAACAACAAGAAAGCCTACTGCATGGGAGAATATATTTGCCAATGCTATTTCAGATAAGGGTTTAATCTCCAAAATTTATAGGGAACTCATATAACTTAATAAAAGGAAGATAAACAATCCAATAAAAAAATTGGCAAAGGACCAAAATAGACACTTTTCAAAAGTGGACATACAGAAGGCCAGAAGACATATAAAAAAGTGCTCAAAGTCACTAACCATCCGAGAGATGCAAATCAAAATGAAAATTAGATACCATCTCACACCTGTCAGAATGGCTCTCATCAACAGACAAGTGCTGGTAAGGATGTGGAGAAAAGGAACCCTCATGTACTGCTGGTGGGAATGCAGACTGGTGCAGCCACTGTGGAAAACAGAATGGAGTGTCCTCAAAAAATTAAAAGTGGAACTCCCATTTGACCCAGTAATCCCACTTCTAGGAATATATCCCAAAAAATCAGAAACACCAGTCAGAAAGAACATATGCATCCCTGTCTTCATAGCAGTACAATTTACAATAGCTAAGATTTGGAAACAGCCTAAGCATCCAAATGATGAGTGGATTAAATGATGAGTGGATTAAAAACCAGCTGCACATCTACACAATGGAATACTACGCTGCTGTAAAAAAGAAACAACTCTTACTATTTGCAACAGCATGGATGGACCTGGAGAGCATTATGCTAAGTGAAATAAGCCAGTCAGAGAAATATAAGTATCATATGATCTCATTCTTTTGTGGAATATAATGAACAATGTAAACTGATGAACAAAAATAAATATTACACTGTTATAAAAAAGAAGGAACTCTTACCATTTGCAACAGCGTGAATAGACCTGGAGACCATTATGCTAAGTGAAATAAGTCAGTCAAAAAAGCCATGATCTCACTCACTTGTGGAATATAATGAACATCATGAACTGATGAACAAAAGTAGATCCAGAGACACAGAATCATTGAACAGACCATCAAACCTCAGAAGAAAGGCAGGGGAGGGTCAGTGGGTGGGGAGATGGTGATAAGAGATCAACCAAAGGATTTGTATGCATATAAGCATAACCAATGGACACAGACAATGGGAGGGGAGGTGTGTGTGAAGGCCAGTCCTGGCGGGTGGAGGCAGGCTGGAAGAGGACAGTGGGGGGAACAGGGGTTATATGTAATACTTCAACAATCAAGAATTAAAAACAAACAAACAAAAAAAGGATTTGGTAGCCCTGGCTGGTATGGCTCACTTGACTGAGTATTGTCCCATGTGCCAAAAGGTTGAGGTTTGATTCTCAGTAAGGGCACATACTTGGGTTGTGGTCTCGTTCCCCAGAGTAGGGCGAGTGCAAGAGGCAGCCAATCAATGTTTCTCTCTCTCCCTCTCCCTTCCTCTCTAAAATCAATAAAAACATATTCAAAAATAAAATAAAAGGCTATGATAAATGATACAGATGGACACCTAGATGGAAGAGATGCGTAGGGCAAGGTATGTGGGAAGAGGTGTGGAGCTTCTGTGCTCTCTGCAGCCATGCCACCATCCCAAGACATCCACATGTTCATCAACTGGAAGTTCTCTGAACCCTGTAGTTTTGGGATTTTTATGGAGGCTTCATGAATAGGCATGATCCATCATTAACTCCATTTCCAGTCCCTCTCCCCACTATGGAGAATGGGAGGGTAGGACCGAAAATAACAAGCTTCCAACCGTGGTGCTTGGTCTTCCTGGTGACCAGCTCCCATCCAGGAAGCTACCAGGTCACCTCAGTAAAACAAAAGACACTCCTTTTCACCTAGATAATTACAAGGGTTTTAGGAGTCTGTGCCAGGAACTGGGGGAAAGACCAATATGTATTTTTTTTCTCTAGAGAAATGAGAGACATTCTGTTCTGAAGGAGCTTATATTCTAGTGAGAAAAGCAGATAAGAACACCAAGTTTAGAGTGCTAGATGAGAGGATGCTCAGATGGCAGGGGGTCATTGAGTTAGGGGTGCCTGATTCAGATTAGGGAAGAAGGGACCTGTCTCAGAAAAGGGGATTTTTGGCCTGCATCTTGAATGACAAGCAATTTGCCAGGAAATGAGGGGAAGAATGGTGTCCTGGCAGGGGCAGCAACATGTTCAAATGTGTAATAATAACAGTCCCTATTATTTATTGAATTACTCCATGGCAGCCATTAGGCTATACACTTATAGGCCCTATCTCATTAATTTACCCCAGGCCTCCCATTTGTGTATTGTCTGTCACCTAAGAATATGTTTCATATAATAGGACTTTATTTTGTTCATTGTAGCGTTATGTTCCAGTAACTATTGCTGTATAGCAAACCAACAACTGGTTTATCACACTTTCAGATCCTGTGGGTTAGGAATTTAGAAAGGGCACAGTTGGAAGGGGTTTCTCATGTGGTAGCAGTTAGATTTTGGCTGGGCTGTAGTCAGCTGAAGGCTGCACTGGACTGGACATCTCAGGTGGCTCACTCACGTGACTTGCTGTCAGTGTTGGCTGTTGGCCAGAGATCAGCTTGTTTCTCACCCTAGTGTGGCTGCCTGTGGTCTCACCAGCATGGCGGATCTTAGGGTTATCAGATGGAAAGTACATTTTATGAGAAGTGGGTTGCAGCTGCATGGGCTCTTCTCACCTAGACAGGAAAGTCATATATTGACACATTTGTTGTAAATGACTGACTGTGAGTCATAAGCCTGTCCACACTCAAGGGGAAGGGAACTGGATTCTATCTTTCACTGGGAGGAGTCTTACAAATTTTGAGGACATGTTGAAAACTACCACAGTCTATCTTCTGGCCAAAATTATGTACATTCTCCCATATGTAAATATATTTACCCTCCCTAATTCCCTCTCCAAAATCCTATTGTGTTTTAGCTTATCTATTGGGCTCAGGCTTGAAGTCCAGGATCTCATCATCTAAACCAGTGGTCGGCAAACCGCAGCTTGCAAGCCACATGTGGCTCTTTGGCCCCTTGAGTGTGTCTCTTCCACAAAATACCACGTGCGGGAGCGCAGGTACAGTGCGATTGAAACTTCGTGGCCCATGCGCAGAAGTCGGTTTTCGGAAAGGAGATAGACGAAACAAGTATACAAGACGAGTGTGGATGGGAGATTTGGAAGGGGTTGACCTCAGCGAATGTACCTCAATCAGATTGAGGACGTTTTTAGCAGAGGCCAGCTTAGGAGTACCCTAACCCCCCCCCGCCCGCAAGTCAATCTGAATACCCATGAACTGAGCAGATACATTGTCTGCTCTCCACATATCCCTCGTGAAATGGTGGGCAGAAGTAGAAGAGCCAATGTAGATATTTTCATTCAAAAAGGGGAAAATAGAGAGCATACCCCAGTCTTGTTCATAACAGTTCTGAAATCTATTTAGTAATGTGTTGCCAGTTCCTTAACTTGAGTTCAGCCCTATTCTTTGGGAGCTGTTCTCTTTGGCTGTGGCCTCTGTCTGCCCTTTGGGCTCTTTGTTGTGCCCTTTAAGACATTCTTCCAAAAGAAAACTGACTTTACATCTGAGTGAGTCACCTTCTCTGTCTGCTTCCTGCCTACAAAAGGCTGAGGATCCAAAGGCCTTTTTTCATTTTGTTCTGCTCTGTTTCTTTCAAGCTGATGTAATTAAAAAATATATATATCATGGGTGCCCAGCTGGTGTGGCTCAGTGGTTGCGTGTCCATTCCTGGTCAGGGCACATGGCCTGTGGGGGTGTGCAGGAGGCAGCCAATCAGTGATTCTCTCTCGTCTTTGATGTTTCTATCTTTCTCCCCCTTTCCTTCCTCTCTGAAATCAATAAAAATATATTTTAAAAAATAAAAATATCATGGGCTTCCTGCCTTTCGATTTTTAATTCACTCTATTAGACAAAAGTTAGCCACAGATCTCTTCCAGATAAGCTTCTTTCTCCCTTGGGCTCCTGTTGAGGCTACTGTGGAGCAAAGATTCTTAGAAGCCATAGTGTTTAGAGAGGATATACAAGGCGTATCCTTCAGAAACATACAAGGCCTTTTGTCTGGAATGGTTAGCAAGGTAGCACCTTATATCTTTCCAAGGTCCTAAGGAAGGGTCTAAAAGGGCCAGCCTAGATTTGTTTGTCTGTCCTGAGGCCATTTCTTAATATGCAAATTCTTTCGCTGCAGGAGATGTTAGAGATGAGGAACAGTTTTATTTTTTAATCTAGAAAGTATGACTGGGTTTGTATATTCTCTAACTTTCAATCAAAAACCGAGTAGCTCATCCTTTAATCTCTCCTCTCTCGTTTTGTTACAGACAGCTGGGAGAAGCCAGCACTTTCAGCCCTCTGCCCAGAAATCTTTTTAGTTAGACAATCAAGTTCATGAGGAACATTTTCTGCTTTCCACATTATTGCTGGCAACAGTTTTATAAATGCTCCTCTACTGTATAACAAGGGTCTCTTT
>NW_006294258.1:38187-40267 GCF_000327345.1 Myotis davidii | reverse complement strand
TCCCTCAGTCTTTTATTTGAATATGAAGTAATTATTGAAATAATCGTTACATGAAATATTTTCTTTGTTTTCTTGGAGCCCTCACCAACAGCCTCCTTGAAGCCATCAGGCTTCTGCTAACAGTCTCCTCAGGGTCTTTCCACCTGGTCTTGATGCCAATGCGCCTTGCGTTTTAGGTTTTAGTTAGAGCAGCCCTCCATTTTCAGGTTTCAAATTTTTGTTCTGGTTTTTATTACCAATCTAGTGACTTAAAAGAACAATTATTTTACCATGCTTGTAGGTTCTATGGGTGAGGAAGTTGGAAAGGCAACTTCTCCCTTGGGGCATCTTGCACAGGTGCAGTCAGATGTTGCCTTGAGGAATCTTCCACAGACTGACCAAGCTGATCGTCCAAGAGTGCTCCCTCCCACGGTTGCTAGTTGGTGCCAGCTGCTGCCTGGAAGTTCACTGCACTATCATCAGCCTGGTGGTTAGGGCAGTCCGACTTCTTATATCACTCCAGGCTGCCCCATCCCAAAGGAGCCAGGTAGAAACTGTGTGTTTTGTGACCTAACCTTTAGAAGTCACATGATGTCATTCTGTGTTAAGAGCAAAGTGACAAGCCTGTCCATATTTACAGGAGGAAAAGAGAACCCACCTCTTAATGGGAGAAGTATCAAAGAATTTTTGGACTTATTTTGAAACTGCTTGCACCTGGAGCATTTTCTGGCAAAAAGAGAACTCGCTATGAAATTGCATCCAAGAAGTAGGCATGTTTGCCTCTCTTAGTATATCTGCTTGTTAGTTTTGGGGCAATACAGTGTTACCCCATTCATAACGAGTTATGTTATAATGGGGCTTCTTGTATTTATAATGTATTTTTTTAAAATAAGGACACGATACTCTGGGGTGGCTTCGTTGGTTGGGCATCGTTCAATGCACCAAGAGTTCATTGGTTCGATTCCTTGTCAAGCTACATGCCTGGGTTGCAGGCTCAATCCCTAGTAGGGGGCATGCAGGAGGCAGCCAATCAATGTTTCTGTCTCTCATCAATGTTTCTCTCTCTCCCTCTCCCTTTCTCTCTAAAATCAATAAAAACATTATAAAAAATGAGAACACTATACTTCACATTATACGCCTTTATTCCAAATGAATTATGAAGCTAAATTTAGTGTGTTTTTTTTTCCTGAAAGTTATTTAGAAAGGAAAGTATAGAAGGATGGCTGTGTAATTTCGGTAATGGGGAAGACCTTTGTAAGCAAGATTTAAAAGCCAAGAACCCACAAGGGAAAATATTTAAATATTAGACTCCATAAAAATTTGAATGTCTGTACAGGAAAATATACCATAACTAAAACTGAAAGCTAAAAAACAAACTAGTTAAAGTATTTGTAACCTACATCATAGACAACAAACTAAGCAATGTAATATAGGGAAAAAGTAGTACCTCATAGGGCTCTTAAAGGATTAAATGACCTAGAGTGCCCAAAGTAAAAATACCTAATAAATTATCATTTCTTATCCATACTTTCAATAAAGAGCACCTACAATCAATGTTTAAAAATATGACTAACAGAAAAAGCATATGAATGAGCAATTTGTGAAAAAATATAAATGGTCAATAAACATGTAGCTTCACTCCTGTTTAAATATAGGAAATTAATCTACAATGAGTTTTCTTTCTACCTATAAGACTGTGGGGGACGGGGTTAAAAAGGATGGCAATATTTCAGTGATGGCAAAGAAGTAGGGAAATTGACATTCTTATTTATTGTTCTTTGTTCCTTTATAGACAAGGTGTTTTTTTAACCCTCTCTGTTATCCCTCTGGCTTATTTCAGGATTTTTTCAGTTTGGAAGATTTCTATGAAGGTCTCCATTGCTATATCCTTTAACTCAGAAATTCTTTCCTTGGCTGTGCCCAGTCTGCTAACAAGCCTATGAAAAGCATTCTTGCCCTAACCGGTTTGGCTCAGTGGATAGAGCGTCGGCCTGTGGACTCAAGGGTCCCAGGTTTGATTCCGGTCAAGGGCATGTACCTTGGTTGCGGGCATATACCCAGTAGGGCAGTGTGCAGGAGGCAGCTGATCAATGTTTCTCGC
>NW_006294258.1:22001-38155 GCF_000327345.1 Myotis davidii | reverse complement strand
GCAGTAGGGGGTGTGCAGGAGGCAGCTGATCGATGCTTTCTCTCATCAATGCTTCTAACTCTCTATCCCTCCCCTTCCTCTCTGTAAAAAATCCATAAAATATATTTAATAAAAAAAAAAGCATTCTTCATTTTGGTTACAGTGTGTTTGATCTCTAGCATTTCTCTTTGGTTCTTTTTGGAATTTCCATCTCTGTGTTAACCTTGCCCACCTCTTCTTTTATGCTTTTTACTTTGTCCATTTGAGCCCTTAGCATATTAATCATAGATGTTTTAAATTCCTAGCCCGATCATTGCAACATCCTTGTTACGTCTAGTTCTTATGCTTGCTCTGTCTTTTCCAGTTATGTTTTGGGTCTTTTAGTATGCCTTGTAATTTTTTCTTGTTAGCTGAGCATGATATACTGGATAAAAAACTGCTATAAAGAGGTTTTTAGTGGTGGTGAGGTGTGGGGGAGGGGAAGTGCTCTATAGCCCTATAATCAGGCCCCAGTCTTAGTGAGCCTGTGCCTTTGGACTTCTGTTTTCTCCATCCCCCTTAGGCACAGAATGGCTTGTGTGGGTCAGAGCTGGGTATTTCCCTTCCCCAGGTCAGTTAGGCCCTGGTCATCTCCCAGCAGGTAGGTTGTGGTCGACTAGGCTCTCCTCAGGGCAGACCTTGTTAGGAGAGCAGAGTGCTCTGGGTTTTTCAAGATTTTCTCTCTCCCCTGGTGGAAGCAGAGGGGACTTTTCTTCGATACTTATTGTGGGAACCTGCTTGGTCTCCTGGAGGTAAAACTCACAAAAATGTGAGCGACCCCTGTGACGGGTCCCCTGGAGTTTCTAACTCTCAGACTTGTCCACGTGTAGCCTCCAGCACATGGTCAATCCTAGTGGAGGTTTTCCTACCGGGGTGATGTTCCTGTGGTGGTTTCAGCTGCTGAGTCCCTGCTCCTGGAAAGGGGATTCTGTATGTACCTCTCTGTCTCCAGTTTTGGGGGCAGCAGTTTGACCTGTGTCCACACCTCTTTTACGGATTTAAGAATTGTTGATTTTTCAGTTTGTTAGGATGCAGTAATGACTTCTAAGCTCCTTACATGCAGAACCAGAAACTGTCCGATTTGCTATTGGTGGAGTGGAAATTGGTATCGCATTTATTAAAGCAGTCTTAATTATCTACTAAAACTGCAGCTGTGCATGCCTCTTGTCCTAGCATTTCCACCTGTGGACATACTAGCATGATGAACAAAAACGTAAGTATCAGAATATTTTTTGGCAGCAGTATTTTTAATATAGGAATGAAATATGATATATTTACACAATGGAATGCTATCCAGTAACTAAAAAGAAATGATGTAGCTCAGTATATCCTGACATGGAAAGAAGTCCAGACATATTGTAAAGTGAAAGGAGAAAAAAAAAGGAAGTTTCATAATGGTATATTTAAGATTCAATTTTTGTTTAAAACTTAGTCAAAGTAAAAATGAAGGCATGCTTAGAAAAGAAAGACAATTTTGAAAGAATACATATCAGAAAAACTGTTGGTTGTCTTTAGGAACAATGTTATAAGAAGGATGTTAATATATTAATGACAATTGTGTTTTCTATGGTGAATATGTATTTTAAAATTAGGTAAAAATTCAAGAAAGAAAATGGGTGGGGACCGATAGAGCTAATTGAGAACAACAGAACGGAACTAATTATTTCCATCACTTTTTCCTACATCAGGCAAAAGTGCAATAATAATCTCTGACTCTAAATTTTAATTTACTGTCTGAGAATAGGTAAAGATAGGCCCAAATAAATAGAAATTTTAAATCCCTTGTGTTTCTTTTGTTCTTCAGAAGCAGCCATAGATGACAAAGGTTCCAAATAAAAGTGTTTTACCAGTGAATGTTTTCATGTAGAGTTGTTGTTGTTAATCCTTTTAGTAAAAATTTTTATCAAGAAAAATTTCCCCCTCTGCTGAGAAGCAGTTTCTTTGGTTCTGTATGTCAAGATTAGTGGTTTGTTGTACCCAAGAGATGTTTATAATGGAATTTTGACAACGTGTATCCCTCCCTTTAAAAAGCTGCAGTGCCGCCCTAACCGGTTTGGCTCAGTGGATAGAGCGTCGGCCTGTGGACTGAAGGGTCCCAGGTTCGATTCCAGTCAAGGGCATGTACCTTGGTTGCAGGCACATCCCCAGTAGGAGGTATATAGGAGGCAGCTGATCGATGTTTCTCTCTCATCGATGTTTCTAACTCTCTATTCCTCTCCCTTCTTCTCTGTAAAAAATCAATAAAATATATTTTTTTTAAAAAAAGCTGCAGTGCCCTGGCCAGTGTGGCTCAGTTGGTTGGGTGTTGTCTTGCGCACCAAAGGGTTGCCAGTTGGGGCACATGCCCGGGTTACGGGTTCAACTTCCAGTAGGGGATGTGCAGGAGGCAGCCGGGATTGATGTTTCTCACATCAATGTTTTTCTCTCTCCCTCTCCCTTGCTCTCTCTCAAAATTAATAAAAAATATTTTTTAAAGATAAATTTAAAAAGCTAAGAAGTAGATTAGTGGAGCAGTAATAACTGTGAAAACTGTTTGACTTCTGTTACGAAGTATTGTTTATGTCTACAGTTTTCCTGCTGGAATGACATCTAAGCGATCTGCAGGATTACTGAGTGTAGACTTCTGAGTTACTCGTCTTGTCTGATTAAATTTCATTTCCTGCTTACATCCTATTCTGGGTTCCTGGACCCAATCCCAACATGTGTGTAGTGGGGGAGATTCCCACACAACAAGCAATTCTCAGACACCAGCGGAGTATCCAAGAATTCAGCTCAATTCTGATGCTCGCTACTCAGAGGCAGCCTCAGATCCCACAGGTTAAGGACTTAGTCCTGAAAGAGTGACCCCCGCCAAAACCCCCACTTTCAGGAACAAGTAACGTGTCCAGGTTTTTACATGGACCTTTGACCAGCTATAAATCAGAGGTTCCCAAGACCCCTCCTTGAGTTTAATAAATTTTCTAGAGCAGCTCTCACAACTTTGAAATATTTTACTTAAAAGATCACTGGTTTATTATAAAAGAACTAGAGGCCTGATGCACAAAACTCATGCAAGAGTAGGCCTTCCTTCCCCGGCTGTCGGCACCGGCTTCCCTCCAGCCGCCGGCAGGCACCCGGGACTCGGCTTCCCTCGCAGCTCTGGCTTCGTCTGGAAGGTCGTCCAGAAGGACATCTGGTCTAATTAGCATATTACGCTTTTATTATTATAGATATAACTCAGGAACGTCCAGATGGTAGAGATGCATAGAGTAAGGCCTGGGGAAAGGTATGGAGCTTCCATTTTCGCTCCAGACACACCATTCTCCCAGCACCTCCACCAACCTAGAAGCTCTCTGAACCCTGTCCCTAAGGGTTTTATGAAGGTTTCATTACATAGACATGACCATTAAATCAATGGCTATTCTCTTGCCCTTCTCTCATCCCCGGAGGTTGGGGTTTGACACTGAAGGTTCCAACCGTCTAGTCACATGGTTGACTCTCTTGGCAACCAGCCCTTACTTAGGTGCTTTCCAAAAGCCACCTCGTTAACATAAGAGACATCTTTAAGCCAGTGGTTCTCAACCTTGGGTGCACATTAGCATCACCTGGGAATCTTTTTAAAATCCTGATTTCTGGGCCTCATCCTCCGGAAATTCTGTTTCTTTGTTATGGGGTGGGGCCACAACATTAGTAACAAAGAAACAGAATTTCCAAAGGATGAGGCCCAGAAATCAGGATTTTAAAAAGATTCCCAGGTGATGCTAATGTGCAGCCAAGGTTGAGAACCACTGCTTTCAGTGCTCATCACCTAGGAAATTCCAAGGATTTTAGGAGCTGTAGGCCAGGAACCATCAATGAAAACCAAATATATATAATCAAATATATATACAGGATGCCTCAAAATATGTATATGCACTTCAAATGATTATAAAGTTAGTGCTTTTTCACTGAAAAGGAGTGAAAATTAAGTGAGTTATCTGCTGTTAAAGTGTGTGTATTTCTTTTAAATCACAATATCATACATCCTAACATAGTTTTTCCCTATTATGACATATATTATTCTAAATGGTTAATTTTGCGTATTGATTTGTTATTGTTTTACCCTCTGTGAATTTCCTAACAGAGGTTCCAGAGGGGACTTGGGGGCCAAAAAGAAAAAGAAGAAACAGAAGAGGAAAAAGGAGAAACCCAATTCCGGAGGCACCAAGTCAGACTCTGCATCTGATTCCCAGGAGATTAAGATTCAACAGCCTTCAAAAGTGAGAGCCCTGTTTTATTTTAATCTGTGTGGTTCCTCATGCATTTGAGAGCAGGTTTGTGCAGCTTAGCCCCCTGTTGGATCAGAGATGTAGTGAGGGTTTTGTTGTGCCTGCACTGTGACAGTAACCAGAGGGTACTTAAAGCCTTTTTAAATCTGATGTCTGCACCCAGATAACAGAGAGGTACATTTTGTGCTTTTGTGTGTACTAGGATACCGCCTGCATATTTCTCAGCAAATTAGTATATAGGTTATAATCATAGAACAGAGTCTCAGTGTGAGCTATTAGGCTGTGTTTTTTTTAAGTTACACTTAATATTTGATAACTATTAGTTCAGAAGATATTCACATTTTAATTTTTCTGGGTGTCTGTCTAATTATCTGAATAGCACAACATCATCTGGCAGCAGATTTCAGCGGGAGCAGCCACGGGTAAGTCTTACGTTGACTTTGAATCAGAACAGTCTTCAGTGGCCATTCTTAATTCCATTGCTACGGGTGGGAAATAGTGCCTAATGTTTTCCCTGAAGAAACACCCATTTAACCAAACTGGAAGTTATCTGCCTGGGCACTGTACTGGCAGATTGGTACAGCTGGTGGTGCAGATGGCAGGCACCCTTTCTGGAGAGCCAACCCCAATCACCCTAGCTGTGAACACAGGCCTTGTGTGCTGGGCCCTGCGAAGCACAGAGCCTTCCTTCTTGATGCAAGAAATTCGCAGCCAAAAGGGGTAGAATTAGAATTATAATGAAAGAGAGCTATTTTGATGCGTGTAGTGTGTGTCATGGGAGGGGCTTAGGATGTGCCATGGGGAACCCGGGCTCTGTCCTGACCCATGGCGCTCGAGCGTGGCCTTTGCACAGGGTTCCGCCCCTCCTTAAGCCCATTTCCTCATCTGCAAATGGGGATGATGCCTTCTCCCCAACTCACAGGGTTGTTATGAAGTTATAATTAGATGATTTTTACAAAATGGTTTTTATATTATACAGCACTTTGTCTACCTGGCAGTTATAAACCATTATGCAAGTTTTGTGGGGTTAAAATTTTTATTCTTGTACAAAGTTTGTTTGCATTGTATTGTGTGAAGTGAATCTTGCAGGTAGTTTTGTTGTTGTTGCCTGTTTTACACTTAAGGACCAGGAATCACTGAGAAGGAAAATTACTTGCCCCAATTTTCCCCTGATTGCCTTTGTGGGGTAAGAAGAAAATGGAGTCTTCTTCCCTAGCTTTTCACCTTGGTTCTCAGGTAATAAATTTTCTATCCACTGGACATAATTTCCAAGGTAACTCATGTAAGGTACACCATAAGCTTGCAAGATTTTTTTTCACATTTTCTACACGTTGCTTCGTCAAATAAACACGGTGTCACATATATGCAGTTGTGACCATTTCCTTATTGCTGCTATCATCACCATCAGCTTCTCATCTCTGAAACCTAGTTATTTTGAGCTCTCCCCCTGTTTCTGGTCACCTATAAGAAACTAGAGCCAGCCAAGGCTGGAGGAACTGTTAGCATTATATGGTAGAGAAATTCTTTTCTTTTTAAAATTAAGAATAAGTTAAAATTGTTTAAATGTGGGCTGTTCTCCATAGAATTTTTTCAAAGTTAGGCTCATTTCTTTTAAGCTGATGCCAGCTCTAGATAACACTGTAAATTGCTGTGGACCCTACTTAGAGAATATGCTGGTGTACAGTCAGGAACCAGAATGAAATATTTGTCTGGGTTCTTGTAGATTTTCAAAGTATTACATTTGGAAAATAATAGGTGGAGAGAACAGTTGTGCTTATATCACAGGAGCAGATAAGGAGGAAAAGAGGCCTGCCTGACTCCCTTAGGCATATTTAGTGGGAAGCTAATGTGGGTTGGTATACATTCTCACCTTTCCTAACACTAATTCATTCCTCCCCAGGTGGTGCTACTACTGAAGGTGGATGGCTAGGTTTAAGAAGTTATTCTAGCTGAGTTTTCCTTACTGCTTTGTCACCATGGATTTGAAAATTGTGCTTACTTTAATCTACTTTAAGAACGCATTTAAATTAATCGTATGCTACTGGGATATAAATTAATCCCAATGGAATTAATTCATAAATGGCGATTTCATGTAAACACTATTGGTCAACCCATTGAGGCTAATTAGGCGGAGGAGAAAGCACTCTGAGTGCCTCTTAATGGAGTTGGGATATCATTGGCTCCTTTGGCACAAAGATGCTGACTCGTGTTTCTTATAAAATAGTTGCCGTTTGCTACGTTAGTGTTAGGGGATTTAACGTGCATTAGGGAGGAAGAACTACCATGACAAGTTCAGGGAAGACACTGGAGGTCTGTTCTGAAAGAGTGGGTTCTACTCTGCCTTTTTAAAGATTAATGGTTGCATGTTCAAGCACTATTAGCTGATGTTCTGTGCTCTTAGTTCCTGTTTGGGGCATAGGTCTCCTAACAGGCTGTGTTGCTGTGGGTCCATTTGACTATAGATTTTCACTTTGCTAGAAACTAGTTACTCTATGTTGGAGATTCCAAAGAGATGCAAATGAGAAATTAAGACATGCACTAGCCTTTTTAGAACAGCAAAAGTATTTTGTTAGGTTAGTATCTGTAATTGAGTTATGCCCCTTATGATTTAGACTTTAGTCAAAATAAAAGATAAACGACTTACAAAACTCACGGCAGTCCTGGCTGATGCTGTTAGACTTATAAGGGAAGATGTTAAGACTCTAACCTACCTCTGGTTAGAGTCCAGCACTTTGTTTCCTTGAATCATGTTGGTGGCAAGAATTTTAAGGGAATCCAGTGAGCAAAGCAACACAGGACATTCTGTATTAAATTAACCCCGTTTTGTACTTGTTTAACGCCAAACAAGTAAGCGTCCAGGTTAGAAGATTTGCTCCAGACCACACACATGAGGGTCAAAGTTGAGCAGAAGTTCAGAGCTACTGTTTACACACCATTGAGGGTCAGTGGTCCCTTTCCTTGGTGTCCATGGTGTGTTGGCATACAGGCAGCCTAAGGGCTCTGAAACTCCTTATAACCCCTTCTGAACTGCAGTGAAGAGCTAGCATTCTTTGGATGGTATCAAAAGCATATGGCAAACCCAATATCCATATTCAGTCCTACATGCTATTCATTCTCTAATTTCGAGAATAGTTTCATTTTGCAGGCAGTGTGACATTAATTGAGGGACTTTACAAAAAAAGAGCTCGGGAATCTTCAGATGACAGAAATATTGGCTTTGAGGAAGGAACTTTAGAATTTAAAGGTATTGTCAACTTTATAGACTGAAAATATGTTTTTACCTTATAAAAAGGAGTTTAGTTTCGAACAGGCTAGGGTGGCCCCTGATTTGAATTCCCAGAGGACACTGCTGGTCCTTGTTGGAAGGTTTGTTTCCGGGGTGTCAGGGTGAGGAGAGGGAGGTGTGGTCCAGGAGGAAGGCATCCCTAGAGGTTTCCTTTCCTGATTCACTTTCTTTTCCCAGCTCGTACTAAACTCAGATTCCGTTCGTTCTTCTTCTTAATGAACTTGTCTGCATAGTTTCCATCCTGGAAGTTATTTCCTTTGTGCCCACATTGCTACTGCAGAGCATTAACCCCGACAATAAAAGCAAGGCTCGTGGCTGGCTGGCTGCCGAATGACAGTAATGCATGTGTTGCATGTCACCCCTTTTTGCTGCTCCGCTCAGATGCGTAATGGTCAAGGCCATTTGCAGATGGTTGGGAAACTAGAGTGAAGGGCAGTTCTATTTACTGTAGATTTCCCAGACTGTCAGAGCCCCAGTAAAACTATAGAGCCGTGGTTATCTTTAACATACTATTGCTTACATCTTAATGTGTTGGCATACCTGAGGCCAGGGCCCTGGCCAGCTCTAGAGGAAGACCGCTCGTTTCCGGTGTTGTAGCCTCCGAGGCAGACGCACGTGTCTCTGCCCGGTTTGGGGCGGCGGCAGCCTGCTCACAGTCTGTCTGTGTGTCTTTGCTGTTGCAGAGTCCTGCCATCCCAGTGCAGAAGTTGCAGGACATCCAGAGAGCAATGGAGCTGCTGTCGGCGTGCCAGGGCCCCGCCAGGAGCATCGGTGAGGCTGCCAAGCACAGATACCAGTTTTGGGACACACAGCCGGTACCCAAACTAAGTAAGCTTTTCTGCCTTCTCCTCCCGCCCTCCCCAGAACAAAGCTGGGTTCACAACAATCAAAAAACACAAAAGAGGCTTTATTTCACTTATATAACTTGTTTCATACCACAGGATAGAAATTTATACAAAAGTAATACTTTTCTTCTTAAAAGTTCATATCCATCACCACACATAGTTACAGAATTGTTTTTGTAATGAGAACTTTTAGGATTTATTCTCTTAGCAAACTTTCAAATATGTAATATATTATGAGTTATAGTCACCATGCTATACATTAAAGGACTTATTTATCTTATAACTGAAAGTTTGTACCTTTTGACTCCCTTTACCCACTTCTCCACCCTCTGTCTCCTGCCTCTGACAACCACCAATCTGTTTTCTGTATCCATGAGTTCGTTTTGGTTTTCCTATTTTTTTAGATTCCACATATAAGTGAGATCATGTGGTAATTTGTCTTTCTCTGTCTGACTTTTTTCACTTAGCATAACACCTTCAAGGTCCATCCATGTTGTCCAAATGGCATGATTTCCTTCTTTTTTTATGGCTGAATTATATTTAGCAGATATTTGTTGTGTGTTTGTTATTAAATGCCAGGCACCGGGGTACATACTGGGGAAATAGGGGCATGAAAGTAGGGTAAGTGGTGGCCAGGTAGGGGTTGGGAAGAGGATATACTCCAGGTAGGAGAAAGCTTTAGTCAGGGAAGGATGCTGTGAGAAAGCTATGTGTAAACTTATATCTGAAAAAATTTAAGTGGCCAGCTGAGTAAAGAGCATGGGGAGGGCCTTGCGAGGGCTCTGAGCTGGGGCCAGCATGAGGGCAGTTAGTGTGGCTAAGCCTGGGAGCTGGGCCGGGTGGGGGTTCCAGGGGGTCAGGCAGGCAGTGCCATGGTTGGAGTCTGGGTTTTATCCCAGCCACATTGGGAAACTGCAGGGAAGAAATGGGAAAAGGGCACCTTTGTGGAAATTGCTAAGACATCGACGACTTGAACTGTGCTGCCATCAATCCAGGTGGAGAGACAGTAACAGTTCTGAAATTAATTTTAGATTTTGCTGGAAGTGGTCAGAGGTCACTGCAGCCTTCTCCCCTCACTCCGTCCCCTGCTCCACCCCCCCCCTGCAGTTACTTGAAGTGCAGAATAAAAGTCTGTCATCAAACCTCTGTTGTCTCCCATGGTGCTTTCTGTACAATTAATCTGTAATCTCAGGGTCGAGACAGAAACCATCATCGTTTCATTGTACACTTTCTCATGTTATTCTCCACCACTACCTAGCCACCCTTTTTTCACTCTAGAAGTAGCTGAAGTAATAGTATGTTAATGATTATATTAACCCCAAGGGCCCTAAACATGGTTTTATTTTATGTAACGGACCATTTTGGATCATCAGAATGCTTTGTAACTGAATAGTCTCTCTTTTTGTCTTCTGTTCTCTCC
Organism: Myotis davidii; assembly: GCF_000327345.1. Taxonomy (NCBI): domain Eukaryota; kingdom Metazoa; phylum Chordata; class Mammalia; order Chiroptera; family Vespertilionidae; genus Myotis; species Myotis davidii. Next base: position 28,339 of record NW_006294258.1, on the reverse strand, counting down.
TCTTCAGATGAAGTGATAACATCTCATGGTGCAATTGAAGCAGATAAAGACAATGTGCGCCAAGAACCGTACTCCTTGCCACAGGGCTTTATGTGGGACACGTTAGATTTGGGTAATGCAGAAGTGGTGAGTAAAACGCTCAAATTCAACACTTGCGTTCATGCGGATTGCTTCTGAGTGGGTTCTGAGCACCATAAACCCACACCTGTTTGGTCTTGCAGCTCAAGGAGTTGTACACCTTGTTAAATGAGAATTACGTAGAGGACGATGACAACATGTTCCGGTTTGACTATTCGCCCGAGTTCCTGCTGTGGTGAGTCTTGCTGGCCTCACGGGCTGTGGTGGGGCGGGGGGCTGGCGCGTCTCTGTCTGTCCCTGTATTCTTGGACACTAACTGGCCCCTGTTTTCCTTGCCTATGTTGACTTCAGGGCGCTGCGTCCCCCAGGCTGGCTTCTCCAGTGGCACTGTGGAGTCAGAGTGTCTTCGAACAAAAAACTGGTAGGGTTCATAAGTGCCATCCCAGCAAATATTCGGATTTACGACAGGTACATATGAAAGCTTGCCCGTGTCAGTTTTGATGTGTTGCTTTTTCAAGGATTGCAATTATAAGAGGCTTTTAAAAGTGACTTAATCCAGGCTATTGAGAGAGGGAAGGTTATGGGGGGGAGGGTATGTGGGAACTCTGCACATTCTGCTCATTTTTGAACTTAAAACTGCTCTAAAAAATAAAGTCTATTAATTTTTTAAGCATTGGTTTGTGAACAACAAAAAGGACAACTCTCTTTTTCTTCCTCTGCCTCTCAGTCTCATACATGCACACACAGAGATATGTTTGTGTACATATATGAACATACACGTGTTTGTGTATATGAATGTAGCGGAATAAATAAAGCTATAAATAGGTATTTTAGATTTATTTCTGGGGAAATTACTTTAGGAAGTTTTAGGAGAGGTTTTTTAAAAGTCTTTCTCTTTCATAGGATAAGTATGTGTTGTATTTTTGCTCTGGGTCTTCAAGTCTAGAAAGTCAAAGACCCAGCTCTTAAAAGTCAAAGATCTAGTGCATAATAGATCGTTTTACCTTTCAATACAATGGCTTGTTTGCTGCTAAAAAACATTTTCTCCCAAGGAATGCTGTGTGCTGAATGAAATGCTTGCATACCTGCATACCCGGGAATGGGCTTTGGAGCTCTAGAAGGTTTAGTGTAGCTCAGAATAGCACCAGGTCTGGTCTGGTCGAGGCACCTCTCAGGGGTCCTGGGGATTGCATTATATCCAGAGCAACATCTTATCAGATTCTGCATGTGGGTGATCAGTGATGCCATAATTGTATCATTACAGGAAAAACACATAGAGAAACTCTGAGGCACCTCAGGTCCGGTTTCTAAACCAAAAACTTTTAAAAAACTTCAAACAAAGTCCTAAAATTTATTTAGAATAAGAGATTTGCATCTCTATAGTCTAGAGTTATAAAGTAGGGGTATATGGGAAATAGTGAATCAGTCTGAATTTGTGAAATGTCTAGAACCATGGTCGGCAAACTTCGGCTCAGGAGCCACATATGGCTCTTTGGCCCCTTGAGTGTGGCTCTTCCTAAACCTTAGGAGTACCCTAATTAAGTTAATAACAGTGTACCTACCTATATAGTTTAAGTTTAAAAAATTTGGCTCTCAAAAGAAATTTCAATCATTGTACTGTTGATATTTGGCTCTGTTGACTAATGAGTTTGCCAACCACTGGTCTAGAGGAAAGAATATATTTCTTTAATATTAGATATAAGGTCTTTCCGTTTTTATTCTTTGAAATTTTATGGGTGTTGTCTTATTTTAAAAAACACGTTCATCTTATGTTTGCTCTGATTTTCTTTATTTCGTAGTGTGAAGAAGATGGTAGAAATCAACTTTCTTTGCGTTCATAAAAAATTGAGATCAAAACGGGTAGCCCCAGTGTTAATTCGAGAAATAACTAGAAGAGTGAACCTGGAAGGGATTTTCCAGGCCGTTTATACTGCTGGCGTGGTTCTTCCGAAGCCAGTGGCCACGTGCAGGTAATAGCAACACCCTTACCTTGCATCTTTCCTGTACCTAAACATTGAGCCTTCCTACCCTGTTGCTGGAAGTGTTATTCTCACTTGTGAATTGTGTAGCTCAGAGGGATTTTGGCTGACCTGTGATTATGTAGTTGGTTGACAGCAGAGATGGAGACTAGAAGCAAGAACCACTGAATGCAGTCTTCTTTCCAGTTACCATACAGCCACTTGTATGCCAGCGATCTGGAGCTGTATTTCAGTGTCTCTTCCATTTGAAAGACTGGAAGGTCTGGTCTGGTCGAGGCACCTCTCAGGGGTCCTAGGGATTGCATTATATCCAGAGCAACATCTTATCTGATTCTGCATGTGGGTAACCAAGTTATGCCCTAATGGTATACATTACAGGAAAAACACATAGAGAAACCCTGGGCATCATGATGTGGAAATATCCAGGGTGGTACCATTTCCTTTTCTCCTCTAACACTCAGTCTTATACATGCTCTGCAGTGCTGTTCCAAATGTCTGGTAAAAAAGCGTAGACATTCTTGTTTGCTAAAAATAAGAAAAGGCATAAGCTCTGATTTTATGACTCAGTCTGCTCTTACCAAGCTTCCAGAGGTTAATCCAGGGAGAAAATTGAGTGTCAGGTTGTCACTTGACTAACATGTTTCTGAAGAATCAGTTTCTCTCCCTCCACTATTTTCATTTATTCAAATAAAATGAAACTTCAGGTAAATATAGTATAAAAGAATTAAACCATAAAATTACTATGTCCTATGAAATTATTCATAAATAAACAGGATAAATAAGACTTTACAGGTGCATATTGGAGCTCTTGTGGTGTAATTGGGTAGCGCGTGGTACTTATAGGTACGTGTTAATACAAATCATTTAGCCCAGTACCTAAACTGGGATCACTTAAGAAATCTAAGCTCGTTTCTCAAAAAGTTGTTTTCTTGCCCTGATTGGTGTGGCTCAATTAGTTGGGTGTTGGCCTGTGCACTAAAGGTTGCCAGGTTGATTCCCAGTTGGAGCACATGCCCCGGTTGCGGGTTTGGTCCCCCATCAGGGTGTGTATGGGAGACAACTGGTCAATGTTTCTCTCTCTCTCTCCCCCTCTCTCTTCCTCTCTCTCTGAAACCAACTTTAAAAAAAAAAAAGTTGTTTTATTGGTTGGTTGTTAGATAAATATGAAGGCTGTACTAATTTAGGGGGAATATTTTCAAGTTTTTAAACTTTTGGGTTGCTTTCTATAGAATCAGGGATGGTTATGAAATACATGCAAACTGGTCATTATTAATAAGACTTTTACAATTTTAAGATACCTCTATACTGAAAGAGATGAAAGATCACAAACTACAGAGGGACATAACTAGGGATGCAGGGCACATTTTAGAGGTAAAAAATGACTGATAAAATAAAGAAAGAAATAATTGCATTGGAAGAGGGACCGCATCCAGCACTGTGTCAGGCATAACATAAGTATTCATTAAATGTTCTACCACAGCTGAGCTAGACAGAATAAAAACTTGGAGAGTCAGAAATCAGTCTGACTTTCAAACTTTATTGTATTCCAGATACTGGCATCGGTCACTAAACCCCAGAAAATTGGTAGAAGTGAAATTTTCTCACTTGAGTAGAAACATGACTTTACAGAGAACAATGAAGCTGTACAGACTTCCAGATGTAAGTAAAAACAATTTGCAGTTTTTTAAGACTGTAATGACTGAAACTTTCAATGTAGAAAAGAATTATTTGCAGGAGTCTAAAAAACTGGCTTATGTGTCTGAAGATATGAATAGGTAGCTAAAATGTCTGCTTAGAATTCAGGGTGATGAAAAATAAGGAAGTTCACTTGGAAATACCAATTTGTATTTTAAGTCTAAGTTGTTCAGTTTTTGGTTGGATGGGATTAACCTCAAGACGTAAGTTTTGAAATTTTGAGTACTTATGGTTTGTTAAGTAAAAGGGAAGAAAAGTTTCAGGCTTCTGATGAAATCTTAACGCAATGGAACTAAGGTATAAGGTTAAAAGGAGAGACCTGGGAGAGGAAATAATGTCTTATAAATAAATTATCATCTTTTTAAACTAGCAAATTCCCAACATGAAAAATTGTCTGTATTTTAATAGAGGAAAATGTATTCTTATTATTTAAACTTTTGGTTTTAATTTCATCCATCCCCTCTACACTCTCCCCTTTGGCAAACATCAGCTTATTTCTATAAGCTGTTTTGTTTAATTTATTCATTTGTTATTGGCTTTGTTTTTTAGATTCCACATATAAGTGAAATCGTTCAGTATTTGTCTTTCTCTGACTATTCCACTTATCATAATACTTTCTGGGTCCACCCATGTTGTTGCAAATGGCAACATTTCATTCTTTTTTATTGCTGAGTAATATTCTATTGTAAAAATTTAAGTGTTTACCATCTTGGCTTGGATGGTGTATTAGTTATCTATTGCTGTGTAACAAATGACTACAAATGTAGCAGCTTAAAACAAAACATTTACTGTCTCCCAGTTCTGTGGGTCAGGAATGAAGGCACAGCTAGCTGAGGCCTCTGCTTCAGGGTCTCTCATGAAGCTGCCACCAAGGCGTCAGCCAGGTCTCACCTGGAAACCTGCAGGGATGGATCCACGTCCAAGCTCACATGGCTGTTGTCAGGCTTGAGTTCCTCGCGGGCAGCTGGACGAGGGCTCAGTTCCTTGCTGACTGTGCACCCTGGCCGCCATCAGTTCTTTGCCACATGGGGTTCTCCCCATGGGGGCTTACAACATGGCAGCTTGTTCATCAGAACCAGTGAGGAGAGCGTCCATAGAGACTCTCCCAGCAGATGGACGTTAGAACCTTACTCCCAATTGGCGTAAGTGGCATCCAGTCTCCATCACCATGTTCCATTGGTTAGACACCAGCCACAGGTCCACCCGTACCTGAGAGGAGTGATCCCCAGGGTGTGGGTGTCAGGAGGCCATCTAGAATCTCTCTGCCACAGATGGGATCTTTTGTTTGAAGTTGGATTTCTTCAGGGTTATTCTATTTTGGGGGTATTTACAAAGCAGTTTAGTCGGTATTTTAACTTGGTTGAGGGAGTCATGTAGAATATAGCCATGTTCCTTTTGAACTGTGACCATTCTGGGTGCAGCACACTCCAGTTCTTTTTGCCTTTTGGCCAGTTATGTGTTTGCCAAATGCAGGTAATCAGTGGCTGCAGAATTGATGTCTTTTTTTTTGGTAATAGACGAGAATCACCTAATGTCTGACCTTACGCAGAACTTAATAAGGAGAGAAGTGGAGCTGAAGGAAAGCAGGTGTTGGAAGTGTCAGGGTCATCATTCTTGGGCTTCACGACCTGGCAGCGGCATCAGAAGCATGTTCTTCCCTCTGTCTTAGCTGCTGTTACAGAAGTGGGGCTCGGACTAATGAGCTCACTGCCTCTCTGTGAGACTTAGCAGGGAGGGGCAGTGTAGATCAGAGCAGATGGAAATAAAAAACTCAGTGACCTGAAGAAGGAGGGTGCACACAACCGGGGGAGGAAGGAGCAGGCCTCTCCAGCTATGGGGCAAAAAGGAAATGAAGAAATAGGAAGATGTTCAGAGAGGTCACACTGTTGCCATGAGAATCAATATTTACTGATTCTTTTGAAACTAGAAACAGTTTATGGTAATGGCCAAGACCCAGAGCAACTGAGCGGCACAGTCACAGGACACAGTCACAGGGGCACAGATGGCAGTGAGAAAAAAGGGCACCACACCCAGCTGAGATGAAACACGCCTCGGTAGGCACTGTTCATTCTCAACGTCCCCCTTGCCAGTTGTTAACTGCTTTGCTACCTGTCAGTTGAATTTAAAACTTGAAGCTCTCCTGCTTTTCTCACGAGAGGCTAATGCTCTTCCACTTTGGTCTCCCCAGATTTCAGCTTGTTGACTAAGGCACTCCAGTTTGTATCTAAGGAAAGTGCCCACTTACATGTAGGTTGTCCAAAATGGGATGAAGAATAAGGAGTTTTAGTACCTATCATGGGCTTATTCAGGATGATTAGAATTTGAGCTGCTAAAAATATTTTGACTTTTTGACTTGACTTTGTCCATTAGCCTTTATGTTTTTGAACAAGAATTAATCAACACAGATAACAGTTGATAAAAGTCACTGGTCAGGAATTGGTTTTTATTTCCCCAATAAACTAGTTATAAAGGGTTCTCACATATGTTATTCAGTATACTAGAGGCCTGGTGCATGAAATTTGTGCAGTGTGTGTGTGTGTGTGTGTGTGTGTGTGTGTGTGTGTGTTTCCTCAGCCCGGCCTGCCC
>NW_006294258.1:16292-21818 GCF_000327345.1 Myotis davidii | reverse complement strand
AGCTGTGAGCCCGGCTTCTGGCTGAGTGGTGCTGGACGATGAGAGCCCCGTGGGAGCACACTGACCACCAGGGGCAGCTCCTGCATTGAGCGTCTACCCCCTGGTGGTCAGTGCGCGTCATAGCGTTCCGCCATTCGGTCAATTCGCATATTAGGGTTTTATTATATAGGGTAGGATTCTTATAATAACCTTTTGAAGTTGGTACTTCTTATCCCCATTTTACAGATGAAAAGGCTGAGGCTTGTGAAATGTAACACTTAGATAGGGCGTGTCATTAGTAAGTGGTGGTCTTGGTATGCAGGCCCCAGACTTCCATTTTTTTGCTTGTTAGATCTCTTTACTTCTGCAATCAACTCTAACACACCTCTTGTGGGGGCATCATTGCTCAGTCCTACCACATGTCTCTCTGTATAGTCATTAGAGTGTAGGTTAAAACAGGAAAGGACGATTGTCAAGGTCCAAACATGGCATGTTCCAGTCATAGAGAAGGGAAGAAAGATAAAGAGTAAATAAATGAGAAAAACGAGGGGGTAGAAGAGATGAAAGTACAGAATTTGGAAAATTGGAAGGTGCTGACAGCAGTCTCTTGAGTTAGAAGCTGGACAATGCAGCGTACACCAGACCTCCTCCCTCACAGGCCCAGATGGATGCTGCCACTGCTAGCAATCACGTTACTTAAGAATAGGTTTGTATTATTAAGCCTAAAGAGAACAACTTTGTTGAGTGCAACTTTTGCCCTGTGGATATCTTATTTTCTGATTCATTATTACTGTTTCTGCTTACGGTGCTGCTTTATGTCTTTTTCGTAGACTTCTGAATACGAGTTAACATTCATTGTGGCCAGCATCATGCTAGACATTGCACATCTGTAGTCTCATTTATTTATTTATTTATTTAGAACAGTGATAGGCAGGCAGGTCCCTTTCCAAGTTTTGCAAAAGAGGACATGGAAACACCAAACTCATGTGCCCAGAGGTTTAAAGTCAGGACAGAGCTATGCAGGAGCCCATGCCATTAACTATTGCTAACTCAAATACTAAGCTTTCTCCAAGACTAATGCATTTTTCTATCCTTTAAATGCTGGTTTGTGAGCATTTCCAAACAAAGTTGGATTCTTTTTGTCAGGTTTTTAAAAAACAGATAAAGAACAGGATTCAGATTAATCTCCCAGCTTTCTGCTGTGTTGCAAGGTCACGCCTCTGAAGACATGTGAAGACACACAAGATGTTCTAGATTTAGTAGCAGTAGACGATTTATTTTTTATTTTTAATTTTTTTTAGTATTTAGTGCCCTACTGCTCCTTTTTTTAATCAAATAAATAACCATAATCACTGCTTACATCTCTACTCTGGAATCTTGCCTCTAAAACAGACATGCCTCATAGCCTGACATATTACACTGCTTCTGTTTTTTGATAGACTCTGAGCTTTATTTCCTTATGCCCGTATAAGCAGATGTTACACACATTTCATATACAGAGTCCAATGAGTAATGCATATTAGTTGGACTGTGGAAAAGTAAGTCTGATTGAGATAAGAATTTGCAGGTGAAATTTAGGATTTTCTTAGTTACTAGAAAATAGTTTTTGTGTTTTATTGCACACTCAGAAAACATTACCACTTCCTTCTTTCAGATTATGCCAGTTACCATTTTTATCTAAACTTTGTGTTCTTCCCATCTCTTTCTGAAGACAACAGCTAAAATTTGAGTGTTGCTGGTTTACATTTTAAATTTTATTTCATGCTTCTCTAGATTTTTTTTTAAAGAGTATGTAACTTCACGATGTCAGAAGCGAGTTTAGGCCCTGAGATCCATAAGCCATTGTTGGTCAGCAAAAGTAAATATTCTCCCCCGGTTTCTTAGGCCCTTATGTTATTTTACTAGAGGTCTGCACCCTTTCGCAGTCTGGGACCCCTCAGGGGATGTCCACCTGCTGGCTTAGGCGGGCCTAAGCTGGCAGTCGGATGTCCTTAGTGCTGTTGCGGAAGTGGGAGAGGCTCCTGCTACCACCGCTGTGTTGGCCAGCCATGAGCCGGCTTCTGGCTGAGCAGTGCTCCCCCTGTGGAAACGCACTGACCACCAAGAGGCAGCTCCTGTGTTGAGCGTCAGTGCGCATCATAGCAACCAATTGTTCCTGGTCATTCTGTCGTTAAGGTCAATTTGCATATTACCCTTTCATTATATAGGATAGCTGACTAGTCTGTTCTCTTGTGCTTTACTTTTTCTGTGAAAACTTGAAGTGCTTATAAATTGCAAAATTTATATACTTTCTCTTGACTATTTGCCCAGGCTTACTGTTTCACTGTGTTTCTCATCTACATCCTACTACCCAATTTTCTAACCTTCAGAGACTTGAGATAGCAGTTCTGAAAGTGGTTGATATGAATATATAGGTTTCAGGTGTGGGCTTCTATGTTATAAGATCTGTATATTGCACCATCTATCCACCACCCAAAGTCAGACCTACTCCTGTCACAATATATTAAGACCCCCTGTCCCCACCACCCCCTTCCTTCTGGTAATCACCCACTGCTGTTTGTGTTCACAAGTTTCAGTTTTATACCCCACATATGAGTGAAATCATATGGTCCTTAGCTTTTCCTGACCAACTTATCTCACTTAGCATAATGTTCTCAAGGTCCATCCATGTTGTTACACATGGTGCTATTCCATCTTCTCTTATGGCTGAGTAGTACTCCATTGTGTATATGTACCACATCTTCTTTATCCAGTCCTCTATCAGGGGATACTTTGGTTGTTTTCATGTCTTGGCCACCGTGAATAATGCTGCAGTGAACATAGGGGTGCATATATCTTTGCAAGTACATGATTTTGAATTTTTTGGGTATAAACACAGGAGAGGGATTGCTGGCTCATATGGTACCTCTATTCTTAATATTTTTAGGAATCTCCCCATAGTGGTTGTACCAGTCTACATTCCCACCAGCGGTGATGAGGGTTCCCTTTTCTCCACAACCTCTCCAACACTTGTTGTTGCTTGTCTTGTTGGTAATAGCCACTCTAACAGGTGTGAGATGGTATCTCATTGTAGTTTTAATTTGCATTTCCCTGATTGCCAGTGAAGTTGAACATCTTTTCATGTGTCTATTGGCTGTTGTATGTCTTCTTGGGAGAGGTGTATTTTCAAGTCCTCTGCCCACTTTTTGATTGGGTTGTTTGTTTATTTGTTTGGTGTTGAGTTTTATGAGTTCTTTGTATATTGTGGAAATTAGACCTTTGTCAGAGCTACTGTTTGTAAATATCATGTCCCATCTGGTTGGCTATCTCTTTGTGTTGTCAGTTTCTTTTGTTTTGCAGAAGCTTTTTAGTTTGATATAGTCCCATTAATTTATTTTTATGTTTACTTCCCTTGCCTTTGGTCAAGTTCATAAAATGTTCTCTATGACCAACGTCTATAAATTTGGTACCTATATTTTTTTTTATGTAACTTATTGTTTTAGGTCTTATATTTAGGTCTTTGTTTCATCTTGACTTAATTTTTGTACATAAAGACAAACTGTAATCCAGTTTCATCTGTTTGCATGTGGCTTTTCAGTTTTCCCAGCACCATTTATTAAAGAGAATGTCTTTACTCCATTGTGTATTTCTGGCTCCTTTGTCAAAAATTATCTGTCCATATACATGTGGTTTAATAGCTGGGCTGGCTCTCTCTTCTGTTCCACGGAGATGTGTGTCTGTTTCTCTGCCAATACCACCTTGTTTTGATTATTGTAGCTCTGTAGTATAATTTGAAGTCCGGTAGCATCTTAACTCCAGTTCTTTTTTTCTTAGGATTGCTTTGGCTATTTGGGGTCTTTTGTGGTTTCTCATTCTATTTCATTAAAAAATGACATTGGGATTTTGATGGGGATTGCATTAAATCTGTATATTGCTTTGGGTAATATGGCCATTTTAACTATGTTGATTCTTCCAATCCATGAACACACATTGATTTTGTATCCTGCAACTGGACTGTATTTGTTTATTGTTTTTAATAATTTTTTGGTAGAGTCTTCAATTTTTTGGAAGAGTTTGAGAAGGATAAGTTTTAAATCTTCTTTGAACGTTTGGTAGAATTTACTGGTGAAACCATCTGGTCCTGGACTTTTGTTTTTGTTGTTTTTCTGGTTGTTTTAATGTCCTCACTGCTGACTGTTCTATTTAATTTTTTCAATTCTCCATGATTCAGTCTAGGATGATTATATACTTCTAGAAACTTACACATTTCTTCTAGGTTATTGAATTTGGTGGTGTATAATCTTTCATAATATTCTAGTATCCTTTGTATATCTGTGATGTCTGTGGTAATTTTTTCTCTCTCATTTCTGATTTTGTTTATATGGGTCTTCTTCCTTTTTTCCTTAGTTAGTCTAGCTAGACTAGAGGTTTGTCGATTTCATTAATCTTTTCAAAGAACCAGCTCTTTGTTGTATTATTTTTTGTATAGTCTTTTTGTTGTCTATTTCATTCAATTCTGCTCTAATTTTAATTATATCCTTCCTTCTACTGACTTTGGGTTGCTTTTTGTTCTTCCTTTTCTAGTTCTATAAGGTGTAATGTTAGGTTGTTTACTTGGGATTTCTCTTGTTTTTTGAAATACACCTGTAATGATATAAACTTCCCTCGTATTATGCTTTCCCTGCATCCCAGATGTTTTGACATGTTGTATTGTCATTCTCATTTGTCTCTATATATCTTTTGACCTCATCTTTTATTTCTTATTTGAGCCAGTCATTTTTGGTAGTATGTTGTTGTTTTTGTGTGTTTTGTTTTGTTTTTGTTTTTTCCCCCCATTTTATTTTTTATTTATTTTTGCTATGAACTCTTTTCTTTATTATTGCAAAGTATTACAAAGAATATTACATATGTCTCCTTTTTTTCCTCACCCTTGAAAATCCCCTGGCCTCCCCTACCCCCCAGTGTCTTATGTCCATTGGTTATGCTTATATGCATGCATACAGGTCCTTCGGTTGATCTCTCATCCTCCCCCTCCTGCCCGCCAACCCTCCCCAGCCTTCCCGCTGTAGCTGGACAGTTTGTTTGAGGCAGCTCTGCCTCTGTATCTATTTTTGTTCATAAGTTTATAATGGTCTTTATTATCCATAAATGAGTGAGATCATGTGGTATTTTTCCTTCGTTGACTGGCTTATTTCACTTAGCATAATGCTCTCCAGATCCATCCATGCCGTTGCAAATGCTAAGAGTTCCTTCTTTTTTACAGCAGCATAGTATTCCATCGTGTAGATGTGCCACAGTTTTCTAATACATTCATCTACAGATGGGCACTTAGGCTGTTTCCAGATCTTAGCTATGGTGAATTGTGTTGCTATGAACATAGGGGTGAATATATTCTTTCTGATTGGTGTTTCTAGTTTCTTGGGATATATTCCTAGAAGTGGGATCACAGGGTCAAACGGGAGTTCCATTTTTAATTTTTTGAGGAAACTCCATACTGTTCTCCACAGTGGCTTCAACAATCTGCATTCCCACCATCAGTGAACAAGGGTTTCCCTTTTTCATGTCCTC
>NW_006294258.1:9409-16125 GCF_000327345.1 Myotis davidii | reverse complement strand
TTGCTAGGGACTTGCCCGGCACTTGCTCTCTACCTCTATTTGTTATCTTACTTCTATCATTGACAGTCCCTCTAGGTTGTGGGCTGCTTGCCTGTGTTCCTGAGAAGCATCTACGGTACCAGTCTATAGAGTGTGTTTTCTTTAGTGAATTACCGGTATGTTTACCGGTAATAAACTTGCACTGTTTTATGTATATGTTTGATTACATACAGCCTTGTGACAGTTTTCCTGCATGTCATAAGCATTTGAATATAAATTAAAATGTTAAAATCAAATCTGATATTGTTTTACCTTTTATTTGGTGTGTGGAAGGTGTGCGGAAGAGGGGGTAGTCTTATACGGCGAGTATATAACAAACTCTGTATTTTGAGTGGAAATGTTAGGGGGTCGTCTTATACGCCCAGTCGTCTTATACGCCGGCAAATACGGTAGGTCAAATGGGAGTTCCATTTTTAGTTTTTTGAGGAAACTCCATACTGTCTTCCATAGTGGCTGCACCAGTCTGCATTCCCACCAGCAGTGCACGAGTGTTCCTTTTTCTCCACATCCTCTCCAGCATTTGTCGTTTATCTTTTATTTCTTATTTGACCCAGTCATTTTTGTTAGTATGTTGTTTAAGCTCCATGTATTTGTGGGTTTCTTTACTCCATTTTGCCCTTGATTTCTAATTTCAAGACATTGCCATCAGAGAATATGCTTGGTATAATTTCAGTCTTCTTGAATTTATTGATACTAGTTTTGTGACCTAATATATGGTCTATTCTTAAGAATGCTCTATGTGCACTTGGGATGAAAGGTTCTGTAAATGTCAGTTATGTCCATTTGGTCTAGTGTTTCACTTAAGGCCAATATTTCTTTATTTGATCTTTCTAGAGCTGTAAAGGAGTATTGAGATCCCCAACTATGATTGTGTTTTGACCTGTTTCTCCCTTTACTTCTGTGAGTAGTTATTTTATATATTTCAGTGCTCCCTGGTTGGATGCATATATATTAAGAAGTGTTATGCTTTCTTGATGTAGTGTCTCTTTTATCACTATAAAGTGTCCATCTTTGTCTCTTATTATCTTTAAATCTATTTTGTCAGACATAAGTATGGCTACATGTGCTTTCTGTGGATGTTATTTGCTTGGAGAATCATTTTTCACCCTTGTACTTTGAATCTACCAGCTGAGCCGAGAGTTCCCTGCTGCAGGGCTGCATCTGCGGGCCGGGTGCACTTTCCTCCCTTCTCATCTCCCCATTTATTCCCGGATGCCCATCTTTGATGTTTCAATGTGCAGGTCTCTCAGGTGTGTGTCTGTGTTAAGTAGGGATTTCTTTGTTGAATTATAGTTGGTTAACTTGTTGAAATTTCAGGGGGAGAGGACAAAGTGTGCTCTCACGCCGCCATTCCTCTGACATCACTCAACATGAGAGCCTTATATATTCTTTTGTTTTAAAATTTCTAACTTAACTTCTAGTATGACAAATATGGGTGGATATAACCACATTAGTAAAGCTCTATGGAAGTATGCAATAACCTTTCATAGTATGAAGGGGAGGCTAACAGTTGCTTTCAGGATGTGGACTTTGGTGATTTCGCAGTGTAAATACTGAATGCATGACAACTGTGCTGCAGAAGAATGTTTTGCTTTAGAGAGAATCTGGCAAGCCTTTTCTTCATTTCTGAGTGTTCTCTATTAACATGGCATGTGTCCTGTTGCTTTCATTGATAAATCTAAGTGCTTGGTATTGTTGTTACTGAACCAATAACAAAAGAAAATGTCTAATATTGAGAAAGGCTATTTAAAATTTCCAAGGTCATCCTCATAGCAGAAAATAATCTTTTTTATTAATGACTGCAGTATGTATCCTATAAGGTTTTGCTCTTCTGACTAGCATCTAGAAATATATATTTATTACGTTTAACAATATTTGGAAACACATAGGTTCCCTCTTCCCACGAATTGCAGTCTAAAAATGCTACCAATGCTAAAATTGGCTTAGGGGGGAAACAAAAGAAAAATGTAATTTCACACCTGGTTTGCATATAAATGCCAGGCCACAGAAGTGTCATTTTTACATAGCCAATGGTGACTTTTTTCCACGTTTGTAGCCTTCACCTCACTTTGTAAAACATAGGGGTTCATTCAACACATATCTAAGTTATTGCCCTGCTTGCCTGAAGGGTTAGCCTAGGATGGAGACCAGGACCTGGAGATTGCTTGTCCTTTGGCTTTGAGATCCACAGAAAGCTAGAAGTACAAGTTCTGTATTAAATGTTAAGGACTTAAATTCTTTTAGTTTTGACTATTGAACTGTTTTAGCTGCATTACTATGTATTTATGGATTACGTAAATCACAACTGAGTTGTACATAGTAAATACTCAGCGAAGAGCTATCGGGCCTGTAAATACAAAGAACGCGCCTGCCATCTCCTCCCCCCCTAATCAATAATCAATCAGCATTCTTTGTCACAGAGCCTTAGAAACCTCAGCACAAGTAACATCAAGAAGAACCACATGCAGATGAAAATGTATTTTCCACCTTGGGCTTCTGCCATACTACCGATCTAATTTTACCAGTAGAGGCAGCTTTTAATTTTCATATATTTAGAAATAATTAAGATGGAAAAGGTAGAGTAGCAATACAAGTTATTGCTTAAATGTATCCACTATTTCTTCAAGAAAAAAAAAATCAAGTGAACTGGAAAAATGAAATTGCATTTCTAAGTTTTCAGTGTTTTGTTTGTACAAACTAGCAAATGGAGTGGGTCTTTCACTTCCAGGTTCAAGTGTCCTGGTGTCTGGACAGTTCCTAGAGAGCTAAGTGGTGTCTGGAGCTCTTGTCAGGATGGGAAATTGAACAAATCCAAATGTCCTGACCTTTAGGTTTATTCCTGTGACCTAATGGAAAAAGTGTGATGCTTTGGAAGAAAGGACTCAAATGCATATTCTGATCACCCTTAATCAGAAGATTGCATGAAAGGACCAAACAGTCCTTGGCAGACAGCCATTTGCCTTCAGAAAAATCTTACTATTAAAACACTTTCCTTCCCATTCTGATTATTTCTTTTTTATTGCTCATGAGAATAAAATAGCTACATCCTTTTCACGGGCCATTGAATAAAATAAGCTTCTCAACTCTTTTCAGTTGTGTTTCAGACTGTCAGACAAGGCAGTGTTAAAGCCCAATACTACAGAACTCATGCCGAGCTTGCTCTGCCCTACCATGTAGGCTGCTAAAATCCTTGGCATTGGTATACACATCAATTTGGAGTCTTCCTTTAATTTTGTTTGTGTCCTGGGCAGTATTGACCAAAGACCTGGCACACAGAGACAGGGTATATAACACATGGTCTAGCATATATTCTAACTTAGTGCTTCTCAAACTTTAATGTGTATACAGATTACCAGGGAATCCTGCTAACTTACAGATTCTGACCTGCTAAGTCTGGGGCAAGGCCAAGAGTCTACAGTTCTAACAAGCTTCTCTGTGACGCTATACAGCTGGTCTGCAGATCACACTTCAGCACAAAGTGCTTTTTACTTCTCTGTACTTAAACTGCCCAATTGGTTTTGTTTTCACTCTAACAAGGTGACAAAGACTTCAGGCTTGAGACCAATGGAACCAAGAGATGTCAAAGCAGTTCGAGAATTAACCAACAGTTACCTGAAGCAGTTTCACCTTGCCCCGGTGATGGATGAAGAGGAAGTAGCCCACTGGTTCCTCCCCCAGGAGCACATTATTGACACGTTTGTAGTGGAGGTAAAGATAAGGTGATATGATGGGTCAGAGAAATAGGAAGACACTATATGCCACAGTCCGTTTTCCAGAAAGATCACACCGTGCCATCTTTCCTCTTCCTCCATGACTTGCCGCTTCTATACCAGATTTCTGTTCACCCTGCTAGAACCAGGTTTTCTTCATACAGTTTCCATTACTAGATAAAAGCACACTTTTACTACTTATGATTTGGAAATCACTATACTTTTCTGTTGCTACCTGTGTAATTAATTGCTTTTCTCATTTTGCAAAAAAAGCCCATTTGGATGATCTCCTTTGTGATAGATACATTCCAAAGTTTAATATTCCTTTGGTTTTGCAAAATTGGAACTGAACTGCATTTGGTTAAGATTAAGCCACTTAATCCAAATGAAGGAAGGAAAAGTAACAGTTTAGATTTTCTAATTATTGTTTAGATGAGTTTAACAGTGATTTTTAAACCATGTTTTCAAAAGCTTAGAATTGGTTGTGCAAATGCTACTTTGCTTAAAAGCTCTTTTGGTGGAAGTAAGGTGAAGTTGAGAAGTTGGGATTTAAACTGGTGAGTACCTGGAGGATAGAAAGGAGCGAGGAGATACTGTAGCAGTCCATTCACTGTTGTGAGAATTGAGCTGAAAGTGTATTTTCAGCATTGTCAGGCATTGTTTGAATGTAAAGTTACGGCCAAGTTAGGGCAGTCATGGTAGGAGCAGACAGAGTGAATTCAGAGGACATTTCTGAAAAACAGTTGAGCAGTCTTTGTTTTTAAACTTTTATTTCTGAAACAGTGCTGGGGTGGATATCTTTGTGTACAAATCTTTATGCACTTCTGTAAGTTTCTCCAGAGCAGCAGTTCTCAAAGTTTTTTTAATCTCAGGACTCCTTTACTCTTTTAAGAATTATTGAGCTTTTTATTTTTGTGGATTATATCTACAGATATATACGGTATTCAAAAGTAAAACAAATTTTAAATATTATTTTGTAAGTCAGACAAAGCCAAATACCATATAATGTCACTTATACAGGGAATCTTTAAAAACAAAACAATCTCATAGGCACAGATAACAGATTGTTGGTTGTCAGAGATGGGAAGAGGAGAATGGATGAAGGTGGTTAACGGTATAAACTTCCAGTTATAAAATAAGTGAGTCCTGGGGATGTAATGTGCAGCATAGTAACTATAGTTAATGATACTGTATTGTATATTTGGAAGTTGCTAAGAGAGTAGATCTTAACAGTTCTCATCACAAGAAAAAAAAACTTGTAACTATGTGAGGTGATGGATATTAAGTAGACATTGTAGTGATCATTTCATAATATGCACATAAATCATATTGTTCATATTAAATTAATGAATGTTATACATCAGTTATATCTCAGTTAAAAAAGAAAAACAAGAAATAATTGGAAAAAACATATATTATTTAATAACCATATAACAATAGTAAACCCATTACATTTTACCTAAATGACATATTTTGTATGACAAATAACTTTTCCAAAGTAACAAAATTAGTGAAAAGAATGGTATTGTATTATATTATTGCAAGTCTCTTCTTAAATGTCTGACTTAATAGAAGACAACTGGGTTCTCACATCTTCTGCATTCAGTTTATTGTGATATATTGATTCAATATTTTGATTGAAGTATATAAAAAAAATCCTTCACACAGAGTATTGGAAATATGAAAAAAATGAGTATTTTAATAACCTTTTCAGATAATTGTGGATATTATGTATCTCAAATCATGTTAATGAACTTTTGATACTGTTAGATTAAAATCCATTGGTCTTTCTTGTTTTTTTGTTGTTAATCTTCACCTGAGGATATTTTTTCCCTTGAATTTTTTTTTTTTTAAGCTAGAGTGGAAGGGAGAGAGGGAGTGAGAGAGAGAGCAAGAAAGAGAGAGAAACATCGATATGAGAGAGATACAATGATTGGTTACCTCCTGCATGTTCCCCTGCTGGGGATCTAACCTGCAACCCAGGTACATGCCCTTGAACAGGAATTGAACCCTCAACCCTGCAGTGCACAGGCCAGTGCTCTAACCACTGATCCATGATGATGAGGGCAGTTCTAGTAGTTTTTTGGTGGAATCTGTAGGGTCCTCATGTACAGTATCATGTCATGTGCAAATAATGACAGTTTTATTTCTTCCTTTTCTATTTGGATGCCTTTTATTTCTTCTTCCTGTCTGGTTGTTGTGGCTAGGACTTTAAGAGTAGTAAAAGGAGATATCCCTGTCTAGTTCCTCATCGAAAGGGAAACGCTTTATTTTTGACCATGGTGCTGTCTGTGGGTTTGTGATATATGGCCTTTATTATGTTGAGGTGCGTTGACTCTATTCCCACTTTGCTGAGTTTTTATCACAAATGGGTGCTGGATTTGATCAAATGATTTTTATACATCTATTGATATGATCATGTCATTTTAATCATTCGTTTTGTTTATGTAGTATGTATTAGGTTAATTGATTTGTGGATATTGTACCAACTTTGCATCCCCGGAATAAATCCCACTTGATCATGGTGTATGATCTTTTTAATGTACTGCTGGATACGGTTTGCTGATGTTTTGTTGAGGATTTACGCATCTATGTTCTTTCTTTGTAGTGTCTATCTGGCTTTGGAATTAAGTTAATGCTGGCCTCATAAAGTTAGCTTGGGAGTCTTCCTTCTTCTTGAATTTTTTGGATTTGTTTGAGAAGAATAGGACTTAGTTCTTCTTTGAATGTTTGGTAAAACTTACCTGTGAGGCCATCCAGTCCAGGACTTTCATTTGTTGGAAGTTTTTTTTTTTTTTTAAATGTATTTTTTATTGATTAAGATATTACATATGTGTCCCTGTCCCCACATCACCCTCCACCACCACCCCCACCCCCCCGTTGTCCGTGTCCATTGGTTAGGCCTCTATGCCTGCATGTAAGTCCTTTGGTTGCTCTTTCCCCTTTACCCTCCCCTCCCCCACCCTC
>NW_006294258.1:0-8093 GCF_000327345.1 Myotis davidii | reverse complement strand
TATTCTCTTTACTCCTAGTTGTAGAATTTCCACTCAGCCAGCCCTCCTGTGGTTCTGGATGTTGTCCGTTCCCTGTTTCAGGCTTAATTTGAATTAGTTTTTCAAGGCAGCAATCTCCGGCGTTAACCTATGCCGCCATCTTCGGTTCTCCTGTTGGAAGTTTTTCGATTACTGCTTCAATTGCACTAGTTGTATTATGTCTGTTCAGATTCTCTGATTCTTCCGTATTCAGTTTAAGATTATATATTTCTAGGAATTTATCCACTTTGTCCATATTGTTGGCATATAGTTGTTTATAATGTTTATTACAATCCTTTGTATTTCTGTATTCAGTTGTTACTTCTCTTTCATTTCTGATTTTATTTATTTGGGTTCTCTCTTTTTTTCTTGATGAATCTGATGAAAGGTTTGTCATTTGTTTATCTTTGCAAACAACCAACTCTTGGTTTCATTGATCTTTTGTATTTTTTTAGACTCTATTTTATTTATTTCTTCTCTGATCTTTATTATTTCCTTCCTTGTACTCACTTTGGGCTTTGTTTGTTGTTCTTTTTCAATTTCCTTTCAGTGTAAAGTTAGATTGTTTATTTGAGAATTTTCTTGTTTCTTGAGGTAGGCCTGTAATGCTATTAATTTCCCTCCGAGGACTGCTTTCACTGTCCCATAGATTTGGGGTTGTTGTGTTCTCATTTTCATTTGTTTCAGGGTATCTTTTAATTTCTTCCTTGATTTTATTGTTAACCCATTCCTTGTTTAGTAACATATTGTTTAGCCTTCATGTTTTTGTGTGGTCTTCATTTTTTTTCTTATGATTGATTTCTTGTTTCATACTATTATGATTAGAGAAGATGCTTGATATGATTTCAGTCCTATATTTATTGAGATTTGTTTTGTGTCCTAACATGTGGTCTATACTGGAAAATGCATGTGGGAAATATGTATTTCCTGCTGCTTTGGGGTGAAATGCTCTGGAGATATTAATTAAATCCACCTAATCTAGTATGTCATTTAAGGCCACCATTTCCTTGTTGATTTTCTGTCTGTGAGATCTATTCATTGATGTCAACGGGGTGTTAAAAAAATCCCCTATGGTGACTGTATTACTATTAATCTCTCTCTTTATGTCCATCAAGATTTGCTTAGGACTCCTATGTTGGGTGCAGAAATGTTCTCAAGGGTTATATCCTCTTGTTGGATTGCTCCCTTTATCATTATGTAATGTCCTTCTTTGGCTCTTACTATAATCATTGTTTTAAAATCTGTTTGGTCAGATATAACTATTGGTACCCCAGCTTTTTCCTTTCATTTGCATGAAATACCTTTTTCCATCCCTTTACTTTTAGTTTGTATGTTTCTTTTGTTCTGACGTGGATCTTATGTAAACAGCATATATGTGGGTCTTGTTTTCTTATCCATTCAGCTACCCTGTGGCCTTTTGATTGGAGCATTTAACCATTTTTCTTTCTTTTTTCCTTTCTTTCTTTCTTTCTTTCATTCATTCATGCATTCATTCATTTCATTTCATTTTTAGGGGATGTTTATTAAAGCTGGCACAGTCAAACAAGGGAAGGCCTAGTATAGAAGAAGCAACAGGGGAGAGAGTAGGTGGGGGAATGAGCCTAGGCTAGACTGCTTTGGTTAATTAAGAAGTCAGAGAAAAGCAGGCTTTGTGGACAGGTACGGGGGTAGCCTGAAATGAGCCCCTACTGCCCACTGCTCCCTATGACTGTATTACTGGTAATCTCTCTATGTCCATCAAGATTTGCTTAGGTGCTCCTATGTTGGGTGCATAAATGTTCACTAGGGTTAAGGAACCTTATTGGGTTCCTTAAGAGTTTAGGAGATACATGCCTGTGGAGGAAGAAGACAGGGTAGGGAACAGTACAAGTGTGCTCCTGGGATGGAGAGTGCACCTAAATCATTTACATTTAAAATGATTATTGATAGGTACACGTTTATTGCCATTTTATTCTTTTAACTATGTTCCTCTGTTTTGTTTTGTGGTGTGTTTTTTTCCCTTCTTTTTAAAGCAGGCCCTTTAAAATTTCTTGTAATACTGGTTTGGTAGTAACAAAAGATTCCTTTAGCTCTTTCTTGTCTGGGAAGCTCTTTATTTCTCCTTCAGCTTAAATAATAGCCTTGCTTGGTAAAGTAGTCTTGATTGTATGTCCTTGCGTTTAATCACTTTGAATATTTCATGCCAATCCCTTAGTGTCTGAAATGTTTCTGTTGAGAAATCAGCTGACAGTCTTATGGGAGCTCCCTTGTAGGGAACTAACTATCTTTCTCTTGTGGCTTTCAAGGTTCTCTCTTTGTCTTTAAGCTTTCCCATTTTAATTATAATGTATCTTGGGCCTCATGTTTTCTTAAGTGTATACCTAAATACTTCATTTTCCTTGGAGTGATTATAAATAGTATTGAGAGGTCAGGCACCCCCCTGCCTTTGAGCATGTGCCCCTCCTCAGCTCCTTTCCTAGATGGTCTAACTCAGAGTCACCTTCAGTACAGCTACTTTCTGTTGTTGTTGTTAAAATATTATTATTGATTTCAGAGAGAAAGAGAGATGGAAACATCAATGATGAGAGAGACTCACTGATTGGCTGCCTCTTGCATGCCCTTACAGGGGATCGAGCCTACAACCCAAGCATGTGCCCTGACTGGGAATCGAAACCCGGACCTCTTGGTCCATGGGACGTTGCTCTATCCACTGAGCCACCACAGCTGGGCATAAATGGTACTGTGTTTTTAAATTTGGTTTCTGCATGTTCATTATTACTATATACCAGTGGTCAGCAAACTCTATTAGTCAACAGAGCCAAATATCAACAGTACAACGATTGAAATTTCTTTTGAGAGCCAAATTTTTTAAACTTAAACTGTATAGGTAGGTACACCGTTATTAACTTAATTAGGATACTCTTAATGCTTAGGAAGAGCCACACTCAAGGGGCTAAAGAGCCACATGTGGCTCGCGAGCCGCAGTTTGCCGACCACGGCTATATACAAATACAATTTTTTTGTGTGTGTTGATCTTGTATCCTGATATCTTGCTGTAATCATTTATTAGTTCCAGTTTATTTGTGGATTTCTTAGGATTTCTACATAGCACATCATGTCATCTGCAAATAGGAACAATTTTTTTTCTTCTCTTCCTATCTATGTCTCTTTGTTTGTTTTTTGTTAATCCTCACCTAAGGATATTGTTCCATTGATATTTAGAGAGAGTGAAAGAGAAGGGAGAGATAGAGAAACATCGATATGAGAGAAACACATCAATTGGTTGCCGCATGCATCCCAACCTGGGCTGGGGATCAAGCCTGCAACCAAAGTATATGCCCTTGATCGGAATCGAACCCATGACCCTTCAGTCTACAGGCCGATGCCCATTTCACTGAGCCAAACAGGCTAGAACCTATCTGTATCTCTTTTATTTATTTTTCTTGACTTATTGCAGGAGCTACATCTTCCAGTACTCTTTCCAATAAGAGTGGTGAAGGTTGACATCTTGTCTCATTCTTCATACTAGGGGGAAAGTATTCAGTTTTCCATTATGATGTGTGTTAGTTGTAGAATTTCTGTAGATGCACCTTATCAATTTGAGATAAGTCCCCTCTACTCCTAACTTGCTGAGAGTTGCTACCATGAATGGGTGTTGAATTATTTTGTCCAGTGTTTCTGCTTCAATTGATATGATCACATGAGTTTTCTCCTTTAGTCTGTTATTTTGGTGTATTATATTAATCGATTTTTAAATGTTTGGCCACTCTTGCATTCCTAGAAAAATATCTAATTATTTATGGTGCATATAATTCTTTCTGTACATTTTAAAATTTGGATTACTGATATTTTGTTGAGTTTTTTGAGTTCATGATAAATACTTGGTCTGCAGGGATTGGGAAATGTTTTGTGATTTTTGTTCGTTTTGTTCCTTGGTACCATGTTGTCTGGTTTAGGCATCAGGATAATACTGGCTTAATAAAAATGAGTTGGGAAGTGTTACTTCTTCTATTTTCCAGAAAAGATTGCATAGAATTGGTGATAATTCTTTAAACGTTTGCTAGAATTCTTTAGTTAAAACCATCTGACCTTAGAGAACTATTTTTGCTAAAATAATGGACTATTCATATAATCTATTTCATCTTGATTGAGTTTTAACGGATTGTGGTTTTTGTAGCATTGGTTCATTCTAAATTGTCAAATGTAGTTATATGTTGTATTGATTTTTTTTTAAGAGAGGGAAGAGAGGAGAGAGAGAGAAACATGGATATAAGAGCAGAACATTGATTTGCTGCCTCCTGCACACCCCCTCCCTGGGATCAAGCCCACAAACCAGGCATGTGTCCTGACCGGGAATCGAACCAGCAACTGCAACTTTTTTGGTACAGTTGGGTGATGCCCAACCAACTGAGCACACTGGTCAGGGCTAAATTGTCAAATTTATAAGAGTAAAGTTCATAACCACTTCCTTGTTATTCTTTTTTTTAAAGGATATATTCTTTTAAAAAAATAGTGTACATTTTTTTTTTATTGATTTCAGAGGGAAGAAGGAAGAGGGAGAGAGAAATAAAAACATTAAGGATGAGAGAGAATCATTGATCAGCTGCCTCCTCCATGCCCCCCACTGAGGACAGAGCCTGAAACTAGGGTATGTGCCCTGACCAGGAATCGAACCGTGACCTCCTGGTTCATGGGTCGCCACTCAGCCACTCAGCCACATTGGCCAGGCACTTGTTATTCTTTTAATGGCTGCCGGATTTATAGTGATAACCCTTATTTCATCCCTTTTATTGATGATTCATACTTTCTCTTTTTGTCAGTCTTGCTAGCATTGCATCAATTTTATTTTTCCAGAGAACCAGATTTTTGTTTCATTGATTTTTCTCTATTGTTATTTTATTTTCAATGTCATTGATTTCTGATTTTATGATTATTTCTTTCCTTTTGCTTGCTTTGAGTCTATTTTACTCTTCTTTTTCTCATACCTCAAGGGAGGGACTTAGATTATCGAGATCTTTCTCTGCTACAATGTAAATATTTACTTCTATAAATGTCCCTCTCTGTACTGCTTTAGCTTAATTCTACATATTTTGGTATGTTCTATTTTCATTCTTTTTTTAAAAAATTTCTTTGAGACTTTCTCTTTGACCCATGTACTTAAATTCTGTTGTTCAATTTTTATGTGTTTGAGAAGTCCAATTAATTTCTAGTTTCATTCTATTATGATTGGAGAACACGCTTTATTATTTCAACTTTGGTAGGGTTCTTGAGGTTTGTGTTAGGCCCATGTGGTCTGTCTTGGTGAATGGTCTATGTGTTAATGAAATGTATATTCTCTTGCTTTTAGGTGGCATGTTCTATATATACCAATTAAATCCTGTTGATTGTATTGAGATTTTTTATATTCTTGCTGATTTTCTTTCTAATAGTTTTGTTAGTTGATGAGAGGGGCTTTGAAGTCCCCAACTATAATTGTGTTTGTCTATTTCTCCTTGCAGCTCTATCAGTTCTTCTTGATGTTTTGGAAGGTCTTGTTGGTACCTATACATTTAGGACAGTGGTTCTCAACCTTGGCTGCACATTAGAATCACCTGGGAATCTTTTTAAAATCCTGATTTCTGGGCCTCATCCTCCAGAAATTCTTTCTTTGTTATGGGGTGGGGCCACAACATTAGTAACAAAGAAACAGAATTTCCAGAGGATGAGGCCCAGAAATCAGGATTTTAAAAAGATTCCCAGGTGATTCTAATGTGCAGCCAAGGTTGAGAACCACTGATTAAGGACCTTTGTGTTTAGAGAATCAGTCTTTCTATCATCATGTAATACTCCTCTTTGTCTCTAGTACTTTTCTTTGCTCTCAAGTCACTTGATTTGATATTAATATAGTCACTTTTAAATTTTCTTAAATACATTTTTATTGATTTTAGAGAGAGGAACGTAGAGAGATAGAAACATTGATGAGAGAGAAACAATCAGCTGCCTTCTGCATGCCCCATACTGGGGATTGAGCCCGCAACCAGGGCATGTGCCCTGACTGGGAATTGAACCGTGACCTCCTGTTTCATAGGCCAACACTCAACCACTTAGACACACCAGCTGGATGCCACTCTTACTTTTAAAAATTAATGTTTGCATGGTATAACTTTTATAGTCCTTTTACTTTCAGTCTATGTCATTGAATTTGGAATTAATTTCTTGTAAATAGCATGTAGTTGGGGCCATGTTTGTCCATTCTGCCAATCTTTTTTTTGAATTGGTATATTTACATCATTTACATTTGACAATTATTGATATGTTAGAGCTTAACTCTACCATTTTATTATGTTTTCTGTTTGTTTACTCTGATGTTGTTCCTTTTTCTTTGCCTTCCTGTGCATTGCTTGAAGAATTTTTTAGGATTCTGTCTTGATTTATTTTTAGTACATTGAGTGTATTTGTATAGTTTTCATGATGGTTGCTCTGGCTATTACAATATACATGTGTGACTGATTGTAGTCTATTGGTATCAACATTTTACCACTTTAAGTGACTTCACTTCCATTTAGGTCCCTTTACATTCTTGACTTTTAATTATCAAAGTCTTGAGTATCAGATGATGTCTTAACTTTTGTTTCAATCATCAAGTAAATTTATAAAACTTAAAAGTTGAAGCATAATTTATAGTATACAGTTGACCCTTGAACAACTCAAGTTTGAACTGTGTAGATCCACTTATATACAGACTTTTTTCAGTAAATATGTACAGTAGTATCAATGCACTTTCTCTTCCTTATTTTAATTTAATAATATTTTTTCTAGCTGATTTTATCATAAGAATATAGTATATAATACATATAACATACAAAATATGTGTTAATTGACTACTTATGTTATTAGTAAGATGTCCAGTAGGCTATTAGTTAAGTTTCGGGGGAGTTAAAAGTTACTTGCAGGTTTTCAACTGTCCAGGGGGTTGGTGCCTCTAACTCCCATGTTGTTCAAGGTTTAACTGTATACCAGAATTTCTGTTGTTTCTGTTGTTTGTTCTTCCTTCTTGATGCACCAAGATTTCTTATTATTTCCTTTCTACTTGAAGAATTTCCTTTGGCTACTCCTAAAGGTATGTCTACGAGCAACAAATTCTTCTAGTTTTCATTTGTCTGAGAATGTCATTTCCCCTTCATTCCTGAAAGATAGTTTCACCAGATATAGAATTCATAGTTGATGGTTCTTTTCTTTCAGCACTTAAAAAAAAAAGTTAACTTCCTTCTGGCCTATATGATTTCAGATGCAAAATCTTCTGTCTAATTGGTTTTATATAGATAATGCATTGTTTTTTATGGCTACTTTAAAGATTTTTCTTTGTCTTTAGTTTTTGGAACTTCAACTATGGTGCATTTTTTTTTTTATTTTTTTTTTTTTTAGTTTATCCTGTTAAGGCTCACTCAGCTTCTTGAATCTGTTGTGTGAATTTTACCAAATTTGGGAAGTTTTTAGACATTATTTCTTCAAATACTCTTTCAGCCTCCACACTTTCTCCTTTCCTTCTGGGACTTCAATGATATGACTCCTATCAAGAGTTTCTTGGATCTTTTATTACTGTCCCACAGATCCTGAGACTTAATTCATGTTTTTTTAGTCTGTTTTCTCTTTTTTTGTTCAGAGTGGGTTTATTCTACTAAATTCTTCAAGTTCAGGGATTCTGTCCCCTGTCATCTCCACTCTACAGTTAAGCCCATCTATTAAGGTTTTTAAAATTTTTTCTGTTATATTACTTTTTAAGTTGAAAATATTTATTAAAGCTGATAGTTTAGGTCTCTAATTCATCTCTAATACTGAGCTGCTAATACAACACAATAGAGAATAACTTTAGCTTAATGTCTCTAAGTTCTTAATGTCTAAAACAGGTTTAATAAATCAAAAAAAACTCAAAGACCAGATCATCCATCCCTATAGAATTGTCTTTTCTGCTGAAAGCAATACTAGCAATAGCATACATGTGGACTAGGCTCCTCAGCTGTGTAATTCAAACATTTCGTTTGAATTATATGCAAACTGCATAGGTTACCACAGCTCTCTTTTTTAAATTTTTTTTTATTGTTTTATTGCTTAAAGTA
>NW_006294257.1:0-348 GCF_000327345.1 Myotis davidii | reverse complement strand
GTTAGAAACATCAATGATGAGAGAGATTCTTTGGTCAGCTCACTCATGCATATGCCCCAGACTGGAGATTGATTCTACTCCCAGGAAAGTGCCCTTGACATGAATCAAAACTGGGGCTCTTCAGTCTGAAGGCCGCTGATCTGTCCACTGTTCCTAACTGGCTAGGGCTCTGCCACCTATTTAAATCCACTTCAGAATCCCTCTGCATTGTAAAATCCCTGCTAACATTCTTGTCCAAAAGGATTCTCCTTCATGTGGTATCAGGATGGAGTTGTGCATGAAGGCCCTAATGTCCTGAGTGTACATTCTGATCACTAGCACCATCAGGAAATGTGCATTGAGGCATGC
>NW_006294256.1:2347-3057 GCF_000327345.1 Myotis davidii | reverse complement strand
TATAATAAAAGCCTAATATGCTAATTGTTCGGTTGTCTGGTCATCCATTCAACCATTCACAGCATAATATGCTAATGATATGCTAAGGCTGCTCAACCACTCGCTATGACATGCACTGACCACCAGGGGGCAGACCCTCCCACAAATAAGTTAGCTTGCTGCTGGGGTCTGGCTGATCAGGACTGAGTGAGACGGGCTGGACATGCCCTGGAAATTTCCCGCGGTCCCTCCCTTCTGGCCAACATCCCGTGTCCCCCTGCTCCATATAATTATACTAGAGGCCTGGTGCATGGATTCATGCATGGGTGAGGTTCCTGAGCCTTGCTTGTGCCCTCTTGCAATCCAGGACCCCTCAGGAGATGTTGGAGGGCTGGTTTCGGCCCAATTCCCACAGACCAGGCCGAGGGACCCCACTGGTGCACGAATTCGTGCAACGGGCCTCTAGTATATATATATTCAACTATATTCAACTACAAACTTCTTTCCTACTCACATAAAAATCTATGCATATAACATGGGCTTCCATTGATGTACATGATAAATACTTAACTTATATCCCCATTATAAACTCTTAATCGATAATAATCAAAGGGTAATATGCTCATTGGACTGGACGTCCTTCCGGAAGTCCTTCCGGACGACCTTCCGGACGAAGCCGGGGCTGCGAGGGAAGACTGGGTCCCGGGTGCCAGAGGGAAGCTGGTAGCCAT
>NW_006294256.1:0-1032 GCF_000327345.1 Myotis davidii | reverse complement strand
GGATGTTTCTATCTCTCTCTCCCCCTTCCTCTCTGAAATCAATAAAAATATATTTCAATCAATCAATCAATCAATAAAATGTTTCTCCTTGGGCCCGCCCGGCATGGCTCAGTGGTTGAACATCAACCTCTGAACCAGGAGGTCAGAGGTCGATTCCTTGTCAGGGCACAGCCCAGGGTTTTGGGCTCGATCCCCAGTAGCAGACATGCAGGAGGCAGCCGATCAATGCTTCTCTCTCATCATGGATGTTTGCTATCTCTCTCTCCCTCTCCCTTCCTCCCTGAAATCAATAAAAATATATATAAATATAGTTATTAAAAAAAATAAGATTGCATCAGGGGAAGTAGGAATGACAGGCCTGGGGAGGTAGGCATGGCATAGTAGCTACAGGCTACAGGCATCGCAGGCTGAGCATCAAAGAGGCTGGGTGTCCCTGGGGCCAGATTGTGACAGAGAGGAAGTTGTGACCATTTCCATGACAACAGGCAGTTCCTGGAAAAAGAGGAGGGACTGCATGCCGACTCCAACATCCCAGGGCATTTAACTCCCAGCCAGGACAGCATGTGTTTGCTCTCATCAGAGCAAAACAATCTTGTGAACAGAGCAGGATTCATCTTTCCCCTACCCATAGCTCGTCTCCACGATTCGATGTCTGCCCCCTCACAAAGCCGGTCCAGGAATAAGGTGAGGCCATTAGGAGGAATTCAGAGAATAGACGTCACCCATCTTTGTCTTTACCCATGAAAGCAGCGGTTCTCAATCTGTGGGTCGCGACCCCTTTGGGGGGCGAATGACCCTTTCACAGGGGTTGCCTAAGACCATCGGAAAACACATCTATAATTACGTATTGTTTTGGTGATTAATAACTATGCTTTCATTATGTTCCATTTGTAACCATGCAAATCCATCCTGCATATCAGATATTTACATGATGATTCATAACAGCAGCAACATGACAGTGATGAAGCAGCAACGAGAATAATGTTCTGGTTGGGGATTCCCACAGCATGAGGAGCTGTATTCAAGGGTCGC
>NW_006294255.1:0-752 GCF_000327345.1 Myotis davidii | reverse complement strand
TGCAACCTGGGCATGTGCCCTTGATCAGAATCATGCACGGGACCCATACGCTGATGCTCTAGCCACTGAGCAAAACTGGTTAGGACTGCTCTGATATTTATTAATTTCTTCCTTGTATTTAATCAGGGTTTTTCTTGTTTTTCTATTTCTAGTTCTTACTGATTTGGCTTAGATCACTTATTTAAGGTTTTTCTTATTTCTTGAGCTAGGTCTGTAATTCTATGAACTTCCCTCTCCAGACCTCAGTTTCTGTGCCCCATGGATTTTGGGTTGTTTTGTGTTCATTTTCATTTTGTTTTCAGGAAGTTATTGATTTCTTCCTTGAGGTCATTGGTAGCCATTCATTGTTTAATAACATGCTATTTAGCCTCCATGTGTTTGAATTTTTTATTGTAGATGATTTCTAGTTTCATGCCATTGTGAACTGAGAAGATGATTGATATGATTTAAATTTTCTTGAATGTGTAGACTTATATTGTGTCTTAACATGTGGTCTATCTTTGAGAATGTTCCACATTGAGAAGAATGTATGTCCTGCATCTTTTGGATGAAATGTTCTGTAAATATTAATTAAATCCATCTCATCTAGTGTGTTATTTAATGTCACTGTTTCCTTGTTTATTTTTTGTCTGGAAGATCTATCCAGTGATGTCAGTGGCATGTTAAAGTCTACTAATATAACTGTATTGCTGTTGATCACTCCCTTAAAGTCCTCCAAGAGTGTTTTCTCTCTCTCTCTCTCTCTCTCTCTC
>NW_006294254.1:0-394 GCF_000327345.1 Myotis davidii | reverse complement strand
AGATTATTAGTGCTTTGGCTGGATGACCAGCATGAACGGCGTATCCCAGATAGCCTGATGTTGATTCAGGAGCAGGCTAAAAGATTGTTTGAGGCCTTGAAAAAAGAAAAGGGGGAAGGGAGTGAAAGTGAAGAGTTTGTGGCTAGTAAAGGTTGGTTTGTGCATTTTAAGGCTCGTGCTAATTTGCATAATCTTAAGGTGCCAGGGGAAGCTGCTAGTGGTGATGTGAAAGCAGCAGGTGATTTTCCTAGTGCGTTGGCTGAGATAATTAGGGAGGAGGGTTACTGTGATAAAGAAGTGTTTAATGTGGGCTTCCTTCTCTCTCTCTGCCATAGAGGTGCGCGCTTTTGCCTCTGCCTCTCCATGTCTTCCCACAAGACTTTCAGGATCAAGA
>NW_006294253.1:4539-4969 GCF_000327345.1 Myotis davidii | reverse complement strand
GCGTTAACCTATGCTGCCATCTTGGTTCTCTCAGGATTGCTGTTTCTTTGCTAATATTTTTTTTTCTGGAGGATTTATCCAGTGATGACAGTGGTGTGTTTAAGTCCTCTACTTTGATTGTGTTGTTGTTAATCTCTTCCTTGTTATCTTCCAGGAGGTTTTTTATGTATTTGGGTGCTCCTGCATTGGGTGCATATATGTGTATCAGGGTTATATCCTCTTATTGTATTGATCCCTTTAGTATTATGAAGTGGCCTTCCTTATCTCTTGTTGTGGTCTTCAGTTTGAGGTCTATTTTGTCTGATATAAGTATTGCTACCCCAGCTTTTTTTTCATTTCCATTTGCCTGAAAGATATTTTTCCACCCATTCACTTTCAGTCTGTGTCAGTACATTGTTTTGAGGTAGGTCTCTTATAGACAGCCTATGTA
>NW_006294253.1:0-3957 GCF_000327345.1 Myotis davidii | reverse complement strand
CTCTTCTTGTACTTCTGGCAGCCCTATTATGTGTATGTCACTTCGTTTCATGTTTTCCCAAAGCTCCCTTAGGCTCTCCTTCTGCTTTTTAATTTATTTCTCCAGTTGCTGTCCAGATTTAGCTTGTTTCTCTACCTTATCTTCTAACTCACTAATTCGGTCTCTGCTTCTTCTAGTCTTCCATGGTGTTTTTGATTGTAGCTATCTCACATTTCATTTCTTACTGATTCTTACATAGTTTGTTGGTTTTCTCATCCATCCGGTGAATGAATTGTACAACCATTACTCTGAATTATTTTTCTGTCATGTTGCATGCTTCAGTTTCATTAATTTCCTTTCTTGGTGACTCCTCATTTTCTTTCCTCTCGGGGTTGTGTCGTCTCCCCATTCTGACTATCTCTAGATGGTTCAAATGTTGAGTTGCATGGGCCTGGGATGTGTGCAGTGGGAGCTTCACACCACCTTAGTGTCACTGAAGAGCTCTGACATTAAGATGTGTGGTTGTGGTGGATTGGTGGGAACTAGGCTCACTCAGAGTCAGAGTTACCAGCGCTCAATGTGGCCTTGTGTGCATACTTAGAATCAGGGACCCCACCTGCCCCATGCTGAAACAGAGACCTCCCCACCTCCCCCAGTGTGTTGAAAATCAGAGCCCAGTGGCATGCGCCAGGAGTCAGAGTTCCCGAAGAATCCAGTATCAGAGTCTCTGTTGCTTTGTGTGGCCTCACATTGAGAATCAGGGCCCCCGTGTGCACATGCACCAAGAATTGGAGTCACTGGCTTTTAGTGTGAATGCACAGGGAATCAGGGATCGCAGACGCAGGTGATAAGAAACACAGTCAAGTCACGCTTGGAGAATTGGGGTCCCAGGTCGTGCTGCGGGGAACAAGTTCCCAATGTTCACGCTAGCTCCCAGGCTAAGATTCCTGTAGCCCGTGCTGCAGGAAACAAGTTCCCAGTGTTTGCGCGTTAGCTCCCAGGCTAAGGTTCCTGTAGCCCGTGCTGCGGGGGACCAGTTCCCAGTGTTCGTGCATTAGCTCCCAGGCTAAGGTTCCTGTAGCCTGTTCTGCTGGGGACAAGTTCCTGGTGTTCGCATGCTTCCAGGCTAAGTTTCCTGTAGCAGCACTGAGGTCCGGGCAAGCGGTGGGTTTATCAGTTACTATGGTGCTGCCCGCGAGCCTGCGGGGAGGGGGATGGGCTCTGTTACTCACAGAGATCTGTTGCGGGCATGTCTGGATTCTTGGTGTCCGTGGCTCTGTAACTGTGGTTGCAGTTCTTTGTCCCCAGTGACTGCAGGGTCCTGGTTTGCATCAGAGACCAGACTGGGTGGTGCTGAGGCCAGGATCCTAGTCTCAAGCAGCTCTGTTTCTCAAGATGGCGTGGTCTCTGTGCCTGTGCTGGCCGCTCAGGAGTGTCCGCACTGGGAGCGTGGCTCCGCCATCTAAGACTGCCCGGTTTAGCAGCCCCTTAGAAGACCTGAAGAATCTAACTGTCCCTAGCTCATACACACACACACCACATGCATCCACATACTCCTCTATCACTCCCTCGCGCTCTTACACTCTCTCCCTCCCTACCTTCCTGCCGGTTGCCATCTTCTCTCCCTGAGTTTATTCTTGTGTCTGGTGAAATTGGTGGCCTAGTTTCATTCTTTTGCATGTACCTGTCCAATTTTCCCAACACCATTTATTGAAGAGTCTGTCTCTGCTCCAATGTATGCTCTTACCTACTTTATCAAATATTAATTGATCATAGTGGCTTTGGTCAATTTCTGGGCTCTCTGTTCTGTTCCATTGATCTATATGCCTGCTCTTGTGCTAGTACCAGGCTGTTTTGAGTATAGTTGGTTTGTAGTATAACTTGAAATCTGGTATTGTGATTCCTCCAACTTTGTTCTTCTTTCTCAAGATTACTGCACCTATTTGGGGTCTTTTTTGGTTCTATTTAAATTTTTGGAGTGTTTGGAAATTCTAGGTTTGTGGAATATGCTGTTGGTATTTTGATAGGGATTGCGTTGAATCTATAGATTGCTTTGGGTAATATCGACATTTTAACGATGTTGATTCTACCAATCCATGAACATGGTATATTCTTCCACTTTTTCATATCTTCCTCTATCTCATTTTTCAACGTCCTGTAGTCTTCAGAGTACAGGTTTTATCTACCTCCTGAGTTAAGTTTATTCCTAAGTATCTTAATTTTTTTTGTGGCAACGGTAAATGGGATTTCTTTTCGTTTGTTGTTTCTCTTTCTGAGAGTTCACTGTTAGTGTATAAAAATGCTATGGGATTTGGGCATTAATTTTGTATCCTGCTATGTTTCTGAATTCATTTAATAAATCTAGTAGTTTTTTGATGGAGTCTTTACGGCTTTCTTTGTACAGTATCATGACTTCTGCAAATAATGAGAGTTTTACTTCCTCTTTTCCAATTTGGATGCCTTTTATTTCTTCTTCTTGTCTGATTGCTATGGCTACGACTTCCAGACCTGTGTTGAACAAGAGTGGTGAAGGAGGGCATCCCTGTCTTGTTTCTGTTCTTAGGGGAAATGGTTTTAGTTTTTGCCCTTTGAGTATGATGTTGGCTATAGGTTTGTCATATATGGCCTTTATTATGTTGAGGTATGTTCCCTCTATTCCCACTTTGCTGAGAGTTTTTATAAAAAAACAGGTGTTGGATTTTGTTGAATGCTTTTTCTGCATCGGTTGATATGATCATGTGATTTTTGTCTTGCTATTTGTTTATGTGCTGTATCACATTTACTGATATGTGAATATTGTATCAGCTTTGCATCCTCAGAATACATCCCACTTGGTCATTATGTATGATCTTTTTAATATATTGCTGGATCCGATTTGCAAAATTTGGTTGAGGATTTTAGCATCTATGGTCATCAGGGATATTGGTTTGTAATTTTCTTTCTTTGTCATGTCTTTATCTGATTTTGGAATTGGGTAATTCTGGCCTCATAGAAAGAGTTTCGAAGTGTTCCTTCCCCCTTAAATTTTTGGAATAGTCTGAGGAGTAGAGGAGTTATTTCTTCTTTGAATATTTAGTAAAACTTCCCTTTGAATCCATCTGGATCAGGGATTTTGTTTTCTGGGAGTTCTTTTATTATTGCTTCAATTTCATTAGTAGTTATTGGCCTATTCAGGTTTTCTGAATATTCTTTTTTTTTTTTGGTGGGGGTGGGGGGGCTAAAATATTAGTATGAGCTTGGAAGTGTTCCTTCCTCTTGAATTTTGTGTAGTAGTCTGAGGAGGATAGGTGTTAGTTCTTCCTTAAATGTTTGGTAAAACTCCCCTGTGAAGCCGTCTGGTCCTGGGCTTTTGTTTGCTCGAAGCTTTTTGATGACTGCTTCAATTTCTTCCATAGCTATTGGCCTATTGAGATTTTTAGATTCTTCCTGATTGAGTTTTGGAAGGTTGTATTTTTCTAGGAATATGTCCATTCAGCCAGGTTTTCCTGTTTGTTGGAGTACAGTTGTTCATAGTAGTTTTTTATGATCCTTTGCATTTCTGTGGGGTCAGTTGTTGCTTCACCTCTTTCACTTCTCATTTTGTTCATTTGGATCCTCTCTTTTTGTTTTCTGGTGAGCTGGCTAGAGGATCATTAATCTTGTTTATCCTTTTGAAGAACCACCTCTTAGATTTATTGTTCTTCCGTATTTTTTTTTCAGTCTCTAAGTCATTTATTTCTCCTCTGAACTTTATTATTTCCTTCCTTCTACTTCTTCTGGGATTTTCTTGTTGTTCTCTTTCTAAATTTTTAAGTGATAGTGTTAGATAACTTATTACTACTTTTTTTTGGTAGGCCTGTAGTGCTGTGAATGTCCCTCTCAGGTCTCAAAACTGCTTTCACTGTTTCCTTTAAATTTTGGATTGTTGTGTGTTCATTTTCATTTGTTTACAGGATGTTTCTTTTATTTTTTAAGTTTTTTTTTATTGCATAAAGTATT
>NW_006294252.1:109725-109950 GCF_000327345.1 Myotis davidii | reverse complement strand
GCCAGCCTCTCCACTGGAACCTTCTGGAGTGAAAGCCCGCAGTTCCCAACCCTCCATCCCGCATGGCTCCGAGTCCTCTCCGGGGCGCACCGCGGTGCGAGGCCACGGGAACATCTTGCACGATGCTCACCACACCTGCTGGTGTCCCGCACGTGGCTGGTCTCCTGGGACCCCCTCAACGTCACGGTCTTCCTGCTCCATGCCAAGTGCAGGGAGTGCGGCTGG
>NW_006294252.1:104790-105308 GCF_000327345.1 Myotis davidii | reverse complement strand
GGCGGCCCCTGGGAGGGGGTTCTGGGCGGATAATGCGGACAGCGACCCCACAGTCCACGGAGGAGCAGCACACGCTTCTTAGTCCAAAGGAGGAAGAGACACCCAGGATTTAATAGACTCTGTGAACACAGCCGAAGGGCAGTTATAGAACCAAAAACAAAACAGGGGAGACAGGGGGGAAGCGCTCTGCAGTGAGACAGAAATATAATATTTGCATCTATCATCCATCTAGCTATCAATCAATCTCTTATCTATCTATCTATCTATCTATCTATCTATCTATCTATCTATCTATCTATCTATCTATCTATCATCTATCTAATCTATTTTCAGGGGCCACCATCATTGCCTCCACAGTTCCTACCACCATGACTATTCCCTAGGGCGTCACCAGGGGGCGCTGTGGCTCTTCTCAGAGCTGCAAGGCCTGAAGCCAACTCCCATGGTTCTCACTGAGTGGGCCCTGAGCTCATGCCCATGGCCTGGGGGAGAGGTGACAGTAGGTGCTTCCCCTCCAG
>NW_006294252.1:97418-103354 GCF_000327345.1 Myotis davidii | reverse complement strand
GTGCCAGCTGCCTCTGAGCGCCCGGAGCGGGAACTGGGCTCCATGCCCTGCTGACCCCGTGGCTGGGAGGTGTGGGTCCGGATCAGAGCGAACACAGACAGGAAGTTCCCCTCCTGGGCCCCTGGCCTCCCTCTTCCCCACCCTCCTCACTAGTGCATTTGGGTCTGGACACCCAGCAGGGAACCTGCAAGGTAGTTCCTGCCTCACCATGACCAGCTCTGACCCCTGACCTCCCATTGTCCTGACACATTCAGGTCCCATAAAAGCCACAGCCACTGCCATCAGGGGGCAGTGACCTGAGGTCCAGTTCCCCCAGGAAAGTGAGAAACAGCCCCAACCCCACAGCCTGGCCTCCCTTTCCCAGAGGGAGGACCTGGGGGGCAGGCTCCTGGCTGCCATGGAGACGCTGTACCCCCTCTCCTTGGAGCCTCTGCCTCCCCCATCTCCCTCAGTGGGGGATAGGCCCTGGGGCGCGTACATGACCTCAGT
Organism: Myotis davidii; assembly: GCF_000327345.1. NCBI lineage: Eukaryota > Metazoa > Chordata > Mammalia > Chiroptera > Vespertilionidae > Myotis > Myotis davidii. Next base: position 102,865 of record NW_006294252.1, on the reverse strand, counting down.
TAGCACAACCCACCGTGCTACTCCTTCTCCTTCCATCACACAAAGTGCTCCCCCAGGTCACCATGAGGTCATCGCTTAGGATCCCCCCTCACAGCCCTGGTCCCGGTGGTGCTGTCACTGTCCCTTCCCCTCTGTGTCCAGGGAGCTGGGGTCACAGTGACTCAGTCAGACAATCAGACACCAGACTCTCCTATGGACAGATGAGTGGGAAATATTATATTCAATCTCACTGTTAATGAAGTTGCCGGTTAATAGATAAAGCTTGACCGAAAAGCATGTGCAGAAACGCAATATGTATAATCCACTGGACAAAGGGGAAGGACAGTGAGAGAATAATATTTGTGTGCTGGGAAGAGAGGGATTAATTTCCAACAGGGGAGGAATCCCATAAAAAAATAAAACTGTGCCCAACAATTAGGAACCTCGCCTCCTGGTGATGGTCCCTGCTCTGGACCTGATCCTGGGAGGAAAGTTCCCTAAGTGACACCAGCTCAGCTCTGACCATGAACAGCCAGGGAGACGGGCCCTGTGGTTCCCTGAGCAACAGGCCCCACACAGCCCCGCCCTGCACACACCCAGGGCCATCCTCAGGCAGAGGCACCTGCCAAGGGCCCAGGGAGGGATCAGATAGATGGGGTCTCATTTGCATAACAGGACCCTCCCTCCCTCAGACTATGAAGAGGGGAAGGGAGAGGTGTGGGGAGCTCTGCTTCAGCTGTGGGGCCTCAGGAGGCAGGACTCAGGGATGACCTCCACCATGGCCTGGGCCCCTCTCCTCCTCACCCTCCTGGCTCACTGCACAGGTGACTGGATAAGGGACAGGGGAAGGGGCCTTGGGAAGACACATGGGCCCTGCTTCCTCCTCTTGTCTCTAGACCCAGACTCACCCTCTCTGTGTCTCCCCCTCTTGCAGGATCCTGGGCCCAGTCTGTGCTGACTCAGCCATCCTCAGTGTCGGGGTCCCCGGGCGAGAGGGTCACCATCTCCTGCACTGGAAGCAGCTCCAACATTGGGGGTGGATCTCTTGTGTACTGGTACCAGCAGCTCCCAGGAAAGGCCCCCAAACTCCTCATCTATGATAGTAGCAACCGACCCTCAGGGGTCCCAGACCGGTTCTCTGGCTCCAAGTCTGGCAGCTCAGGCACCCTGACCATCACGGGGCTGCAGGCCGAGGACGAGGCCGACTATTACTGCCAGTCCTACAGTAGGAGTTTTGATGATCACACAGTGCTGCAGGCCTGTGGGGAAGTGAGACAAAAACCCCATGTCCCGCTGCAGTGGGGCCCGGGGCAGCCCCATCCTCTGATGAGACGGCTGTGCCTTTGCTGGGTGGCCCATATCCGGGCTCTGAGACCCCCCCCTCCCCCAGGGACTGTGTCAGCAAAACCTGTCCTCACCCTTTGTACTTGCTTGTCAAACGCACTCGTGGCAGCAGCACACGGTTTGCGTGTCTCAGCCTGAGCAGACCTTCCTGTGCGTCAGGGGCCTGACAGGACGGGGCAGGGCAGACCCAGGGCCCCGAGTCCATCTGTGCCTGTGTCAGAGCCCTTAGGGGAGGCCCCCTGTGTGTGCTGTGATGTGGGGCTCCCCACAAAGCCTGGGACCCCCATCGAGCTAGAGAACAGGTGCCTGTGTGGTCCCTGATCCACTCCTGGGGCACGTCTGGGAACTCCGGCTCCGTGAACCCCGCAGGGTGGACACTGAGGCCAAGGCTGCCTGTCCCGGCCGCTCCTGTGACCACAGCCCCAGGGCCCACCCAGAGCCCGTCCTGTGGGACTGAGGCCACAGGGAGCCCTTCTCACCTGCCAGGAGCGGCGCCGCCCGCACCTGCCTCTCAGGCTCAGCCAGTGCCTCTGCTTCTACTTCTGTCCCCCCAACAGGGCCAGGTCCCAGGGCAGCCCCTGGAGCATGAATGTGCCTCCTCCCTCTCCCCTCAGAGGCCCTCACAGCAGCCTCCTCCTGGACACAAGGCCTGACACCAAACACGGGGCCCATCCCCATCAGCAGGGACACTGAGCCCCTTGGCCCTGCAGCCCCGGGTCTGAGCTGGGGGACCATCTGTGATCACTTCAGACCTGAACCCCGACGAGGGCACCTGTGTCTCTCTCAGGGTCAGTGACTGTGTCCAGGGCCTTCCCCGGCCGGGCCCCCTCCTCCCTGATGCTCAGAGGGAGCGGCTGAGGCCTTTGTGCACAGAGAGGCCCCTCTGTCCCTGTGCCCGGCCCCGGGGTCTCAGGCCGTAGCGCCCCCGGGGTCCTGGGCACAACCGCTGTCCCCCCCTCAGTGCTGACTCTGACGCTCACTCCTCCTGTGAGTCAAGGGCGGCTCCTCTCGGGGACCCTGAGCCCTGAGGAGTGAGGGCCGCAGAGTCGCTCCTGGTCTTTGGGGCTATGCCCCCCCCCCACCCCCAGGAGCTCCCATGCTGCTGTGGGACACGTCGTAAGTGTGGGGAGAGCGTCAGTCACCATGTCTGCCAGGTCCTCACCATCCCCCGTTTCATTTGTGTCTAAAATGAGGAAACATGCACGAAAGGACAGGCAGGGAATTTAAAATATAAGCACATTGTAGGACACGAAGACAACGTTGGTCACAGAGGGCAGCACATACAACTGTTGGAATATAAAGGCTTTTCCTGAAATTTAAAAAACCCCACGTGCTACAATGCCCACCAGTAAATGTGAGGCGTACAAATCCGTTTTTTTGTGTTTTATTTTTTTAATGAATCACTAACTCAAATTTGATGACAATGATTTGATGCCTCACATGGTTTGAAATGTTGGCTGAATGGTCCTTCTTTGAATGTGGCCCTGAGGGTTTTTCTGGAAAGTTCCTCTCTCCTTCATTGAGCTGAACAGCCCCCAGGAGCTCATCACACCTGAGCAGCTCCCCCACCTGTGACGTTGGACACAGGGCTCACTGTGCACTTATTTGTGCAGCATCTTTACTGGAAGAGAAACCGCATTCATTTGTCATTTGTGAATGTTTGAGCTCATCACACAGACGCAGACCAGAGAGTGGAACGCTGCGGGATCAGCACAGAGAATCCATCGCAGTGTCTGGGCTCAGCCCGTGGGGGTGGGAACAGGACAGGGACCTGGGAGCCCACAGCCTGCTGGGCTGTCAGGGCTTTGGGGCAGGGAGGGTGTGTCCCCCCACCAGCAGGGGGCGCTGTGGGACCGCCAGGCGATCAGCACACAGCTGTTCAGTGAGACCTGCACACACAGGCCCCTGCACTGTGGGCTCCCTGCTGTCCTTGGGGGCCTGGCAGCGCCCCCTGAGCGGGCTCCAGTGTGTGGTCTCAGCAGGTGCTTCCTCCCAGACCCCACAGGGATGAGCCAACCTCCATGCCCCTCAGTCTGGGGTGTGAGCTGAGCTCCAGTCCCAGGGCCCAGGGAGGAGCTGGGCAGTCCCTGGAGGGACTCTCATTTGCATGGCAGCCCCGCCCCTGGCAGAGGGTGGGGGAGAAAAGGAGGCCTGGGCAGTCCAGCCCCACTGTGGGCTCAGGGCTGTGAGCACCATGGCCTGGACTCCTCTGCTCCTCGCGCTCCTCTCTCACTGCACAGGTAGGGACAGGCCTGGGACCCGGCTTCTTCCCTTCCTGCTCAGGCTCCTGGGAAACGTCCCCTGGTCCCTGCCCATCACTGACAAGTGTCTGTGTCTACAGGGTCCCTCTCCCAGCCTGTGCTGACTCAGCCGCCCTCCCTCTCTGCATCTCCGGGAGACACAGCTAGACTCACCTGCACCCTGAGCAGTGATGTCAGTGTTGGTGGTAAATACATATACTGGTTCCAGCAGAAGCCAGGGAGCCCTCCCCGGTACCTCCTCTACTATAACACAGACTCAGATAAGGGCCAGGGCTCCGGGGTCCCCAGCCGCTTCTCTGGATCCAAAGACGCCTCGGCCAATGCGGGGCTCCTGACCATCTCGGGGCTGCAGCCCGAGGACGAGGCCGAGTATTACTGTATGATCTCGCACAGTAGTGGTTCCCACAGTGACACACACAGATGGGGAAGTTGGACAAAAACCTCCACCTCCTCAGAGTCTTATTTCACAGCAACTGAACCTGTTAATATAGCTTCCAATTGCAAACTATGTGTGGAAGTACCTTCTAGTTATAATGCACTTTGCATTTGTTATCCCATGTATCTGAGCCAACAACCCAACCCAATGGTCATTATTTCCCTGAAAGGAGGCCTGTCCTCCGTGGGTCAGAAGCCCAGGTCCCGTGCGATGGCTGTTTCTGACATGAAATAAGGGAACAGCTTTGGGAAACTGTTCCCAGAGCCCAGGACCCTCCCAGCAGGCAGCCCGTCCCCGGAGCACGGACTCCGCGCCCAGAGGTCAGAGCAGTGACCCCTCAGTGCCCGGCCCCTCGCCCAAGGCCCCTGCCCAGCCCTGTGCACACGGACTGGACTCTCAGCTGCGAGGGGCTGGGGTGCCTCGGGCCCAGGAGGAAGCCCCGGCGCAGGGCTGGCCGTCACCTCTGCTGGGACCCTGACCTCAGTGCCCCTGGGGAGAGGGGCGGTCAGAGGGAAACGGGCGGCCGGGGCCCAGGAACCCTCTTTGGGTCTCGACAGGGTGAGCGAGCCGGATGGTGGCTGGATGCTGAGCTGCTCCAGGAGGGATGCGGGCGCCTGGGTCTCTGGGGGAGACGCTCTCACAGCTGAGGCCACTCAGGCCCATGGGGCTCCCGAGAGTGGGGTTCCCTGAGCCACAGGCTCTGACTGTGTCCTCTCCTCTCACCCACCGGGGCTTTCCTACCCCCAGGGTGTGGGTGGCTGTGGGCCATGGGGAGCAGGACCTTCCCAGCAGGTGCCTGTCACTCCCCCTGGGAAGCTCTTGATGAGCCCAGATCCCAGGTCACCTTCTCCTGAACCTGGGTCAGCAGACACAATGACTGTTCCCATGGCAACGGTCCCCACGCTCCCAGGCAGAGCACCTAGCGGACCTTGTGACCTAGGACAGAGGAGATTGACAGGCTGGGGTCAGCCCTCTTCCCGTTCTCCTGGCTGGTGCACTGGGCCCTGTGACCAGCCTGGTCTGTGGCCTGAGGAGGAGGCTGCCTGTCCCTGTCACGTGACCTCATCAACCCGCTGCCACAAGGAGCTGCCAGCCCGGGGGCAGCTGAGGGGCATGTGCCCTCCTCTCCTGCAGGACCAGCTCACCCTGGACCCGATTTCAAAGATACGACTGAGAGCCCAGGCTGGTTGGGCTCAGTGGGTAGCGCCTCAGCCTCCAGACTGAAGGGTCTGGGTTTAATTCTGATCAAGGCTCATGCCCGGGTTCAATGCTCCATCCCCAGTAGGGGGCGTGAAGGAGGCAGCTGATCAATGATTCGCTCTCATCATTGATGCTTCTATCTCCCTCTCCCCCTCCCTCTCCCTTCCTCTCTGAAATCAATAAAAAAGATAAAAAATAAAAGTCAGATGATTATTGACTTTGAGCAT
>NW_006294252.1:96026-96715 GCF_000327345.1 Myotis davidii | reverse complement strand
AACAAAAACAAAACAGGGGGGACAGGGGGAAGCGCTCTGCAGGGAGTCAGAAGAGGAAATACCTGGTTTGTGTGTGTGTTTGTTTGAAGGGGCATCAGTCCTTCTGTAGTTCCCCCACCATGACTCTTCCCAGGCCCTCTCCTTGGAGCCTCTGCCTTGCCCGCCCTTCCTCCGGGGGGGACAGATCCTGAGGCCCCGCACTCACCCTCTGACCCCGCACCCCACGGTGCATCTCCTTCTGCTTCCGTCCCTAAAAGTGCTCCCCCAGGTCACCGTGAAGTCATCGCTTAGGATCCCCCCTCACAGCCCTGGTCCCGTTGGTGCTGTCACTGTCCCTTCCCCTCTGTGTCCAGGGAGCTGGGGTCACAGTGACTCAGTCAGACAATCAGACACCAGACTCTCCTACGGACAGAAAACAGACGAGTGGGAAACATTATATTCAATTTCCCCATCAATGAGGATGCCAGTTACTAGGTAAAGCTTGACCGAAAAGCATGTGCAGAAACGCAATATGTGTAATCCACTGGACAAAAGGGAAGGACAGTGAGAGAATAATATTTGTGTGCCGGGAAGAGAGTGATTGATTTCTAACAGGGAGGAATCCCATAAAAAAATAAAACTGTGCCCTGACAATTAGGGACCTCGCCTCCTGGGGATGGTCTCTCCTCTGTACCTGATGCTGGGGGGAA
>NW_006294252.1:93594-94563 GCF_000327345.1 Myotis davidii | reverse complement strand
GGTCCTGCCCAGGGCCCTGCCTGGGGAGGAGCCTGCAACCAAGATACGTGCCCTTGGCCAGGATGGAACCCAGGCCCCATTGGTCCGCAGGCCGATGTTCTATCCACTGAGCCAAACCGGCTAGGACTGCTCTGTGATTTTACGCACAAAAACCGTCAATTCACAGCTGTCACTATAGCAGATTGGGGGGTGCCATGTGGGCGCTGAATGGGGCGGTCCCAGTGGGTGAAGGGGTCCAGGAGGAGACACTTCAGGCTGTGACTACCTGGCTCTGGGAGTGTGGACAGCATGGGGACCCGGCAGGGGGCGCTGTCACACTGTGTCTGTGAAAGCGGCTGAGAGACTGGATCTTAACTGTTCTCAGCACAAGAAATAGCAAAACTTGTAGCCACGTCTGATGGCCGAGGTCAAGGAGACGTATTCTGGGATGGTTTTGCAGGATAAACCTCACAGAGTCATGATGTTGTCTACCTGACACTAATTAAGTCAATTACATCTCAATTAAAAATAAATTAAAACAAATCTGAATCTTCTGTCCACAGAAAATCCAGTACGTGGAAGTCTATAGTAGTTTTATTAACCCCGTAGAGCAGTGGTGGCGAACCTATGACACGCATGTCAGAGGTGACACGCGAACTCATTTTTTTTGGTTTATTTTTCTTCGTTAAATGGCACTTAAATAAATAAAATAAATATCAAAAATATAAGTCTTTGTTTTACTATGGTTGCAAATATCAAAAAATTTCTCTATGTGACACGGCACCAGAGTTGAGTTAGGGTTTTTCAAAATGCTGACACGCCGAGCTCAAACGGTTCGCCATCACTGCCCTAGGGTCTATATAATTAAGTTGTTAACAATGTACCTACCTAGATAGTTTAAGTTTAAAAAATTTGGCTCTCAAAAGAAATTTCAATCGTTGTACTGTTGATATTTGGCTCTGTTGACTAATGAGTTTGCCGACCACTGGG
>NW_006294252.1:88224-93393 GCF_000327345.1 Myotis davidii | reverse complement strand
TAGACTGAGAGCAGCCAGGAGTCGGTGCCTGGAAGTGTGTGACAGCTGTGAGCGGCGGGATGTCCTCCAATAAGTGGCCCGTTTTAAAAAGGCGATGTGGTCCAGCCTCCGTGGCTCAGTGGTTGAGCATCGACCTATGAACCAGGAGGTCACAGCTAGAATTCCAGGTCAGGGCACAAGCCCGGGTTGTGGGCTCCATCCCCAGTGGGAGGTGTGCAGGAGGCAGCCAGTCAGCGATTCTCTCTCATCATGGATGCTTTCTCTCCCACTCCCTCCCTTTCCGAAATCAATAACAATATATTACATAGATATAAACCAAGAACACACCCCGGGCTTTAATGGGGGAGCGCTTTGACAGTCTACATGCAGGGGGTCCCTTCCCGCAGGAGGCCTTCCGGGGACCACAGCGTTGCGTCCCCATCCAGAAGGCGAAGAGGCCGGGGAGCTTCAGGGGGTGGAGGGGCTGAGAGAGGCGGCCATTCGCTCAGCAGCTCAGGGTCACAGAACCCAGGGGGCAGCAGTGAGTTAAGGTTGCTCGTGGCCTTGGGGTCTGTCTCTCCATGACCAGGAGGTGGCGCTGCCGAGCAGGACGCTTTTCCTGGCCAGGATCTGCTGACTTCAGCTACAATCTCAATAGCAGGTGTAAAAATTGCAGTTGGTTGTGATGATTTAACAAATATATATATTTGTATTGATTTCACAGAGGAAGGGAGAGGGAGAGATAAAAACATCAATGATGAGAGAGAATCATGGATCGGCTGCCTCCTGCACCCCCTCCCCCCAACTGGGGATCGAGCCCACAACCCGGGCCTGTGCCCTTGACTGGAATTGAACCTGGGACCCTCCAGGCAGGCGCTCTGCTCGTGGCCTTGGGGTCTGTCTCTCCATGACCAGGAGGTGGCGTTGCCGAGCAGGACGCTTTTCCTGGCCAGGATGTGCTGACTTCAGCTACAGTCTCAATAGCAGGTGTGAAAATTGCAGTTGGTTGTGATGATTTAAAAAATATATATATTTGTATTGATTTCACAGAGGAAGGGAGAGAGAGAGAGAGAAACATCAATGATGAGAGAGAATCATGGATCGGCTGCCTCCTGCACCCCCTCCCCCCAACTGGGGATCGAGCCCACAACCCGGGCCTGTGCCCTTGACTGGAATTGAACCTGGGACCCTCCAGGCAGGCGCTCTATCCACTGAGCCACACCGCCCAGGGTGGTTGTGGTGATGTTTTGGACAGATGATGCGGAGTGCTGTGCAGTGAAATCTCTCCAAGCACTGTGCCAGTGACCCGGCCTCTGAGGTTCATCGATAGAAAAGCCCGCCCACGGGTACGCTCAGGCTTTCTCTCTCCTTCTCTGCCAGAGCCACTAATCTGCCGCCTTTGTCACTGGCTCAGGCTTCCTGGGACGCCCCAGGCCGCCCACCAACGTAGGACAAGGAAACGCAGGCACAGACCGCGTCAGGGACAGAACCCGAGCTCAGAGCGGCCTCCTGCTCATTCCCTGCAAGCGAAGCCCTCTAGGTCCCTCGGGAAAACGCAGCAGGTTGCCACACCCACACACACACAGACACACACACAGACACACACACACACACAGAGACACAGACACACACAGAGACACAGACACACACAAACACACAGACACAGACACAGACACACAGAGACACAGACACACACAGAGACACACACACACAGAGAGAGAGAGAGAGAGAGAGAGAGAGAGAGAGAGAGAGATTCAACAGTGGCTCTCTCTGTCAGTGTCACATTTGTACAGGAGAAATAAACAGCCCAGTTATAGCAAAGTATATACCCATATACCCTCTTCTGTATTTCTCAAATTGCTTGGCCAGCCAACTAGCTGGTTATGTCCTTCTCCATGACCCCCTGATCCATACAATAACACACACACAGACACACCCACACACCCACACACAGACACAGACACACACACATACTCACTCACACTCAGGGTCGGATCTTTCGCCCCCACACACACACACTCACTCACACTCAGGGTCGGATCTTTTGGCCGAGGCCTTCTCGGGGCTATGGCCTTGCAGTGTGCCTCCAGCACCCTCTATTGGCAAAGCCTGGCACTGCACCAGCTGGCAAAGCCACTGTTTTCATCCGAGCATCATCTCTCCTTTTCACAAAAATCTCCCCCTCCCTCTGCAATGAGGAGACACATGCTCCCATGAGTCACGGAACACACAGCGAACTATGTGAACTTCTCCGCAAGGCCAGCCACAGTTCCACTGAATATCCTCCTGGCCCCCAACAACCTGAATATAAACACTAGAGGCCCAAGGCACGAAATTCATGCAGGGGGCTCCTCCGCCCTCCCAACCCCGGCTTCCTCCAGAAGCTCATCTGGAAGGACGTCCGGAAGGTCATTCAGCTGTCCAGTCTAATTAGCACTTTAAGCCCTTATTATTATAGATAGCAATACCGCGAAGAAGAGAGAATGTGGTTAAGAAATACAAACACATATGGGCATAGAACGAGCCAAGAGAAAAAGGTGTGAAGTTCCTGCAGTTCTTGGGGCATCAGTCATGAAAATGGGGCTGTGAGATAGGCCACAGGCCGTGCAAACAATGATTTTATTTTATTTTTTAGTATAAGGATGTCCCAACGAGTTCATGTGACACAACTTACACGAAAAAGATTATTCGTTGTTCAATGAAATCCACATTTAACTGGACACCTGTGTTGTTGTTGTTTGTATTTTGCTAACCCTGGCCACCTCGTCATGAGGTCATCGTTACTATCTACGACCTGTCTCTCCCGCCACCGATTCGATATTGTTATTTCTCTGGCCCTGAGCCGGAGCCCCAGCCGTCATGGATCTTCTCCTGGCGGCGGCGGCAGATCTAAATCTTCGTGCTTTGCGGCTCTGCGTCCCAGGAGGTCCTGAGAGGCCTACGGAGCCCGTGGTGCCCTCAGGTCTGCACACAGTCCTGGTGCAGTCCCGCAGCCTGATTTCTATGAGTCCAACCCGAGCCTCTTCCCTGCCCGTTGGAGCGACCGTAGCGCCCCCTGGTGGGAGCATGATCCGCGGGGAGCTAGGCTCTCCGAAGCCGCAGAGGTCAGAGCGAGTGCATCCGCAGGACTCTGTGGAAGAAGCCATTCCTGCCTCCACCTCCGGCTCCCAGGCGCAAGGAGCTCGGCTCTGGGAGAGGGGCCGCACCCCAGAATGGTCTTGGATTCGAAGCGCGCATTGCAACCCCCCGAAGACACACGGCCACCCCTCAGGGTGTTGCTCCCCCCGCAGAGCCCTCAGTAAGCCGCTCTGCTTCTTGCATGAGGCCGGTCGCCCCTGGGCAGCGGGGTACATGTATCTACGCTCAGGCTCAGACGAGAGAACCCCCGGTGCAGGCCCTTGGCTGGGGAACAAGTCCCCCCGTTAGACGCGGTGCTTTGGGGGGACAGCCGCGATGGTGGCTGAGACGCCCCGAGCGCCCAGGGCTGGCGGCGCTGGAAGAAGCCTCACAGGCGGGGGCAGCAAGTCCGGACCCGGAGTCCGTGCCCCTTCCGTGATGCAAGAGGTGCCATGGCATCAACTCGCCACCAGGCGGCTCCCGTCCCCCCTGCCCCCCAAGGATGGTGCTCTGCGTGGGGCGGGGTTCCCTGTGGTTCTGGGCGGGTGAGCCACTAGGTGGCAGCAGCACGCGGGCCAGCTGGGTGAGGGTGGAGAGAGAATGGCTGACGTCAGGCAGCACTGGGGAACGCTTGGATGAGCGAACCTGGCTCTTCAGGGCCTGACTTGCCCTCTCCTCCAGGCAGCCACCCAGCCCCCTGGCCCCTGGTCACCGAGGCCTCCTTTGCCGGGCCCTCCGCTGCCCGTGGGGGGCCAGGGGTGGGAGTATCTTTACGCGTGTCCGTCCCGGGGGCCCGTCCTCCACCTGCCTCCGCTCCCCGGGGCCATGTCCTTTCCAGCCCTGACCCGCACCCCTGCGCCCCGGCTGTCCTGGCTCAACACCGGGGACTGGGTGGGTGCGCTGCGGGCATCGCTTTCCTGCAGCTCTAGGGGCTGGGGTGCCGCAGACCCGTTTGCAGGTTCGGTGCCTGATGTGAGCCGGTCTGGCCTTCCGTCTTCGCGTGGAGAGCGGGGGAGCTGGGCATGGACGTAGACGCTGACGCCGCTCTCTCCCTCTCCTTCTAAGGGCATCCCCCCATCCCCAGGGTCCCCCCTGACCTCATCCAACCCGAATTTCCGCCCGAAGACCCTTCCCCAAAGACCACCGTGTCGGTGCTAAGGGCCGCAGCCTGTGGATTTGGCACTTGCTGTTCCTCTGCCGGGAGCACCCCCTCCCAGGCACCTTCCCGGCTAGTGCCCCGGCGGCACCCAGGGTGGCCTCTGTGACCACCATCTACACCAGCAGCGTGGCTCTCCCTGCCCCGCGTGGCCATGTGGGGTTCGCTTGGGCCTGCGCCCCCCGGGACTGTGTTGCAGGCCTGTCTCAGGGGCCACTCCAGGGCCGGAGGCAGCCCGGGCGCTGGAGATGCTCAGTAGCGTGGAATGGAAGGCGCTTGTTTTTTCTCTGGGGGAGGAGGGAGCCCACGGGACCCTGTGCCTGTGGAAGGTTGTGTGTGTGTGTGGGGGGGTACAAGATCCCCCACTGTGGCAGGGCCCTGGGAGCTGGGATGTGAGCGCCCAGGCTGAGTGGGGGGGAGAGCGGGGGGCGAGAGCACTGGCTTAGGGGTCGGGGGCAGGGCTCCCCCACCCGCCTCCTGTGTGACCTTGGCCAGGTCGCATGCCTCCCGGGAAAGGAGAGAATGACCTTCAGCTTTGTGCAGCCTGGTTTCCCATGAGGCTCCTGGGGACCTTTTAGGGCAATGACAAGAGCGGCCACTAGAGGGCACTGTCGGCTCGGGTGTGCGCCTGGGTGAGTGTGTGAGCTGTGTGTGCCGTGTGCGCGAGGCCCGAAGGAGGTGGCAGGAGGAGCCAGCTTCTGCTCCCAGAGGTTGTGTAGCTTGCCCATGACAACAGCCGCCTTCCCGTGCCCCTCGGGCCGGGCCTGGGAGCGCTCACAGGGAGGCCCCCAGGCCCCTGCTCCAGTCGGGCTGCCCCACCCTGACTCCCTGGGTGGGTGCGAGCTGGAAGCCCAGAGCCCGGAGCTGCCCCTCAGCCTGGAATGTGCTTCAGGCCCGAGGCCCAGGAAGGAGGCGGG
>NW_006294252.1:86147-87478 GCF_000327345.1 Myotis davidii | reverse complement strand
TGTGGCAGGGCCCTGGGAGCTGGGATGTGAGCGCCCAGGCTGAGTGGGGGGGGGAGCGGGGGGGGAGAGCACTGGCTTAGGGGTCGGGGGCAGGGCTCCCCCACCCGCCTCCTGTGTGACCTTGGCCAGGTCACATGCCTCCCGGGAAAGGAGACAATGACCTTCAGCTTTGTGCAGCCTGGTTTCCCATGAGGCTCCTGGGGACCTTTTAGGGCAATGACAAGAGCGGCCACTAGAGGGCACTGTCGGCTCGGGTGTGCGCCTGGGTGAGTGTGTGAGCTGTGTGTGCCGTGTGCGTGTGGATGTGTGTGGATGCATGTATGTTTGTGGATGTATGTGTGTGCATGTGGATGTGTGTGGATGTGTGTGGATGTATGTATGTTTGTGGATGCATGTGTGTGAGCATGGTGTGTGTGTGTGTGTGAGTGTGTGTGGGCATGTGCGTGTGGATGTGTGTGTGTGAGCGTGTGCGTGTGGGTGTGTGCGTGTGGATGTGTGTGCGTGTGGATGTGTGCGTGAGTGCGAGGGGGCACTGCACAGGGACACTCGGGAGGTGATGGATGACCAGGAAGGCAGCGGGCAGGACCCTCCCTGCGGCCCAGGGAGGACAGTCAGGGGAGGAGGGTGGTGACATCCCATGGGGGCGCCACCCCTGCCGGGTGTGTGGTGACGGCCTGGCCGTCCTGCTCCTGGGTCAGCTCCTGACCCCCCTCTCCCCAGGGGTGCACTCGAGCCCCTTGGGCTTGGGAGAGCTCAGGGTGGGGCCTGGCCCACCGGGAGGCACCTGGGGCAGTGGGGCCACTGTGCTCCCCGAGGCCCGAAGAGGGTGGTTGCATTAACAGATTGAGACATAAATGCTCTAGCTTTCACGGCAGTCTCAGTATTTTACTTCATACTCAGGTATAATGATTTAAATAAAACTCCAAAGAATTTGAAATATTTTTAGATCTGTATCATTGGTTGCACAGCATTTCTGAACTAGGAGAAAGGAATAAGGTTGATAATGTCTTAATTTTTCTGAGGTATATGGTAGCCAGAGCAAAGACAGCCATCACATCTAGACTTAGGTTTCAGTTAAACTAGGCCGGGAGGGCGGCAGCTCCTTGGCCTTGACTGTGGCCCCTGAAGCTCCTCAGCCCCACGTGGCCAAACCGCCTCAGGGTGCAGGGTGCAAGTCGCAGCAGGGAGCTCGGCGGAGAGGGGCCCCTGGGGCCAGGGGGTGTGGGTGCATGTTGGGGAGAGCAATGCGCCTCAGTCCTGGTCCTTTGGGGCCTGTGGGCCTGGCTTCTCCTGTGAGCTGCGTGGCTGGCACCCACTTTCTGTTGCCCCTT
>NW_006294252.1:82432-86001 GCF_000327345.1 Myotis davidii | reverse complement strand
ATTGAGGCTGGATGGGGGGCCTCCGACCTCAGAAAGGGGGACCGTGTGCTATTCAGGGCAGAGGGGACACCCGCCCTCCCTGCACTCTAACCCTGGGAACCACCAACAGGGCCTCGTGTGTCCCCCACAGCCTCACGGGCAGCCCCAGCCCCCACCCCCAGCCTGCTGACCTCAGGACAGTCCCAGGCCCTCGCTCCCAGCCTTGCAGTCTCCCCACCTCCTACCCCCCCAACCCCCCCACCAGCCAAGGGCTGAGCTCACAGCCCAGAGCCCTCTCCTACCCGGGGGTTCCTGCTGCCGGGGCTACACAGGGAGCAGCCTGTGTATATGTGTGTGAGCCTGTGTGTGTGTGCGAGAGTGTGTGTGAGAGTGTGTGTGTATGTGAGTGTGTGTGAGTGTATGTGTGTGTGAGAGTGTGTGTGTATGTGTGTGTGTGTGAGCTGTGTGTGTATGTGTGTGAGCCTGTGTGTGTGTGTGCGCGCGCATGAGAGTGTGTGTGTGAGTGTATGTGTGTGTGAGAGTGTGTGTGTATGTGTGTGTGTGTGAGCTGTGTGTGTATGTGTGTGAGCCTGTGTGTGTGTGTGCGCGCGCATGAGAGTGTGTGTGTGAGTGTATGTGTGTGTGAGAGTGTGTGTGTATGTGTGTGTGTGTGAGCTGTGTGTGTATGTGTGTGAGCCTGTGTGTGTGTGTGCGCGCGCATGAGAGTGTGTGTGTGAGTGTATGTGTGTGTGAGAGTGTGTGTGTATGTGTGTGTGTGTGAGCTGTGTGTGTATGTGTGTGAGCCTGTGTGTGTGTGTGCGCGCGCATGAGAGTGTGTGTGTGAGTGTATGTGTGTGTGAGAGTGTGTGTGTATGTGTGTGTGTATGTGTGTATGAGAGTGTGTGTGTGAGTGTATGTGTGAGTGTGTGAGAGTGTGTGTATGTGTGTGTGAGCCTGTGTGTGTGTGTGAGCCTGTGTGTGAGCCTGTGTGTGAGTGTGTGTGTGTGTGAGTGTGTGTGTGTGTATGAGTGTGTGTGTGTATGAGTGTGTGAGCCTGTGTGTGTGTGTGAGTGTGTGTGAGTGTGTGTGAGTGTGTGTATGAGTGTGTGAGAGTGAGTGTGTGTGAGTGTGTGTGAGTGTGTGTGTGTGTGTGTGTGTGTGTGTGTGTGTGTGTGTGTTTTATAATGTGCTGTGTGGTGCCAGAGGTTGTGTGTGTGTGAGCCTGTGTGTGTGTGTGTATGCGTGTGTGTGTGTGGAGAGGTCAAGGCCTCCTGGGGAAGGGGCCAGGCCTGCGCAGCTCCCTGGTGGGGGGACTCCGAGGAGCTGGGAGAGGCCTCAGAGCGGAGCTGGGGTTGGGGTAGGATGGGTGGGAGGGCGGTGTCCCCAGGTTCCTCTCTTTCATGGCTGTGCAGCCCTTCCTTAGACCCAGGGGTGCTCCCAGGCCGGGGGTGGTAGGGAGGGGGGTGGTGGCGCGCGTGCTTCCCTCTCTGGAAGGTGTGGGAGGGTCTGCACCCTCCTTCCAGGGCCTTAGAGGGCCTGACCTCTGTTTGATTCCTGGGGGGAGGGCTCGGGAGGGCCCCCCTGAAGTCAGTGGTGGGACGGGGATAGGGGCCCATGGTGGGGTGCACGCCCAGATGACCCACACCGGCAGGGGTTGCTGCTCAGCGCGAAGACAAACTCTTCCTGGGAAATACGCTGAGTGAAAACAGCCAAACGGAGGAAGACAAACAGCACAGGAGCTCCCTCACGCGTGGGATCCAATGAACAAAATGAACCGCCCGCAAACAAGACCGGAAGCCGGAGGCATGGAGCAGCCCGCCACACCCCATGTGGGGCTGGGGGACGAGAAGAGAGAAACCCCAGAACTTATGTGGTTACTGCACAGCCCGTGGACAGGGGCAATAGGGGGGTGAAGACCCGGGGAGCAGGGGCTGGGAGGAGATGGGGGAAAATGGGAGATATCTGTAATACTTTCAGCAATAAAAAATACATTGAAAAATAAAAGAACATTTCCTATCATTAAAAAAAAGAAAAACTCTTCTGTCTGTCACCTATCTATCATTTATCATTATCACCTATCATTTATTATCAACATCTGTCATTTATTATTATCATCTATATTTACCTATCATCTATCATCTATCACCTATCATTTATCATTATCATCTATCCTTTATTATCTATCATCTATCATTTATTATCATCTATATTTATCTATCATCTATCACCTATAATCTATCATTATCATCTATCTATCTATCATCCTATCCTCTTTGTGAAATTCAAGGTCATATTTGGAAGGACACACACCAGATACAACCAGCACGGAACTGCAGGCTGTGCTGGAAACTTCTTTATATTTTTACTTCTGTTTTATTTTTAAAGAGTATTAGTATTTCTCTGTATACCCAGGGAGAAAAATTAAGCTGTCTCCATTTCTGAGAACAAAACAGAGAAGCAATGCGCTGCACAAATGCAGGGCCCTGGATGGACCCCCCAGGCCCAGGCGGACGGTGGGGCTGCAGGGTGCGGTCCTCCCCCGGCACCGCTGGGGCTCGGGCGCCCTTGGGAGGGAAAGAAGTCACCCGCCGCCCAGCTCAGCCTGGTGACGCTCAACAGCAGAGAAATCGCTGGGTTAATCGAGGAGGTAAATCTAGAAGGAAGAGTGAAGAACGCAGGATCCTGGGGTCCTGCCCGTGGTCTGGGTCTGGGATCTAATGGGCGGGAAGTTCACCTCCCCTGGAACTCGCCATTTTAAAACGAGCAATTAGGCCCAGCGGTGGGGCTCCGTGGTTGGGTGTTGATCTGTGACCCAGGAGGTCACCGGCGGTGGGGCTCTGTGGTTGGGTGTTGATCTGTGAACCAGGAGGTCAGGGTTCGATCCCCAGTCAGGGCACAGGCCCAGGTTTCGGGCTCGATCCTCAATGTGGGGCGTGCGGGAGGCAGCCGATCCATGATTCTCTCTCATCATTGATGTTTCTCTCCCTCTCTCTGTCTCCCTTCCTCTCTGAAACCAATAGAAATGCATTAAACTGAACAATTCGGTCACTAGTACATCCACGGCCATACGCAATGGTCACCATGATTATTATGACTCTTTAGCTCTGCAGGTGCGTTTTATTGATCGATGGAGCTCATCACAGTTTACAATGAAAACAGGAGGCCCATCCGAATTACAGCGGCGGCTCTTCTGGGCGAATGTGGGGGCGCATCTCTGCCCCCCTGTTTGTTTCTCTGTCCTTTTCGCGTTGTTTACAGCGAGGAGTTATTGTTTTCAACCCAGACTCTATTTCGAGAGGAACTCGGAAAACAGACACGGTGATTTCCCTCCCGGGAGCGGCACCTGCGCCTTCTCGCTCCTTCACGCCCGGGTGCCTCCACCTGGCCCCGCGTCGGCACCTGAAGGTCTCTGACGGGAGGGCCCCCAAACCGGAGAGAAATCTCTTCCAGGCTCGGCGGTGTCCCCCTGGATCCCCTGCTCCCGGCCCTCCAGCCCCTCCATGTCTGACAGACTCTTGGCCCCGGATGTTTGCGAGCCCAGACCCTGAACTGGAGAATCAGAGACCCCTGAGGGTGTGGGTGGAGATGTG
>NW_006294252.1:78879-79192 GCF_000327345.1 Myotis davidii | reverse complement strand
AGTGAAGAACGCAGGATCCTGGGGTCCTGCCCGCGGTCTGGGTCTGGGATATAACGGACGGGAAGTTCACCTCCCCTGGAACTTGCCATTTTAAAACGAGCAATTAGGCCCGGCGGTGGGGCTCTGTGGTTGGGTGTTGATCTGTGAACCAGGAGGTCAGGGTTCGATCCCCAGTCAGGGCACAGGCCCAGGTTTCGGGCTCGATCCTCAATGTGGGGCGTGCGGGAGGCAGCCGATCCATGATTCTCTCTCATCATTGATGTTTCTCTCCCTCTCTCTGTCTCCCTTCCTCTCTGAAACCAATAGAAATGCA
>NW_006294252.1:77985-78618 GCF_000327345.1 Myotis davidii | reverse complement strand
GTTTGCGAGCCCAGACCCTGAACTGGAGAGTCAGAGCCCCCTGAGGGTGTGGGTGGAGATGTGGTGTCACCAGCCGCCTCCTCTGTCTCCTTCGCCTTCCTGTTGGAGTCCTGCAGCAAACCGAACGACAAATTTACAAACGAACTTGAGCCCTAGCTGGTTTGGCTCAGTGGATAGAGCGTAGGCCTAGGAATGCAGGCCCCCAGGCTCGATCCCCAGGTGGGGGCCGTGCGGGAGGCAGCCGATCCATGATTCTCTCTCCTCATGGATGTTCCTATCTCTCTCTCCCTCTCCTTCCCCCCCCTGAAATCAATACAAATATATTTAAGAAATAATAATAAATAAATAACATTTAAACAGAAGGTTGAGATGGCCCCACAGTGGATGCAAATGGTGGCCCTGCTGTCCCCCCAACTCTTGCGGCCCCTGCCTGTGCACGCTGCTCCCAGGAGGTGCCATCCTGCCGGGGTCAGGCCCCTGCTCCCGGGCGGGGAGGGTCTGCCACCGGGATGAGTGCCCGAGCTCTGCTGCCCCCTGAGCCCCCGGATGCTCTTGGGTGGGTCTCAGGTCTCGGTTTCCTTGACCAGGGGCTTGGGTTGGGTGACGAGGGTGACCCTCTCTGGGTCACGGCCT
>NW_006294252.1:73689-75145 GCF_000327345.1 Myotis davidii | reverse complement strand
GGCCTCCGCCCTCCTGCCTCTGGCCTCCGTGTGGAGCGTGTGGAGCCGGAGCTATGAGAGAGTTCCCGGATCTGGGCAGGACAACACGAAGGAGCAAGAATCCACATCGGGCCTCGAATGACCGCCCTCCACGCGTGTCCCGCGGGGCCCCTCCCGGGAGAGACGGCGCTCTTTGTCATCAGTGCAGTCCCGGGCACGCGCTGATCTCTGTCGGATGGTAAGGGAATTGGACTAAACGTGCTTAAGTGAGATAAGCCTGTTGTCCATAATTGCACATGAAGGGCATACTCACTGAACAACAGTAGCAAAAGTCAAATGTGGAAAATAAAACATTATGGTTCCTGCCCCCGGGCAGCCCTGGGCAGCAGACGGGCTCCGAGAATGATCTTAAATCAGCTCACTCTTCTGTATTCTGATTATAAAGGTGACACACGCTCTTTGAGAAATCGGAGAACAGGGAGGAACATGCAGAATGAAATAGAGCAAACATGTCCCTCCCAGGCTCTCCTCCACATGCAGTCCTGTCATTTTCACAAAGATGGGCTCCTGTGAGACCATCCCTCATCACCTGCCAGGACCCCACAGCCCCCCACTGTCCCCCACTGTCCCCTACCGCCCCCATCTGGAATCTGCCCGTGGCCTGTCTCCAAGGCCGCCCAGGCCGTGGCATCAGGCCCTCAGCAGCGTATGCTGCCGGACACGCACTGTGAGGCATCTCCCTGCACTTGGCCCTGTGATGTGTTCATGGTGCATTTCTACCAGCGAGTGTAGCAGCCCCTGGGCTGGCTGTCCCACTCCTCGTGCCTCCGGAGCACACTGCTGCGGGGACGGGGTTGGTCTTTTCTCTGTGACCCCAGAAGGCCAGCCTCAGGTCCATTGCTGCCCCCCTGCCTGGTGCTGTGCCGGGCGCTTTCTGGAATTACCTGCCTGTACCCTCACTCAGCCCCGAGGGATGGTTGCCACCGTCATCACCTCCGTGTGACACAGGAGGACACTGAGAAGGCGTCACCAGGCCAAGGCTGTACGCCTGGAGAGTGGTGGAGCCAGGACTCAAACTCGGTCCATCTTGGTTCCAGGCTCAGACGCTTACCACAAACTGGGACCCAGCCCCGCAAGGTGCCCCCAGCACCAGGAGTGCCCCCGAGTTCCCACCAAGTCTTCCTGGATGTGTGTGTCCTTCCAGCAGCTTGTGAGGTGAGCAGGGCAGGACCAACTTCCTCTTTGTCACGAGAAGACAAGGCTTAGAGACATGAAGGAACGGTCTGGGGTCATACTCATGTCAGCGTCGGATCTGGGGTTGGAACCCACGCATTGGGTTCAGCATTTCTCCACAGGAACCAAGGTTCTGTGTTTCTCATGATCAGGATCTATACCCCCCTCCCCACCTCAACAACCGTCCATCCACTCACCACCCAACTACTCAGCAACTCTGGCACCCACCAACCCACCCACTCAC
>NW_006294252.1:66223-73113 GCF_000327345.1 Myotis davidii | reverse complement strand
CCTCCCTCCCTCCCTTTCCTCATTCAGTTTACTGAGAGCCTGGAAGTTCCCAGGCACGGGGCTGGGGTGAGATGAAGAAAGAGCCTGCAGACCTGGAAGGAGCTGCATCTCTTGGGGCCAATAGCTTTCCTTCCCCCTGTCAGGGAGGGCTCTGGAGGGGGAGCTGAGGCAGGAGCAGGCAGGGAGCAGAGATGGCCAAGTTCCTGCCATCTGCGCTCCAGGTCACAGCACTGGACTCCCTGAATTGGGTTAAAAATGGCATTTTTCTGGGGGAGAAAATGAGGAGGGAACCACGGGGGTCTGTCCACCTGTCACTTACGGAAAGGAATGCTGGCAATGCCCTCGGGTGGAGAGTGTCTCTAAACAGAGGTTTCATGAACAGAAGGACAGGTACACAGCGACCAGGCAGGCAATACAGATGCCATTAGCATGAACGAGCAAACCAGGAAACAGAGTGAGATTCCAGCAGCCGTTTCTAACCGGCTCCGGCCCTCGTTACACCAGGTCTCGTGGCGGGATCTGTGAACATGCCCTCACGCTCCCCACGGACATGCACGTGGAGACGCCTGTCATCAACATCGACGGGACCAGAACACGGGAGAGAGACCGTCATGGCAAACAGTCACCCCCACAGTGAAGTTTGTCAGCCCCGGTCTCCCCACCGCCACTGCCACGCTGCGGCCTGTCCCAGGAGCTGGTGGTCCACCCTGGGCCGCATCAGACGCTGCTTCTCTCCCCTGACCCCCGCCAGCCCGGGGCCGGCCTGTCCGTGCCCATCGCTTTCTACGTGGGAGGGTTTGCAGAAAGGGTTGGTGTGCAACCGCTCACTCCTCTGTTGTTAACTGTATTGAAACGGGGTTGCCTTCCTCCAATCCTCTCTGCTAGATGCCTGGAGACCGCCTTCTCTCCTTTCAACGGCCCAGAAACTTCCTCCTGCCTTCTGCCTCCTGCCTCCGGCCTCCTGCCTCTGGCCTCCGTGTGGAGCGTGTGGAGCCGGAGCTATGAGAGAGTTCCCGGATCTGGGCAGGACAACACGAAGGAGCAAGAATCCACATCGGGCCTCGAATGACCGCCCTCTAAGCACGTGGGCGGCGACTCCCTGGGCCGCGTCAGACGCTGCTTCTCTCCCCCGACTCCCGCCAGCCCGGGCCCATCGCTTTATACGTGGGAGGGTTTGCGGAAAGGGTTGGTGTGCAATCGCTCACTCCTCTGTTGTTAACTGTATTGAAACGGGGTTGCCTTCCTCCAATCCTCTCTGCTAGATGCCTGGAGACCGCCTTCTCTCCTTTCAACGGCCCAGAAACTTCCTCCTGCCTTCTGCCTCCTGCCTCCGGCCTCCTGCCTCTGGCCTCCGTGTGGAGCGTGTGGAGCCGGAGCTATGAGAGAGTTCCCGGATCTGGGCAGGACAACACGAAGGAGCAAGAATCCACATCGGGCCTCGAATGACCGCCCTCTAAGCACGTGTCCCGCGGGGCCCCTCCCGGGAGAGAGGGCGCTCTTTGTCATCAGCGCAGTCCCGGGCACGCACTGATCTCTGTCGGATGGTACGGGAATCGGACTAAACGTGCTTAAGTGAGATAAGCCTGTTGTCCATAATTGCACATGAAGGGCATACTCACTGAACAACAGTAGCAAAAGTCAAATGTGGAAAATAAAACATTATGGTTCCTGCCCCCGGGCAGCCCTGGGCAGCAGACGGGCTCCGAGAATGATCTTAAATCAGCTCACTCTTCTGTATTCTGATTATAAAGGTGACACACGCTCTTTGAGAAATCGGAGAACAGGGAGGAACATGCAGAATGAAATAGAGCAAACATGTCCCTCCCAGGCTCTCCTCCACATGCAGTCCTGTCATTTTCACAAAGATGGGCTCCTGTGAGACCATCCCTCATCACCTGCCAGGACCCCACAGCCCCCCACTGTCCCCCACTGTCCCCTACCGCCCCCATCTGGAATCTGCCCGTGGCCTGTCTCCAAGGCCGCCCAGGCCGTGGCATCAGGCCCTCAGCAGCGTATGCTGCCGGACACGCACTGTGAGGCATCTCCCTGCACTTGGCCCTGTGATGTGTTCATGGTGCATTTCTACCAGCGAGCCTGCTGGGGTCGAGGGCACAAGAGGGGGCGCCTTCCGGGACGAGGACACAGGAGACACAGTCCCTCCTGCGAGGCCCCTCAGAGTGCCGGGGTCTCGGGGAGTCCGGCTGCCTGTGCGCCCCACTCGCCCACTCAGCGGCTCATTCAGCTGCAAGAAGGGCCTGGGACTGGGGCTCAGGGCGTGGCCCTCCCTCTGCGCCCACTCGCTCTGTGAGCCTCATCCCCTCCCGGGACCCCGCTGACCAGGGGGCGGCCTGTGTGGCTCTGAGATCCCTCGAGGTGGGGCCCTGGGAATTCCAGGACCCAGGATGGAAGTGGGGAGGACTGGGGAGGCAGCCAGAGGGCAGCACCAGGCCCAGCCCCGCCGGAGGGGGCCAGGGTGGGGGAGGACTCTGCACCCCCACCTGCGAGCTGCACAAACATCCGGGGACGGCCTGAAACCGCCCCCTGCCCCCTGCGCCCCAGCTGGCCCTGTTTGTCACTGGTCCCACGCCCTGCTGGCCATGGACTCAGTTTCTCTTCCTCTTCCTTCTCCCCTTTTGTCACCCCGAGTTCTGGTTTCAACCAGCACGGGGTTAACTTTAGCCTGGGGATTCCCAGGGGTGGCCAGCTGCAGCCTGGGCCTGCACCCCGCCTCCCTCCTCGCCCCCACCGGCCCCCAGCCTGCGCCCACCTCAGGTCTCGCTGCCCAGCAGGCCAGGGCCTTCCCGCTTAACCCCTTAAACTGGGAATCCTATGGTTTTCCTGAAGGTTCTGGCCCTCAGGACCCCTCCCCCAGCTCCCCCCTGAGCAGAGGGTAAGGCTGGGCCCAGAGAGGGGAAGGGCCTTGCCCAGGGTCACAGAGCATGTCGGAGGCAGCTGGAGATACAGCAATGGCGGGGAGTGGTGAGCGTCAGGCTGGGCCAGGCTGGTCAGAGGCAACGTCTTGAACCTTCAACCCCCCCCCTGTGGGGAGGACACAGGCCCACAGAGGGGAAGCACACCACCAAGGTCAGGGCTGTGTGGGTGGGGGGCTTCCCTGTCCTCTCTGAGGTCTGGGCTCCCACTGCTGGGTCTCCCCCGGGCCCGCGGACAGCCAGCCTCTCCTCCCCCCGGTTGTCGGGCGAAGGGGTGGCCACCGGGTCTGCTCTTGGGCCTCTTTCCCGCCCCCCTGAAATGGGGTCAGGGCTGGGGAATGACGGTGGAGGTCACCGCACGTGCATGCAGAGGGCAGCGCTCCACACAGGCCACCCCTGTGTGAGCCCAGGCAAGTCCCGTCCTCTGCTGGCCTCAGCGTCCCCACCCAGCAGATGGGAGGGCCCAGGCTGGACGCTGGGACACCCCGGAGCTGATTCTGTCTTGCTCTTTGGGATGTGAATCACACTGAGCCTCAGTTTTCCTACCAGTGAAATGGGACGATGATCCTGGCTGCCAGCTCAGAATATGGAGTGGCGCAGCCGGGTAGGTGAATTCCTGTGTTTTCTAAAAGGCACGGGGGCAACAGGCCGCTCAGCAGTGCCCAGGGTGCAGCAACTTCTGGAATCGCAGATCTGGTCAACACTGAGGCCCCCGGGGCCTCCACCTCGGCCTGGCCTCTCTGACCCTGTCCCTCCTCTGACCCTGTCCCTGCTCCTTAGCCCTGCCTGTGGCACAGACCATGCTCCCACCCAGAGCCTCCTGCGCACCCCTGGGCCTCACCCTGGGTCTGCATCCCAGCATCCTCTGCACGACCCCCCGCTGCCTGCATTCCTGTCTATGTCCCCCTTTCCTTCCTCCCCAGGCCGGCGCCTGGCCCCAGGGCACATGGGCTTTCTGGGTGGGGAGCAGGGTGTTGGGTCTGGGCTGGCTGAGCTGGAGGGGCGAGAGGGCCTCACGGGGGGCCTGTATGTGCTAGCTGAGGGGTGCTGCAGTCCCTCCCTGCATTTGCGTCTGCTGACCCCCCAGGCCCTTCTTCCCTCTGTCCCTCAGCCCCGGGGTCTGGCCCCCAGGCCCTGTTTTGAGGCTCAGGTTGCTGCTGCCACCAGACCGCCTTTGCTGGCTGCCCAGGGCCCCCGTTTCCCCCACCGAGGGGTGGCCAGCTATAGCCTGGGCCTGCACCCCGCCTCCCTCCTCGCCCCCACCGGCCCCCAGCCTGCGCCCACCTCAGGCCTCGCTGCCCAGCAGGCCAGGGCCTTCCCGCTCAACCCCTTCACCCGGGAATCCTACAGTTTTTCCTGTAGGTTCTGGCCTTCAGGACCCCTCCCCCAGCTCCCCCCTGAGCAGAGGGCAAGGCTGGGCCCAGAGAGGGGAAGGGACTTGCCCAGGGCCACACAGCATGTCGGAGGCAGCCCCGCAGGAGCTGGAGATACAGCAATGGCGGGGGGTGGTGAGCGTCAGCCTGGGCCAGGCTGGTCAGAGGCAACGTCTTGAACCTTCAACCCCCCCCCTGTGGGGAGGACACAGGCCCACAGAGGGGAAGCACACCACCAAGGTCAGGGCTGTGTGGGTGGGGGGCTTCCCTGTCCTCTCTGAGGTCTGGGCTCCCACTGTTGGGTCTCCCCCGGGCCCGCGGCCAGCCAGCCTCTCCTCCTCCCGGTCGTCTCCACTGATGCCTGCGGCGGGGAGGGCCTTGTCTGCACCCTGAGCTCTGGGCTGAGCAGGGGTGAGTCTCCCCGAGCTGGCGGCACCCCAGGACCTGGCCTGGGCAGGGGAGCTGAGGGGTGGGAGTGAGTGAACAGCAGTTGCTGAGCCGATGGATCACGGCTGAGGGGGGCACGCTCCCCTCTCCTGGCTCCTGGCTTCCCTAGGCTGGGTGGCTGTTGCCAGTGTCCCCCAAGGACGAGCTGGTGAAGTCTCACAGGTGGGGGTGAAGCCAGGAAACGGTGGCTGGGTGCCTGTCCCCCCCCCCTCCACTCCTATGTGGACCTTGGAGCCCTGGATGACCTGGGGACCCCTCTGATTGGGGAAGGACCGGGAGAAGAGGCGAGAAGGGGAGGGTCGGCTTAAAGGTTGGATCTGGGAACCTGTAACTGGGGTGCGTGGGGAGCCTGGTCACCCTCAGGCAGGGGTGACAGGCCTTCCCACACTGGCCCCTTGTCACACCTCTCAGCACCCTGGCTTTGCCCTCGGCATCTAAGCCCAGCCCGGGGCACCCAGTCCTGACACCCCCTCCTCGATGGTGAACAAGCACATTCCAGACCTCACATTGGCCTTGACTGGGCCAGTCCCGCTTTGTCCCAGGACATAACAGCTGGGAGCCTCACTCGGGCCAGGCGCCCAGCCCCGAGGAGGCTTGTGGTTGGATGGATGGACGTATGGATGGTGGGTGGATGGATGGATGGAAGTATGGATGATGAATGGGTGGTGGGTGGATGGGTGGGTGGACAGACAGATGGACAGACACATGTATGAACAGATAGGCAAGTGGCTGACCAATCTGAGGTCCTGTCCACTGGGGAAGGCCCTTGTGAAGTCTTTGGGGGACAATGAGCTTCTGTCCCCAGAGCCCGGGCTCCCAGGGCAGCGACTGTGAGGGCCCACAGGTCTCCCCCGCCCCCCCCCTTACTTGGCCCAGACCCCCGAAGAGGCCCAGGCCTGGGGACGGCGGTGGAGGTGTGACCCGCTCCCAGCCCTGGCCTCATGTTTGAGCTCCAAGCGCCAGGCTGTGTCCCACGCTCTGAGCACGACCCGCACACACAGGCTTCTGGGCCAGGCGGTGCCCCTCCTGCTGCTCATCGACCATGACCTCGAGCCCTGGCCCCGCTCGGGCCTGGACACACGGGCTTGGTGGCCTCGGGGCTGGGATGTGGACCTTCTCCAGCTGGGCTGGTGGAAGCTTCCAGAGCTGGAGCCCCCACCTCACCCCCACCCTGGGGAGCCGGGCACCTGCAGCCAGGGCTGGGCCGAGCCGGGGTTTCCCAGCTATTTTGGGGCATCAGAAACTCTTGGTTTCACCAGGCCAGCTGCGCTGGGGCGAGGGTGCCAGGTCCGCGAGAGCTGGGGCGCTGGCCTGAGGCCGGCTGGGCTGGGACAGTCAGCAATAACGGTCTCAACAGTCAACCGCAGGGACCAGCGAAACGTCCATTTTCCATCTGGCCGTCCTTCCCCCGGGGGGAGGCTCCCTTAGCAACCGGCTGCACAGAGGGGAAACTGAGGCCCCAGGCCACCAGCCCTGCTGCAGGGACCTGGCCTCTGGCCGCCCCCAGCTGCCTGGATGTAGCCCCTTGTGGGACCCCAGCCCCCTCCCCCATGACTCCATTTTCTTCTCTGGGCGACCCCGTCTCCTGCAGGGCGCCATTCACTAGTCCATTGGGCGGATCCCCATGTTCCCCAGACATGGGCGCTCTGAGCAGGGCTGTGAGCCCGCACACAGTAGGTACACAGAGATAGATGCTAAGTGGGTCACTTGGCTCTGAGTAGGTCTACACTGGGGCCTCATCCGTGTCGGGCCTCGGTCCACACTGGACCGGGACGCCTGAGGACGGGGCTCCCCTGGTTGGTTGAGGGTCCCGCTCTCTCCAGCCCACTTTGCCCAGCACCCTCCCTCAGAGAATGTTCTGGGCCCCCCAGCCTTCTGTGGGAGCCAGGCCAGGTCTGGCTGCAGGTCCCCTTTCTTCCCAGGGCGACAGGAGACCCCGATATCTCCCCATGGGCTGGGCCCTAGGTGGGCTGGGACTGCTCGTCCTACTGAGGTCCTGCGAGGGGTCAGGGCTCCAGTCCCCAGCACAGCCATGGGCACAGTGGACACTTGGTGGCCTCAGCCCTGACCTGAGTGTCCCCAGGCCAGAGACTGAGGCACAGGAGGCCTCTGGGCCATTGGTGTGGCCACGGGAAGAGGG
>NW_006294252.1:64470-66191 GCF_000327345.1 Myotis davidii | reverse complement strand
GACCCATGGCAGGTGCCCCGGTGGGTCGTGGTGAGCACGCCAGAGTGGGCACGGCGGCATCTGGTGACCCCAGCCCTGGGATCCTGGCCACAGGAGTTACCCAGCCTTCCTGGGCCCCTGGCCTGGTTACCCCGAGACATTTCCCCTATTTTCTGCTAATTTCCCCAGGGACAGGGCTGCCCAGAAGACCAGTCCCTTGCTGGACCCCGCACACTGGGTGGTCACTGGGTGGGAGGTGGCATGAGGGTCACACTTGGGTCTCTCATGGGCAGGGACGGTGTGAGCTCACACCCAGGGGACTCAGCCCGGGCCTGCAGAGGCCAGGAACCCCGTGGTGACCGTCCAGGTGTGGCCCGGGGAGGCTGCTGGCCCCTGTCCAGCACCTCTGGGAAGGCTGGCACAGTGCCTGGCACGGGTGACCGCAGGCCCGGAGGCTGGCCTTGGCTCCCTCCGTTCTAGCCCATGACAGGGAGCAGCGTTTAGTCCATCAGCAATCCGTTACGCTGAGCTTGGGCGGCCAGAACTGATCTTCCAAACTGGACATTTCCAGGAGCGGAAGGGGCATTATTATTATTACACCAGGAGCCCCGGCCGGTGTGGCTCAGTGGATAGAGCGCTGGCCTGCGGACTAAAGGGTCCTGGGTTGGTTCTGGTCCAGGGCATGTGCCTCGGTTGCAGGCTCACTCCCTGGCCCTGGCCGGGGTGGGTGCAAGAGGCAACCAATCGATGTGTCTCTCTCACATCGATGTTTCTTTCTCTGTCTCTCCCTCTCCCTTCCACTCTCTGAAAACAAAAAAAATCAATGGAAAAACATCCTCTGGTGAGAATTAACTACAACAACAACAGTGACACCAGGGAGCAGGCGCGAACGGGGGTGTCCGGGACATGCAGGCCGGGTGTCCCAGGGGACATGTCACCTTGGACTCCTGGCCAAACAAGATGGAGTTTGCTGTGATCCCAAGTCACCCACTGGCTTTTCAGCAAAGCTGGTCCAAAGCCTGGCCCTGCCCGACCCCCTGCTGAAGGCCCCCCTGCAATTCTGGGAGGTGACCCCGTAGAGGACAGGGGTTCTCCCACGTCACCCCAAGAGAGCAAGTCCCCACCAAGGCGTCTCTGCAGGAGGCGCCTCTTGGGGACCTTGCCCAGCAGGGTTCTGGGAGGGGGGCGGGGGGCAGCGGCCAGCTCTGTGGGTGCTACTTGGGAGGAGCGGGGTTTGTAATCTGGCCTCAGATGGGCTGGGGGCCCCGAACCTCGCCAGGGGTGACAGAGACCCCCCAAGAGGCTGATGTGTTGGCGGGAAGGGAGCCCACCCTGAGAGATGTCCCTGTCGCTGTGTTACGTGGCGCTAGTGGCGCTAAACCAATGGGCACTGAGTGGGCGGTCAGCTGCTCCCTGGACACCCTGGGGGCTGTGTTCACAGGGCAGCCGGGGCCTGGCTGGGACCTTGTGTTGGGAAGGGGCCTCGCCTTGTGTGGGGCACTCGCTCTGCTGGTCTGTGTCCTGCTGAGTGTCTGTTCTCAGGACACACAGACTGGGGGCGGGACCCCTTCCCACGGGCCTGGCTGGGCCACACCGCTGGGTGCTGCTGCAGGTCTCACAGGGTCTTGGCAGACAGGAGAGTCGCTCAGCTCTGCTCTGTAGGAGCTCCCAGGCCTCCCCCAGGGCCCTGAGCTGTCACTTCCCCTCCCATCCCCTCCCCTCCCCCAGAGCCCTGAGCTGCC
>NW_006294252.1:53386-64339 GCF_000327345.1 Myotis davidii | reverse complement strand
CCCTCCCCCAGGGCCCTGAGCTGCCACCTCCCCACCCCTCCCCCAGGGCCCCTCTGCTAGAGACTATTCTAGCTCTGATTTCTCAGCTGGCAGTGGAGGAAGCCACAGGTCCCTCCCCCATCAGACTCAGCGCCTCCCAGCCCTGGCCACCAGGGAGGCCCAGGATTAGGGGACTGCACAGGGAGAAGACACTTGGGCAGCGTTGGGGAGGAGCCCACCCCGGGCAGTGCCCACCCTGGGCAGCAGGCACCAGAGGCTCAACAAGACCCTGCCTGGCCCCCATCGGCTTCCCTGAGGGGCTGGGGGAGATGAGTCCGGCCCTCAGGTGCCCTCAGGTGCCCGCCATGGTGAACCTGGCCTGCAGCCCTGTTGTCCACCCCAGGCTGGTGGGTAAAGAAACAGGCCCTTGTTCAGTCCCGCCGGCGCATGCCCTTCCTGGGCAGAGAGGGAAAACGTTTCTGGGCCGGAAGCAGCCTGCCCGTGTGGTGGCCCACAGGGGTGCGGGGCCACACCGATGGGGGGCACCCAGGCCTCGCCCAGGGCTTCCAGCTCCAAGGTCAACCCCAGGCCACCCCACCTTTCCTGATGCCAGACTCAGGAGGCCGTGCCTCTGGGACTCGCAGGTGTGGGCCACAAGCCGGTGGGCAGCCAGGCTCCCGGACCCCAGGTTGTCCCCCTGCCCGAGGAGCCCCCAGCCCCCCTCCCTGCCCCTTCCCTGTTCCAGGAAGGGTGGCCCAGGCTGGACCGCCCGGTGCCCTGGGCCATCACTCCCCCGACTGCCCTGGCTCTGAGCTGCTCAGGGCAGTGCCAGGGTGGCCCTCCTGGCCAGTGCCCCCTGTGAAACAGGCGATGGCAGCCCAGGGCCTGTGAGGGTCTCTGAGGGACCCTTACTGGGCATCTAGCTGCCACCGAGGTACATGCCCTTGAGCAGAAAGAACCTGGGACCCTTCATTCCATGGGCTGACACTCTATCCACTGAGCCATACCGGCCAGGGCTGGAAATAAAGACCTTGGTGGTCGGTCAGAGGGGCCACCCGAGTCCAGGCGTTCCCCTGATTCTGGGTGACTCCTTCCCCACAGGTCACGTCCGTGGTCCCATGACGGCCTGGGGGGAACACTGGCCCTCACATTGAGACTGGGCGGCCTGGACACTGGGCTGGGACCAGAGACCGCCCCCTCACAGAGGAGTGGGGTCCCCAGGGGGTCGTGGCTGCGGCCAGGGCGTCTGGGCAGGGCCCTCCGTCCTCCTGATACGCCAAGGTTGAGGTTCAATCCTGTTAGGGCACATACAAGAAGCAAACAATGAATGCATAAATAACGAATGGGAGCGTGGTCCCTCATGGTCCGGTCATCGCTCCAACCCCAGCATCAGTTCGGTGCCCAGGGTCCGAGGGTCAGGGACTGGAGCAGCCTGTGTGATGGCGGTGGAGCAGGTCACAGAGGGGCCAGGGCAGGAGAGGCCCAGCACCCCCCAGCCTGCACTGTGTGTGCCTCTGGGCGGCTGCAGCCACGCGGGGTGTGTCTGTCCATCTCGGGGTCTGAGGGTCCCCTCTGCTGGGCGCCCCGGGCCCCTTCCCCTGGAGCATCGGTGACATCTGTCGCAGAGGGCAGCAGGCGTGGGGCGGGGGGAGGATGGGGGCCTGGAACTTTCTCATCAGGAAGGGGGAGGGTGGAAGTGGATGTGGGGGTCAGGGGGGAGAGGGAAGCAGCCTGGGGCTCTCCCTGGCCGCATGCTGTCCGGCCTGCTGTGCTCCTGGGAGTTTCCTGCAAGTCGGTGTCGCCGACCAGCACCGGGCCCCCTTTTCCTGGACCCCAAGCCCCCGCTCTGTGCGCTGTTCCCTCAGAGAACTTGCCTTGCCTGCTGGTGTTGCTACGGATCCCTGCACCTGACGGGGAGCAGCTGGGACCAGGATGTGCGGGGACGGGCTTTCTGGTGTTGAGTCCTGCGGCGGTCCTCGCCTCCCAGAACCCTAACCAAGGTGAGGTCCCTGCAAAGAGGAGACACTCTCACCACCCCTCTCCCAAGTGCCCTGACACTGATTTAAAGTCTCTCTCTCTCTCTCTAAATATATATATATATATTTCTGAGAGGAAGGGAGAGGGAGAGAGAGAGAAACATCAATGATGAGAGAGAACCACTGATCGGCCCTTCATTAAAAAAAAAATAGAATCATATACCATGTTTATGGATAGGAAGAATTAACATCATTAAAATATTCATACTACCTCTAGATTCAATGCAATTCCTACCAAAATACCAATGGTATATTTTGAAGAACTAGAAAAAATAATGCAAAAATTCATATGGAATCACACACAAAAAACACCCTAAATAAACTCAGTGATATTGAGAAAGAAGAAGAAAGCCGGAGGTACCATACTACCTGACATCAAGGTATACTTCAAGGCCATGGTGAGCAAAGCAGCCTGGTACTGGCGTAAGAGCAGGCATATAGACGAACGGAACAGCACAGCGAGCTCAGAAATCAACCCACACCTTTATGCTCAATGAGTATTTGACCAAGGAGGCAAGCACATGCAATGAGGCAAAGATGGTCTATTCACTAAATGGTGCTGGGAAAACTGGACAGATACTTGCAAAGGAAAGAAAAGAAACGAGATCACGCAAGGATAAACTCGAAATGGATCGAAGACTTAAAAGTAAGCCTTACAACCATCAAAATCCTAGAAGGAAACACAGGCAGCAAAATCTCTGATGTTTCCCATGCAATATGTTTTCTGCGATATCTCCTTGGACAAGGGAAACAAAAGAATAAATAAACAAATGGGACCCAAGAGCTTTTGCACAGCAAAGGAAACCATCAACAAAACGAAGAGACAGCCGACTAAATGGGAGGAGACACATTCGCCAATGACACATCTGATCAGGGGTTAATACCCAACAGGTACAATAAACTCAGGCTACTCCACACCAAAAAAATCCCATTACAAAATGGGCAGAGGGCCTCAGTAGACACCTCTGCAAAGAGGACACGCAGACGGCCAGCAGACATAGGAAAGGACGCTCCGCGTCGCTAATCATCAGAGAGATGCACGTGAAAACCATAGGAGCGACCACCTCACACCTGTCAGAGTGACCACCATCAACACACCCGAACGACAAGTGTTCGCAGGGACGTGGAGAAGCGGGCCCCCTGTGCGCTGTGGGCGGGAATGCAGATTGGCGAAGCCACTGTGGAAAACTGCATGGAGGGTCCTCAAAAAATTAAAAACGAATCTTCCTTACGACCCAGAGATTCCACTTCTGGGATTTACCCAGAGAAACCCAAAACACGGGTTCAAAAGCACATGTGCACCCCTGTGTGCATCGCAGCATCATTTACAACGGCCAAGAAACGGAAGCGACCCAAGTGCCCATCAGTAGAGAAGGGGGTGGATGGAATATTACTCAGCCATGAAAAATGAATAAAACCTTACCTTTTGCGACAGCATGGATGGACCCAGAGGGTATTACGCTAAGTGAAACGAGTCAGAGGAAGCAAACAGCACAGGAATTCACTTAGCTGTGGCATCTAAAGAAAACACAAACCAAACTGAAGCACACATTGATAGTTACAGAGCAGTCACGGGGATGTGAGGTACAGCCTAGGGAATAGAGTCAATAATCTTGTGATAACTGCGGGTGCCCATTGGGGGACTGGAAATATCTAGGGGAACACTGTGTAAATGATATGATTGTCTAACCACTAAGCTGTACTCCTGAAACCAATATAAAATAAAATCCAAAGAAAAACAAAACAAAATGAAGGAATAGAGTCCGGCCGGCGTGGCTCAGTGGTTGAGCATCAACCTATGAACCAGGAGGTCCTGGTTCCATTCCAGGTCAGGGCACATGCTTGGGTTGCGGGCTCCATCCCCAGTGTGGGGCGTGCAGGAGGCAGCAGATCCATGATTCTCTCTTCATTGTTGTTTCTCTCTCTCTCTCTCCCTTCCTCTCTGAAATCAATAAAAATAAAAAGTTTAAAAATACTAATATTAAATACCAATGATGATATTGATCTCATGGTCCCATAGTGGGCAAAGGACGCGGAATTCCAGTGCCAGTCAGAGCCTAGGCCACACTGGGTGGAAAGGAGAGGAAAAATGGGCCCAAATTCCGCTCGCCTCCAAGGAGGAGGGGGAGGAAGAGACTCACCGAGGATGGTCAGATAGGTCCCCGCTGCCGAACATAGCACACAGTGACACAGCCTTGAACATAAACCCCCTGTCGCCCCCACTGCCCCGGCCCGGCCCCACCTGCAGCTGCACGGGAGGCCCCAAGTCCAGCCCCCTGGTCATGGGGGCCGATCTGGCCCACGGGGGGTGTGTGGGAGGGTGGCCCCCTCCCCTCCTGCAACTCCGCTTCCTTGAGGGGTGACCTTTCCTCCATCCATCCCCCATGGTGGCGGGGGTAGGAGGGAGTGTCTGAGGGTCCCATCACAGCCAGGGACCCTACAGTCCCTGGAGGGGCTGTGTCTCTGGTTCCTTGGGGAATGCCAGGTGGAAGGAGAGGGAAGTCCAGTTTACAGCCCAGAGATGATGGAGCCCGGGCGGCCACGGGAGGGTTCTGGATGCCACACATGTCCCGGACACATGGTCTACCAGGTGTACCGGTTAATAATGCGGATTTTCCCCAATAGACCGAGTCACACATATGTTGATCTAGATGCGATTTGATATGTACGCTATTTGGTTGTATTGCTCCTTCAGATTCCCACTTGTTCTGATCGATGGCACACGCACTTTCTGAGCGGCACTTCAAAAGTATGAAGAAGTGGAAAATTGGGGCTCTGGGTGGTTGGCCTCAAAACAGGAAAAGTTCTATTGGGATGGTCTGCACAAATCACCTGAAAGATGGGGGAAATTGGTAGCTAGCGATGGACATTACTCTGAATAAAGTACTTTTGATGTTTCTCTTGAAGTTATTGTGTTTTCTTTGATTATAAAATCCACATTTTTAGCTGGTTAACAGCTAATCTGCATTTTTAACCAGATCCCCACCCGGGGCCCGCTTCTAGGACTATAGTCTCCCGCGTTCTCGGGCCCCATTCTAGGTTCCAAGAAGACAAGTCAGTTCAGAGTCATGCACATGACTTATTCTTAGAATCATATTATTGATTTTATTTATTATTATTATTTTTAATATTTTTATTGATTTCAGAGAGGAAGGGAGGAGAGATAGAAACATCAATGATGAGAGAGAATCATGGATTGGCTGCCTCCCACACTCCCCACACTGGGGATCGAACCGCAACCCGGGCCTGTGCCCTGATCGGGATTTGAACCATACCCTCCTGGTTCATAGGTCGGCCCTCAACTGCTGAGCCACACCGGCCGTATTCTTGACCTTAGACTAGTGGCCCATCTGCTACCCATGGCTACTATGACATTCATGTTTGTGGTGGGTTCAGTGGTGGGCTGGCATCTGAGGGGTTGAAAGGGAGCAGAGCTGGCCCCTAACTCCACCGGCCTTGACCACAGCTGGGACCCAGATGGGAAAGGTGGTCCCCAGGAAAGAGTCCAGGTGACTGGCCAGGGGAGAGGATCAGGGCACATGGCAGTGATGACACAGGGGCAGGGGGAAGGGGGCCTAAAGGAGGAGGAAAGCTCTAGACTGGGAGGATGAAGAATTTCCAGAAGGAGGGAGCCATGGAAGGCACGTGAATGAGGATTTTGGGGGAAGAGAGCTGAGGCACTACCCTGGTTTCCAAGGGGACCAAGGGGAGTGGGCCTTGGGGGTGGACATGGTCCACAGGAAAAAAGCAATTTTAGGGCAGGCGTGAGAAGTGTGCTCTCCTGGGTTCTGCAGCCCCTGCCCCTTGTTCTAGAACATTCTCTGGGCAGCTCTGGGTGAGAGGGAAACCCCTTCAGGGAAACATAAAGACTCTTTCACTGGGTCCTTTCCTATAAGGTCAAAAGGATAGTTTTCACCTTTGAGGATAGTTGAGTTCAAGATCAAACTCCAGAAACAAAAATGACCAAGAGAATATGACATCTGATTGACAATAAGAATATTTTATTGAGAGCTGATCAGGTGCAGGGAGAAGAAAGAATGGGTGTGGGGGCAGGGAGATCCAATTGGGGGTCCTGAAGCTCTAGGCCCCCAAGGGTGAGAGGACTTGGATCCTAGGAACACTCCGAGGGGGCCACTGTCTTCTCCACGGTCTTCCCGTCGTGCGTGACCTGGCAGCTGTAGGCGCTGGCGGACTTCCAGGCTTGGCTGGACACGCTCAGGTAGCTGCTGGCCGCGTACTTGTTGTTGCTCTGCTTGGAGGGCTTGGTGGTCTCCACGCCCTGGGTGACGGGGCTGCCATTTGCCTTCCAGGCCACCGTCACGCTGCCCGGGTAGAAGTCACTCATGAGACACACCAGTGTGGCCTTGTTGTTGGCGAGCTCCTCAGCGGATGGCGGGAACAGAGACACGGAGGGGGCAGACTTGGGCTGACCTGTGGGTGCGGTTGTTTCCTTCTCCTGGTATCTGACCGGGTCTGTCTCTGTCTGTCTGTCTGATTGACCTACAAAAGATGCTCTGAGCCCTCTGACCTCCTGCTGGGTCCATCCGTGGACACCTCTGACCTGATCCTCTGTGCTGGGGTCTTCGGAGCATCAGCCCAAAGGCTCAGTTTCTCACCCAAATCTATGTCCCTGTAACTTCTCTAACAGGGCACACTTTTAGCTGATGAATCAGAAGTCTGTCTGTCTGTCCATCCTTGGGTCTCTCTCCTTATATAGTCAATAGCATCCCCACAGATTGCTCCTAACGCTAGAGCTTTTGTGCTATAGATTCTGCATTCCCTTGAGCAAGTCTAAACAGAGACCAAAGGCCACCTTGTCCTCATACCTGTCCTTCCATGACCCTTCCTCCTGCACCTTCTCCTTCCCCCTGTGTCCTACCTCCTGCAGGCTTCCCTGGTGCCAGGCTGGTCAGGACTCCGCATGGCAGCTCCATGTAGCCCCAGGAGCCCCTCTAATCCAGCACCATTCCTGGCCCCTGTGTTCATGAGCCCACAGTCCCTGAGACCTGCCCTGAAGCTCTGACTTGTACATCTCTAGTCCTGGTCACCCTATAATGTTCATGTGGTTAACCCCTCAGGCCTGCTTATCCCCCGCTAGGATGTGAGCAACCATTGACCCCCAGAAATAAATCTGGTACAAGAGGAGCCCATCAGAGGAAGACAGAACAGAGCCCGTCTACAATCCAGCAGGTCCTGGCAAACAGATAGAAGAAACCACAGGTCATCCTGTCCATTCCTCAGGCTCTGGGGTCCGAGGTGAATGGCTGGTGGTGACCGTGGAGCGAAATAGGACAGAAAGAACGGAGATGGGCAGAGCTCAGGGCCCCAAGGGCTGGGGTCCTGGTTGAAGCTTGGCCACAGGCTGAGATAAGACCCCCCAAAAAGAGCAAAACTAGCAGAAAAATGCCCCGACTGCCTAGAGAACAAGGAAGGAGGGGGAAGGAGAGACTCACCTAGGACGGTCAGCTGGGTCCCTCCGCCGAACACAATACACTCTGACACAGGCTCATACAAAAACCTCTCTCTCGGAGGCCCTGCCCCACCCTTGAGCCCACCCCTCTCCCCCTGCAGCTGTGATGGAGGAAGCCGGGGCCACTGCCCAAGCTGGTGGTGACTGGCCTGCAAGGGGCACACCCACTGTCCCCCCTTTCAGACCAGCAGGTGACAGGATAGGGGACAGGGTGCATGGCAAGGTGATAGCACTGTTGGAAGCAATTCTCCCAAAAGAACTTGGTGTCTGATAGGCTGTTTCCACTGCGGTCTCCTGGGATTTGGGATGAGTTTGGAGGGTGTTTATTTCACTGTGAGTGAGGTTCCGTGGGAACGGGTGGCACATCTCTCTTATGTCCTTACAACCCCAATCCCAGGGTGAGAGCATGAGGGGCGGGCTTCCTGTAATCCCTCTCCCCGTCCCTCCCCTCCGTGGAAGGGCAGGCTGGCCTGTGTAGGATTCTACTCCCAATCTATGTCCCCAGCCATCTGATCCAGACCTCTGGCTATGGTCCCTATTGACAGCCTAGATAGGGATAGCACTGGGGATGTCAGGGTGGGACAGTAGTCTTTGCCAACCTGCCCTTTAGGGTGACCTTGGGGGTGTCCCCTGCCATTGCTCCCAGAGTTGGAGTGGTTTGGGGGTGCTGTGTCACCAGGAAACTCTGGCCTTTTTGTAAATCATAGGCCACTTGCCCCCAGCTCTGAGCTGGTCTCACCTGCCCTTACTGGGCTCCTGAATTCCAGTGGATATGCCCTCCCTGGGACGACACTGGATGCCCATTCTGTGCCCAGGACGGTGCCCTTTGTAATCCATCAAGGACAACGCCCATGTCTATTCCACCTGAGATGCTGACATTACCTGCTCAATCCTGAAAATCAACCCTCAAAACTCTCAGGTTGATCTGACTTCAGGGTTTGAGATCTTCATGAAGGAGGTCCCAGGCCTAAGCAAGGGTCACCTTGAGCCTGAGCCTGACCCAAGACGATGAGAACATAAACTGAGCTTCCGTGTGCCTCATCCTCAGCCCATGTTCCCACACCAGTGATGGTGAGTCCCAGGCTCCCTGAGCTGATAGGAGGAATGAACATGATGGGGGAATTGTCAGGCTCCATGATATTTAACTGTTTCTCTGCTGCAGGACTAGTCAGTGCCTTTCCTTAGCTCACGTGCATTGGCAGAGTTTGACCAACGCCCCATGGGAGGCACTGCTCCAAGCTTTCCCTGACTCCGAGCTGATGGGCCAACCATGAGCCCCTCGCCTGGCAATGGCTCTCCCATTGGGCTCCATGACGGACAGGGCAGTTCAATGTCTGTTCCCAATGACCTCAGCCTTGGCTCCATGATTTCCTTCCCAATATTTCCATCTGTAGCCCACCGTGCCCTCCTGGGACCCTCTTAGGTTTTCCTTGATTGCCCCCCAGGGTGCTCACATCTTTGTCACTCAGCACCTGTTCCTTTACAGGGACAAGGACTGCCTCCCAGGGACCAGAACCACTGGAGAAGTTCCTGCCCTGGGAACCACCTCCCATGGGCACTCAAGCTGATTCAGGTCCCTGATGGGTGACCGGAGTGGACCTCAGGTTTGTCCATGTCATGTCATTCCTGTCCTGCCCTTTATTACTGACCCTTCAACCCAGAGACCCTCCCCAAACAGAACACACATGCGAAATGTCAGATGAGAAATGACAGGAGTTTATTCAGGAGAAGGGGAAACGGGGAGGGATGGTGACCTGCCCACCCTGAGCGACCAGGGCAGGACCACCGTCACGCTGCCCGGGTAGAAGTCACTCATGAGACACACCAGTGTGGCCTTGTTGTTGGCGAGCTCCTCAGCGGATGGCGGGAACAGAGACACGGAGGGTGCAGACTTGGGCTGACCTGTGGGTGCGGGAGGGACAGGAGGGGAGAGGCTCAGGGTCCATCCTGAAAGTTGCTGACCTCGGTCCTCCTGTGGGCACAGTGTCCTGAGGACCATGCAGGACCCCGAGGGCAGGGGCCTCTCTGGGTGTGAGAGTCCATGCCGTGCAGGGCAGTTTGGGGTGTTTGTAGGTCAACTCCCCATTTTCCTGAGAAACCCTGAGCCTGGAACCTGCCATCACCGTCCTTGTGGACCCCTCTCTGCCCCCCACACATCTGACTGTCACCCTCTGGCTCTGCCTTCTCCTGGCATCTGACCGGGCCTGTCTGTGTCTGTCTGTCTGTCTGTCTGTTTGTCCCACAAAAGATGCCCTGAGCCCTCTGACCTCCTGCTGGGTCCATCTGTGGACACCTCTTACCTGATCCTCGGTGCTGGGGGCTTTGGAGCGTCTGCCTAAGGGCTCAGTTTCTCACCCAAATCTATGTCTCCTGCTCCCTGTCCAAACTGGTGGCAGCTTTTTCTGATGAAACAGAAACCTGTCTGTCTGTCGTTGAGTCTCTCTCATTCTACAGTCTATGCATCCCCACGAATTGGTCGGATCACTAGAGCTTTCATGCCATGGATTCTGCCATTCCTTCTGTGAGAATCTTCTTCCTGCACAGACCAAAGGCCGCCTTGTCCTCACACCGGTCCTTCCATGACTTTCCTCCAGCACCTTCTCCTCCCCCCGTGTACTTCCCTGGTACACGGCTTCCTTGGTACAAGGCTGGTCAGGACTCCACATGGCAGCTCCATGCAGCCCTGGGGAGCCCTGCACCCCAGCACCATTCCTGGCCCCTGTTCCTGAGTCCACAGTCCCTGAGACCTGCCCTGAACCTCTGACCTGGGTGTCTCTAACCTTGGCCCTGAGCATCTGGGTCACCCTTAAATTTCCAGCCGGGTTTCCCTTGGTACTTCTTTTCCTCTCTTCCCCTTCAGACAGGGGCCAGCAGGGACCTGGAGATATAAGTCCTGTCCCACAGGAGCCCATCAGGGGAAGACAGAACAAAGCCCAACTGGAATCCAGCACGACCCTCCCAAACAGACAGAAGAATCCACAATGGATCCTGTCCATTCCCCTGTCTCTGAGGTGTGGTCAGAGGTGAATGGCTCAGGGTGACCAAGTAGGACAGTAAGAACAGGGGTGGGAAGACCTCAGGTCCCCAAGGGCTGGGGTCCTGGGTGAAAGCTTGGCCGCAGGCTGAGGCAAGACCAGAAAAAGAGCAAAAAATAGCAGAAAACAGCCCAAACTTTGTAGGGGAGCAGGAAAGGAGGGGGAAGGAGAGACTCACCTAGGACGGTCAGCTGGGTCCCTCCGCCGAACACCCAACACTGTGATACAGGCTCATACAAAAACCTCTCTCTGGGAGGCCCTGCCCACCCTTAAGCCCACCCCTAACTCCCCCCTGCAGCTGTGATGGAGGAAGCCTAGGCCACTGCCCCAGGGGGTGTCTGGTCTGCAAGGGGCACACACACTGTCGCCCCTTGCAGACCAGCAGGTGACAGGATAGGGGACAGGGGGCATTGCATGGACATAGCATCTTGGA
>NW_006294252.1:52781-53297 GCF_000327345.1 Myotis davidii | reverse complement strand
TGCTCCCCTGGAAAGTGGGATGAGTATGGGGGACATCTCTGTCACCGCGAGGGAGGTTCCATGGTCACGGGTGGCAAACCTCTCTTGTGTCCAAACACCCCTAACCCCTGGGTGAGAGCATGAGGGGAGGGCAGTGCGTATTCCCTTCTCCCTGCCCCCCATTCCAGGGAAAGACAGGTTGGTTTGTGTAGAAAGTCTACTGGCAATTTCCTATGTCCCCAACCATCTGATCCAGATCTCAGGCTTATCGTCCCTAGGGCAGCCTCGATTGGGATAGCATTTGTGAGGTCACACTGGGACTCTAGTCTTTGTCAACCTGTCCTAGAAGGTGAGCTTGGGGGTGTCCACTACCTTCGCTCCCAGGGCTGGAGTGGCGTGGGGGTGCTGTCACCGGGGAGGCCAGACCTTGCTGTAATCCACAGGCCACACTCCCCCTGATCTGAGATTGTCTGACCTGCCTTTACTTGGCTCCTGAATTCCAGTGGATATGCCCTCCCTGGGCACCACTGAATGCCC
>NW_006294252.1:47871-51103 GCF_000327345.1 Myotis davidii | reverse complement strand
TGTGTGTGGCCTGGCAGCTGTAGGCGCTGGCGGACTTCCAGGCTTGGCTGGACACGCTCAGGTAGCTGCTGGCCGCGTACTTGTTGTTGCTCTGCTTGGAGGGCTTGGTGGTCTCCACGCCCTGGGTGACGGGGCTGCCATTTGCCTTCCAGGCCACCGTCACGCTGCCCGGGTAGAAGTCACTCATGAGACACACCAGTGTGGCCTTGTTGTTGGCGAGCTCCTCAGCGGATGGCGGGAACAGAGACACGGAGGGTGCAGACTTGGGCTGACCTGTGGGTGCGGGAGGGACAGGAGGGGAGAGGCTCAGGGTCCATCCTGAAAGTTGCTGACCTCGGTCCTCCTGTGGGCACAGTGTCCTGAGGACCAGGCAGCCCCCCGAGGGCAGGGGCCTCTCTGGGTGTGAGCGTCCATGCCGTGCAGGGCAATTTGGGGTGTTTTTAGCTCAACTCCCCATTTTCCTGAGAAACCCTGAGCCTGGAACCTGCCATCACCGTCCTTGTGGGCCCGGTTCTGCCCCCACACATCTGACTGTCACCGTCTGGCTCTGCCTTCTCCTGGTATCTGACTGGGCCTGTCTGTGTCTGTCTGTCTGTTTGTCCCACAAAAGATGCTCTGAGCCCTCTGACCTCCTGCTGGGTCCATCTGTGGACACCTCCGACCTGATCCTCGGTGCTGGGGGCTTTGTAGTATCCACCCAAGGGCTCAGTTTCTTCCCCACATCTATGTCTCCTGCTCCCTGTCCAAACTGGGTGGCAGCTTTTTCTGATGAAACAGAAACCTGTCTGTCTGTCGTTGGGTCTCTCTCATTCTACAGTTAATGGCATCCCCACAGATTGGTCAGATCACTAGAGCTTTCATGCCATGGATTCTGCCATTTCTTCTGCGAGATTGTTCTTCCTGCACAGACCAAAGACCACCTTGTCCTCACACCTGCCCTTCCATGGCCCTTCCTCCAGCACCTTCTCCTCCCCACTATGTCCTTCCTCCTGCAGGCTTCCCTGGTGCCAGGCTGGTCAGGACTCTGCATGGAAGCTCCATGCAGCCCCGGGGAGCCCTGCACCCCAGCACCATTCCTGGCCACTGTTCATGAGAACACAGTCCCTGAGACCTGCCCTGAACCTCTGACCTGGGTGTCTCTAACCTTGGCCTTGAGCATCTGTGTGACTCCAAAATTTCCATCGGATCCCTTCAGCACTTCTTTTCCTTCCTTTCCCTTCAGACAGGGGCCACCAGCGACTTACAGATATAAATCCTGCTCCACAGGGGCCCATCAAGTGAAGACAGAACAGGGGAAGACAACTGGAATCCAGCATGACCCTCCCAGACAGACAGAAGAATCCACAATGCATCCTGCCCATTCCCCTGTCTCTGAGGTCAGAGCCGAGTGGCTCAGCGTGACCAAGTAGGACAGTAAGAACAGGGGTGGGAAGACCTCAGGTCCCCAAGGGCTGGGATCCGGGGTGAAAGCTTGGCCACAGGCTGAGGCAAGACCAGAAAAAGAGCAAAAATAGCAGAAAACAGCCCAAACTTTGTGGGGGAGCAGGTAAGGAGGGGGAAGGAGAGACTCACCTAGGACGGTCA
This sequence comes from Myotis davidii, assembly GCF_000327345.1. Lineage (NCBI taxonomy): Eukaryota > Metazoa > Chordata > Mammalia > Chiroptera > Vespertilionidae > Myotis > Myotis davidii. The sequence continues at coordinate 49,519 of NW_006294252.1, read as the reverse complement.
GCTGGGTCCCTCCGCCGAACACATAACACTGTGACACAGACTCATACAAAAACCTCTCAGTGAGAGGCCCTGCCCACCCTTGAGCACACCCCCACCTCCCCCTACAGCTGTGATGGAGGAAGCCTGGGCCACTGCCCCAGGGGTTGTCTGGTCTGCAAGGGGCACACACACTGTCGCCCCTTGCAGACCAGCAGGTGACAGGATAGGGGACAGGGTGCATTGCATGCAGATAGCATTCTTGGAAGCAATTCTCCCAAAGGAATTAGGTGTTTGACTGGCTGTTTCAGTCTGCTCTCCTTGGATGTGGGATAGTATGGCGGACATCTCTGTCACCGCGAGGGAGGTTCCATGGGCACGGGTGGCACACCTCTCTTATGTCCAAACACCCCTAACCCCTGGGTGAGAGCATGAGGGGAGGGCAGTGCGTATTCCCTCCTCCCCGCCCCACATTCCAGAGAAAGACAAGTTGGGCCGTGTAGAGTGTCTACTGGCGACTTCCTATGTCCCCAACCATCTGATCCAGATCTCTGGCTTATCTTCAACAGGGGCAGCCTAGATCGGGAGAGCATCGGTGATGTCATAGTGGGACTGTAGCCTTTCAAACCTGCCCTTGAGGGTGAGCTTGAGGGTGTCCACTGCCTTCGCTCCCAGGGCTGGAGTGGCGTGGGGGTGCTGTCACCGGGGAGGCCAGACCTTGCTGTAATCCACAGGCCACACTCCCCCTGATCTGAGATTGTCTGACCTGCCTTTACTTGGCTCCTGAATTCCAGTGGATATGCCCTCCCTGGGTACCACTGAATGCCCATTCTGTGCCCGGGATGGTGCCCTTTCTGATCCATCAAGGTCAACTCCCATGTCCCCTCCACCTGAGATGCTGACATCACCTTTCTAATCCATCAAGGTCAATTCCCCTGTCCCCTCCATCTGAGATGCCTGATATCACCTGCTCCATCCTTAAACCAACCCCCAAAACTCTCAGGTTGATCTGCCTTCAGGGTTTGAGACCTACATGATGGAGGTCACAAGACCAAGCTAGTGTCACCTTGACACTGAGGCTGACCCAAGACGATGAGAACATAAAATGAGCTTCATTGTGCCTCATCCTCAGCTCAGGTGCCCAGCACCATGAGATCCAGGCTCGCTGAGTTGGTAAGGGGTGTGGCATGATTGGGGAATTGTTAGGTTATATGATATTAAACTGTTTCTCTGCTGTATGACTTGTCAGTGTCCTTACTGACATAACATGCATTGTCAACGTTTGACAAACACACCATGGGAGGCACTGTTGAAAGCTTTTCATGATTTTATGGTGAGGAGTCCACCAGAAACCTTCACCTGTGAATGGCTTTCTCATTGGGTTCCATGATGGGAAAGGAAAGTTGAATGTCTGTTCTGAATGACCATAGCCTTGGCCCCATGATTTCCTTCCCAATATTTCCATCTACAGCTCACCTTGCTCTCCTGGGTCCCTCTCCATTTCTCCCTGATTCCTCTTCAAGGCCCCTGGATGCCTTTCACTCAGCCCTTCTCACTTTCCAGGTGACAAGGACTGTTTCCCAGGGGCTGGTCCCACAAGAGAAGTTCCTGCCCTGGGTCCCAGCTCCCATGGACACTCAGAGCTCTTTGAGGTCCCTGATGGGTGAGTGGA
>NW_006294252.1:43857-47811 GCF_000327345.1 Myotis davidii | reverse complement strand
GGGGGTGAGTGGAGTGGACCTCAGGTAGGTCCATGTCATGTCATTCCTGTCCTGCCCTTTGTTACCGACCCTTCACCCAGAGACCCATCCCCCACACAGAACACACATGCGAAATGTCAGATGAGAAATGACAGGAGTTTATTCAGGAGAAGGGGAAACGGGGAGGGATGGTGACCTGCCCAGTCTGAGCGACCAGGGCAGGAGCCGCAGGGGGACAGTGGGGAGCGAGGAAGGGAGCCTCTGACTGAGAAGTGTCCCCAGAAGTGGGGACTCAGGTCCTAGGAACACTCCGAGGGGGCCACTGTCTTCTCCACGGTCTTCCCGTCGTGCGTGACCTGGCAGCTGTAGGCGCTGGCGGACTTCCAGGCTTGGCTGGACACGCTCAGGTAGCTGCTGGCCGCGTACTTGTTGTTGCTCTGCTTGGAGGGCTTGGTGGTCTCCACGCCCTGGGTGACGGGGCTGCCATTTGCCTTCCAGGCCACCGTCACGCTGCCCGGGTAGAAGTCACTCATGAGACACACCAGTGTGGCCTTGTTGTTGGCGAGCTCCTCAGCGGATGGCGGGAACAGAGACACGGAGGGCGCAGACTTGGGCTGACCTGTGGGTGCGGGAGGGGCAGGAGGGGAGAGGCTCAGGGTCCATCCTGAAAGCTGCTGGGCTCGGTCCTCCTGTGGGCACAGTGTCCTGAGGACCATGCAGGACCCCGAGGTCAGGGGCCTCCCTGGGTATGAGCGTCCATGCCGTGCGGGGCAGTTTGGGGTGTTCATAGCTCAACTCCCCATTTTCCTGAGAAACCCTGAGCCTGGAACCTGCCATCACCGTCCTTGTGTGCCCGGTTCTGCCCCTCCCCCCAGCCCCCACATCTATCACCCTCTGGCTCTGCCTTCTCCTGGTATCTGACTGAGCCTGTCTGTGTCTCTCAGTCTCTTTGTCCCACAAAAGATGCTCTGAGCCTTCTGACCGCCATCTGGGGACACCTCTGACCTGATCCTCTGTGCTGTGGGTCATATGGTAGTCTATTTGTAACTTTTTTGAGGAACCTCCATATTGTTTTCCATGGTGGTTGGACTAATTTACCTTCCCACCAACAGTGTATAAGGGCTCTCTTTTGCACATACTTGGATGAGTTTTGCTGATGAACAAAAACTCTGTCTGTCTATCCCTGGTCTCTCTCATTCTACAGTCAATGGAGTCTTGGCTAGTCAGTTATATCACTAGAGCTTTTATGCCAATAATTTTACGTTAACTTCTAAGAGGATGTTCAGCCTCCAGAGACCAAAGGCCACCTAATCTCATACCTGTCCTTCCATGCCCTTCCTCCAGCACCTTCTCCTCCCCCCTGTGTCCTTCCTCCCGCAGGCTTCCCTGGTGCGAGGCTGGTGAGGACTCTGCATGGTAGCTCCATGCAGCCCCGGGGAGCCCTGCACCCCAGCATCATTCCTGGCCCCTGTTCCTGAGTCCACAGTCCCTGAGACCTGCCCTGAACCTCTGACCTGGGTGTCTCTAACCTTGGCCCTGAGCATCTGGGTCACCCTTAAATTTCCAGCCGGGTTTCCCTTGGTACTTCTTTTCCTCTCTTCCCCTTCAGACAGGGGCCAGCAGGGACCTGGAGATATAAGTCCTGTCCCACAGGAGCCCATCAGGGGAAGACAGAACAGAGCCCAACTGGAATCCAGCATGACCCTCCCAGACAGACAGAAGAATCCACAATGGATCCTGTCCATTCCCCTGTCTCTGAGGTCAGAGGAGAATGGCTGAAGGTGACCAAGTAGGACAGTAAGAACAGGGGTGGGAAGACCTCAGGTCCCCAAGGGCTGGGGATGCCCCCATCTCTGAGGTCAGGGGTGAATGGCTGAAGGTGACCAAGTAGGACAGTAAGAACAGGGATAGGAAGACCTCAGGTCCCCAAGGGCTGGGGTCCTGGGTGAAAGCTTGGCCACAGGCTGAGGCAAGACCAGAAAAAGAGCAAAAAGAGCAGAAAACAGCCCAAACTTTGTAGGGGAGCAGGAAAGGAGGGGGAAGGAGAGACTCACCTAGGACGGTCAGCTGGGTCCCTCCGCCGAACACATAACACTGTGATACAGGCTCATACAAAAACCTCTCTCTGGGAGGCCCTGCCCACCCTTGAGCCCACCCCCACCTCCCACTACAGCTGTGATGGAGGAAGCCTGGGCCACTGCCCCAGGGGGTGTCTGGTCTGCAAGGGGCACACACACTGTCGCCCCTTGCAGACCAGCAGGTGACAGGATAGGGGACAGGGTGCATTGCACGGACATAGCACTCTTGGAAGCAATTTTCCCAAAGGAATTAGGTGTTTGACAGGCTGTTTCACTCTGCTCTCCTGGGATGTGGGATGAGTATGGCGGACATCTCTGTCACCGCGAGGGAGGTTCCATGGGAATGGGTGGCACATCTCTCTTATGTCCGAACACCCCTAACCCCTGCGTGAGAGCATGAGGGGAGGGTAGTGTGTATTCCCTCTTCCCCCCATTTCCTTCCAGGGAAAGACAGGTTGGTCTGTGTAGAGTGTCTACTGGCCACTTCCTATGTCCCCAACCATCTGATCTGATCAAGACCTTGGCTAATCCTCCCTATGGACAGCCCCGATTGGGATAGCACTGGTGAGGTCACATTGGGACTGTAGTCATTGTCAACCTGCTGTTTAGGGTGAGCTTGGGAGTGTCCCCTGCGATTCTTTCCAGGAGTGGAGTGGTATGGAGTGCTGTGTCACAGGGGAGACCTGACCTTGCTGTAACCCACAGGCCACACTCCCCCTGGTATGAGATTGTCTGACCTGCCTTTACTCAGCTTCTGATTTCCAGTCGATATGCCCTCCCTGGGATGGCACTGGATGCCCATTCTGTGCCCAGGACGGTGCCCTTTCTGATCCATCCAGGTCAACTCCCACGTTCCCTCCACCTGAGGCCTGATATCACCTGCTCCATCCTTAAACCAACCCCCAAATCTCTCAGGTTGATCTGGTTTCAGGGTTTGAGATCTTCATGATGGAGGTTCCAAGCCCAAGCTAGGGTCACCTTGAGCCTGAGGCTGACCCAAGACGATGAGTACATCGTCTTGTGCCTCATCCTCAGCCCAGGTCCCCAGCACCATGTGTTCCAGGCTCGCTGAGTTGGTAAGGGGTGTGAGCATGATTGGGGAATTGTTAGGTTATATGATATTAAACTGTTTCTCTGCTGTATGACTTGTCAGTGTCTTTGTTGACTTAACATGCATAGTCAAAGTTTGACAAATGCACCATGGGAGGTACTGTTGAAAGCTTTTCATGATTCTAAGGCAAAGAGTACCTTCACCCAGTAGTAGCTCTCCCATTGGGTCCCATGTTGGGAAATGGAAGTTTAATGTCTGTTCCAAAGGACCATAGCCTTGGTTCCATGATTTCCTTCCCAATATTTCCATCAGTAGCCCACCTTGCACTCCTGGTCCTTCTTCAATTCTCCCTGGTCCCTCCTCAGGGCTCTTGAATCCCTCTCACTCAGCCCTTGTCCCTTGTTAGGTGACCAGGACTGCGCCCCATGGGTTGGTCCCGCAGGAGAAGTTCCTGGCCTGGGTCGCAGCTCCCATGGGCACTCAGAGCTCATCCAGGTCCCTGGTGGTGACTGGAGTGGACCTCAGGTAGATCCATGTCATGTCATTCCGGTCCTGCCCTTTATTACCGACCCTTCAATCTAGAGACCTCCCCACAAGGAACACACATGCGAAATGTCAGATGAGAAATGACAGGAGTTTATTTAGAAGAAGGGGAAACGGGGAGGGATGGTGACCTGCCCAGTCTGAGCGACCAGGGCAGGAGCCGCAGGGGGACAGTGGGGAGCGAGGAAGGGAGCTTCTGACTGAGAAGTGTCCCCAGAAGTGGGGACTCAGGTCCTAGGAACACTCCGAGGGGGCCACTGTCTTCTCCACGGTCTTCCCGTCGTGCGTGACCTGGCAGCTGGA
>NW_006294252.1:40550-43772 GCF_000327345.1 Myotis davidii | reverse complement strand
GGCCTGTGGGTGCGGGAGGGGCAGGAGGGGAGAGGCTCAGGGTCCATCCTGAAAGCTGCTGGCCTCGGTCCGCCTGTGGGCACAGTGTCCTAAGGACCATGCAGGACCCCGAGGGCAGGGGCCTCTCTGGGTGTGAGCGTCCATGCCGTGCAGGGCAGTTTGGGGTGTTTGTAGGTCAACTCCCCATTTTCCTGAGAAACCCTGAGCCTGGAACCTGCCATCACCGTCCTTGTGTGCCCGGTTCTGCCCCCCCACATCTGACTGTCACCGTCTGGCTCTGCCTTCTCCTCGTATATGACCGGGTCTGTCTCTGTCTGTGTCTGTCAGTCTATTTGTCCCACAAAAGATGCTCTGAGCCCTCTGACCCCCTGCTGGGTCCATCCGTGGACACCTCTGACCTGATCCTCTGTGCTGGGGGCCTTGGAGCGTCTGCCTAAGGGCTCAGTTTCTTCCCCAAATCTATGTCTCCTGCTCCCTGTCTAAACTGGGTGGCATCTTTTTTGATGAAACAGAAACCTGTCTGTCTGTCGTTGGGTGGCTCTCATTCTACAGTCAAAGCATCCCCACGAATTGGTTGGATCACTAGAGCTTTCTTGACATGGATTCTGTGATTCCTTCTCCGAGAATCTTCTTCCTGCAGAGACTAAAGGCCGCCTTGTCCTCACACCTGTCCTTCCATGCCTTTCCTCCAGCACCCTCTCTTCCTCCCTGTGTACTTCCCTGGTACACGGCTTCCCTGGTACAAGGCTGGTCAGGACTCTGCATGGCAGCTCCATGCAGCCCCAGGGAGCCCCTCTAATCCAGCACCATTCCTGACCCCTCTTCCTGAGTCCACAGTCCCTGAGACCTGCCCTGAACCTCTGACCAGGGTGTCTCTAGCCTTGGCCCTGAGCTTCTGGGTCACTGCAAAAATTTCCACCCGGCTACCCTCAGCACTTCTTTTCCTCTCTTCCCCTTAAAATAGAGGCCACCAGGGAACTGCAGATATAAATCCTGTCCCACAGGAGCCCATCAGGGGAAGACAGAACAGAGCCCAACTGGAATCCAGCATGACCCTCCAGACAGACAGAAGAATCCACAATGGATCCTGTCCATTCCCCTGTCTCTGCAGTCAGAGGTGAATGGCTGAAGGTGACCAAGTAGGACAGTAAGAACAGGGGTGGGAAGACCTCAGGTCCCCAAGGGCTGGGGTCCTGGGTGAAAGCTTGGCCACAGGCTGAGGCAAGACCAGAAAAAGAGCAAAAAGAGCAGAAAACAGCCCAAACTTTGTGGGGGAGCAGGTAAGGAGGGGGAAGGAGAGACTCACCTAGGATGGTCAGCTGGGTCCCTCCGCCGAACACATAACACTGTGATACAGGCTCATACAAAAACCTCTCTCTGGGAGGCCCTGCCCACCCTTGAGCCCACCCCCACCTCCCACCTACAGCTGTGATGGAGGAAGCCTGGGCCACTGCCCCAGGGGGTGTCTGGTCTGCAAGGGGCACACACACTGCAGACCAGCAGGTGACAGGATAGGGGACAGGGTGCATTGCATGCAGATAGCATTCTTGGAAGCAATTCTCCCAAAGGAATTAGGTGTTTGACAGGCTGTTTCCACCCTGCTACCCTGGGATGTGGGATGAGTATGGCGGACATCTCTGTCACCACGAGGAAGGTTCCATAGGAATGGGAGGCACACCTCTTTTATGTCCAAACACCGCTAATCCCTGGGTGAGAGCATGAGGGGAGGCAGTGGGTATTCCCTCTCACCGAATTCCCTTCAGGGAAAGACAGGTTGGTCTGTGTAGAAAGTTTACTAGCAATTTCCTATTTCCCCAACCATCTGATCCACACCTCTGGTTTATCATCCCTAGGGACAGCCTAAATTAGGATAGCACCGGCTATGACAGGGTGGGACCGTAGTCTTTGCCAACCTGTCTTTTAGGGTGAGCTTGGGGTGTCTCATAAGGCTGGATGGTTTGGGTGCTGCGTCACCAGGGAGGCCTGACCTTGGTGTATCCCACAGGCCACACTCCCCCTGATCTGAGCTCCTCTCACATGCCCTGACTCTACTCCTGATTTCCAGTCGATATGCCCTCCCTGGGACGGCACTGGATGCCCATTCTGTGCCCAGGACGGTGCCCTTTCTGACCCATCAAGGTCAACTCCCACGTTCCCTCCACCTGAGGCCTGATATCACCTGCTCCATCCTTAAACCAACCCCCAAAACTCTCAGGTTGATCTGGCTTCAGGGTTTGAGATCTTCAAGATGGAGGTCCCAGGCCAATCTAGGGTCACCTTGAGCCTGAGCCTGACCCAAGATCATACAAACAGAAACTGAGCTTCCGTGTGTCTCATCCTCAGCCCAGGTTCCCAGCACCATGAGATCCAGGCTCGCTGAATTGGTGTATGTATATGATTGGGCAATTGTTAGGTTATATGATATTAAACTATTTCTCTGCTGTATGACTTGTCAGTGTCGTTACTGACATAACATGCATTGTCAACGTTTGACAAACACACCATGGGAGGCACTGTTGAAAGCTTTTCATGATTTTAAGGTGAGGAGTCAACCTGGAACCTTCACCTAGTAATGCCTCGTCCATTGGGTCCCATGATGGGAAAGGGAAGTTGAGTGTCTGTTCGGAATGACCATAGCCTTGGTTCCATGATTTCCTTCCCAATATTTCCATCTGGAGCTCACCTTGCCCTCCTGGGACCCTCACCATTTCTCCCTGACTTTTTCCTTAGGGCCCCTGGATGTCTCTCACTCAGCCTTTGTCCCTTTGGAGGTGACAAGGACTGTGTCCCAGGGGCTGGTCCTAGAGGAGAAGTTCCTGGCCTGGGTTGCAGCTCCCATGGTCACTCAGACCTCATCCAGGTCTCTGGTGGGTGAGTGGAGTGGACCTAAGGTAGGTCCATGTCATGTCATTCCTGTCCTGCCCTTTATTACCGACCCTTCAACCCAGAGACCCATCCCCAACACAAACAAACACATGCGACATGTCAGATGAGAAATGACAGGAGTTTATTCAGGAGAAGGGGGAACGGGGAGGGATGGCCACCTGCCCAGTCTGAGGACCAGGGCAAGGAGCCACAGGGGGACAGTGGGGAGCGAGGAAGGGAGCGTCTGACTGAGAAGTGTCCCCAGAAGTGGGGACTCAGGTCCTAGGAACACTCCGAGGGGGCCACTGTCTTCTCCACGGTCTTCCCGTCGTGCGTGACCTGGCAGCTGTAGGCGCC
>NW_006294252.1:33792-39514 GCF_000327345.1 Myotis davidii | reverse complement strand
GAGGAGGCAAATAGGACAGTAAGAAGGAAGAAAGGAAGAGCTCACTGTCCCAAAAGACCAGGATCCTGGGTGAAAGCTTGGCCAGAAGCTGAGAGAACAGCCAGAAAAATAGCAAACCTAGCAGAAAACGGCCCAAACTGCTGGAGGAGGTGGGGAGAAGAGCGAATGAGAGACTCACCTAGGACGGTCAGCTGGGTCCCTCCGCCGAACACAGCACACTGTGACACAGGCTCATACAAAAACCTCTCTCTGGGAGCCCTGCCCCACCCCTGGGCCCCCACCTGCAGCTGTGCTGGAGGAAGCCTGGGCCACTGCCCCAGGGGGTGCTTGGTCTGTAAGGGGCACACACACTCTCGCCCCTTGCAGACCACCATGTGACAGGATAGGGGACAGAGTGCATTGCATGCAGATAGCATTCTTGGAAGCAATTCTCCCAAAGGAATTAGGTGTTTGACAGGCCGTTTCCACCCTGCTACCCTGGGATGTGGGATGAGTATGGCGGACATCTCTGTCACCGGGAGGGACATTTCTTTGGAATGCCTGGCATATCTCCCTTATGTCCAAACACCCCTAATCGCTGGGTGAGAGCATGAGGGGAGGGCAGTGCGTATTTCCTCTCCCCCCATTTCCTTCCAGGAAAAGACAGGTTGGTCTGTGTAGAAAGTCTACTGACAACTTCCTATGTCCCCAACCATCTGATCCAGACGTCTGGCTTATCGTCCCTAGGGCAGCCTAGATTGGGATAGCATTGGTGATGTCACCGTGGGACTCTAGTCTTTGTCAACCTGCCGTTTAGAGTAAGCTGTCCCCTGCGATTCTTTCCAGGGGAGGAGTGGTGTGGGGGTGCTGTGTCACCGGGGAGACCTGACCTTGCTGTAACCCGTAGGCCACACTCCCCATGATCTGAGATTGTCTGACCTGCCCTAACTCTACTCCTGAATTCCAGTGGATATGCCCATCCTGGACCGCACTGTATGCCCATTCTCTGCCCAGGATGGTGCCCTTTCTAATCCATCAAGGTCAATTCCCCTGTCCACTCCATCTGAGGCCTGATATCACCTGCTCCGTCCTTAAACCAACCCCCAAAACTCTCAGGTTGATCTGACTTCAGGGTTTGAGACCTACATGATGGAGGTCACAAGACCAAGCTAGTGTCACCTTGACACTGAGGCTGACCCAAGACGATGAGAACATAAAATGAGCTTCATTGTGCCTCATCCTCAGCTAGGTGCCCAGCACCATGAGTTCCAGGCTCCCTGAGTTGGTAAGAGGTGTGAGTATGATTGGGGAATTGTTAGGTTATATGATATTAAACTGTTTCTCTGCTGTATGACTTGTCAATGTCATTGCTTACTTAGCATGCATTGTCAATGTTTGGCAAATGGACCATGAGCAGGCACTTTTCAAAGCTTCCCATGATTTTATGATGAGGAGCCAACCAGGTTCCTTCACCTGGTAATGGCTCTTTCATTGGGTCCCATGATGGGAAAGGGAAGTTCAATGTCTGTTCCCAATGACCTCAGCCTTGGCTCTATGATTTCCTTCCCAATATTTCCATCCATAGCCCACCTTTCCCTCCGGGGACCCTCTTCAGCTTTTCTTCATCGCCCCTCAGGGTGCCCACATCTTTCTTATTCAGCCTCTGTCCCTTCAAGTGAAATAGGACGGCCTCCCAGGGGCCGGCCCCGCAGGAGAAGTTCCTGCTCCGAGTTCCGTCTTCCACAGGCACTCAGAGCCGATTCAGGCCCCTAGTTAGTTGGTTGAGCAAATGAAGGGTAGATGGAGTCACATGTCATAACCCTCCTGCCCTTTGTTGAACCCAAACACCCGTCCCCCACACAGAACACGCATGCGAAATGTCAGATGAGAAATGACAGGAGTTTATTCAGGAGAAGGGGAAACGGGGAGGGATGACTACCTGCCCAATGTGAGCGACCAGGGCAGGAGCCGCAGGGGGACAGTGGGGAGTGGGGAAAGGGAGCCTCTGACTGAGAAGTGTCCCCAGAAGTGGGGACTCAGGTCCTAGGAACACTCTGAGGGGGCCACTGTCTTCTCCACAGTCTTCCCGTCGTGCGTGACCTGGCAGCTGTAGGCGCTGGCGGACTTCCAGGCTTGGCTGGACACGCTCAGGTAGCTGCTGGCCGCGTACTTGTTGTTGCTCTGCTTGGAGGGCTTGGTGGTCTCCACGCCCTGGGTGACGGGGCTGCCATTTGCCTTCCAGGCCACCGTCACGCTGCCCGGGTAGAAGTCACTCATGAGACACACCAGTGTGGCCTTGTTGTTGGCGAGCTCCTCAGCGCCCCCGAGGGCAGGGGCCTCTCTGGGTGTGAGCGTCCATGCCGTGCAGGGCAATTTGGGGTGTTTTTAGCTGAACTCCCCATTTTCCTGAGAAACCCTGAGCCTGGAACCTGCCATCACCGTCCTTGTGGGCCCCGTTCTGTCCCCCACACATCTGACTGTCACCGTCCTGCTCTGCCTTCTCCTGGTACCTGACTGGGCCTGTCTGTGTCTGTCTGTCTGTTTGTCCCACAAAAGATGCTCTGAGCCCTCTGACCTCCTGCTGGGTCCATCTGTGGACACCTCTCACCTGATCCTCGGTGCTGGGGTCTTAGGGTCTTTGCCATCAGGGTTCTGTTCCCACCCCACCTCCCAATCTCCCTGTCCTGGACTTTCTCTTAAGTGAGTATGAGTTTTGCTGATGAACAAAAAGTCTGTTGTCTCTCCCTGGTCTCTCTCATTCCACAGTCAATGGAGTCCCCACTAGTCGGTCACATCACTGGAGCTTTTATGCCAATAATTGTACGTTACCTTCTGAGAGGATTTTCGTCATGCAGAGACCGAAGACCACCTTGTCCTCACACCTGTCCTTCCATGGCCCTTCCTCCAGCACCTTCTCCTCCCCCCTGTGTCCTTCCTCCCGCAGGCTTCCCTGGTGTGAGGCTGGTGAGGACTCTGCATGGCAGCTCCATGCAGCCCCGGGGAGCCCTGCACCCCAGCACCATTCCTGGCTCCTGTTCCTGAGTTCACATTCCCTGAGACCTGCCCTGAACCTCTCTAGCCTTGGCCCAGATGGTACTGTGTCACCTTAAAATTTGCACGTGTTGGCTCTCTCCAGGCTCCTTATACTCTCTTCCCCTATGACAGTGGCTACTATTGACCCCCAGAGATCTCACGCCATAGCAACCCATCAGGGGAAGACAGAGCAGGCCCCTCTAGAATCCAGCACGACCCTGGCAGACAGATAGAAGGATCTACAGGGCCTCCTCTCCATTCCTCTGTCTCTGGGGACGGAGAGAAAGCGGTACTAGTGACCCGTGGAGGCAAATAGGACAGTAAGAAGGAAGAAAGGAAGAGCTCACTGTCCCAAAAGACCAGGATCCTGGGTGAAAGCTTGGCCAGAAGCTGAGAGAACAGCCAGAAAAATAGCAAACCTAGCAGAAAACGGCCCAAACTGCTGGAGGAGGTGGGGAGAAGAGCGAATGAGAGACTCACCTAGGACGGTCAGCTGGGTCCCTCCGCCGAACACAGCACACTGTGACACAGGCTCATACAAAAACCTCTCTCTGGGAGCCCTGCCCCACCCCTGGGCCCCCACCTGCAGCTGTGCTGGAGGAAGCCTGGGCCACTGCCCCAGGCTGCTGTCATGGTGGCAAGGGGCACACACATTGCCTCCCCCCCCGCCCCCGCCATGACACAGCAGATGACAAGATAGAGGACACAGGGCGTTGTACAGAAGCAGTATTGTTGGAAGCAACTCTCCTAAAGGAATTCAGTGTCCGATGAACTCTTTACCACTATGGTCTCCTGGACGTGGGATGCTTTGGAGGCTATTTTTGTCACTGGGCGTGAAGACTCATGGGAATGAATGGCGCATCTCTCTTCTGTCCCAAAGCCCTAATCCTTTGGTGAGAGCATGAGGGGAGGGCAGGCTGTATTTTCTCTCTCCCTACCTCCCCTTCCAGGGAAAGGCAGGTTGGCCTGTGTACAGTCTATTGGCCACTTCCTATGTCCCCAACCATCTCATCAAGACCTCAGGCTTATCTTCCCTAGGGATAGCCTAGATTGGCAGTGTTCTGGGTGATGTTGGGGGAGGGTATTCTGTTGGATTTCCAACCAGTCTTTTAGGGTGACGTTGGGGGTATCCCCTGCCTATGCTCCCAGGAGTGGACTGGTGTGGGGGTGCTGTGTCACCAGAGAGGCCTGACCTTGGTATAACCCACAGGCCACACGCTCCCTGCTCTGAGCTGGTTTGACCGGCGCCTACTCGGCTCCTGAATTCTAGTTGATATGCCCTCCCTGGGGCGGCACTGGATGCCCATTCTGTGCCCAGGATGGTTCCCTTTCTAATCCATCAAGGTCAACTCCCGTGTCCCCTCTACCAGAGGCCTGACATCACCTGCTCCATCCTTAAACCAACCCCCAAAACTCTCAGGTTGATCTGACTTCAGGGTTTAAGACCTTCAGGATGGAGATCCCAGGCCTACGCTAGGGTCACCTTGAGCCTGAGCCTGACCCAAGACGATGAGAACATAAACTGAGCTTCCTTGTGCCTTATTCCCACTCCATGTTTCCAGCACCAGTAACGATGCCTTGAAGAGTGTTCCAGGCTCCCTGAGTTGGTAAGAGGTGGACCAAGACTGGGGAATTGTCAGGCTATGTGATATTAAACTTTCTCTGATGCAGGACTAGTCAGTGTCCTCGCTTAGCTAATGTGTATTGGCAGAGTGTGACGAATGGACCATGGGAGGCACTGTTCCAAGCTTTCCATGACTCGGTGGTAAAGAACCAACCACAAATCTTCACCTGTAGTGGCTCTCCCATTGGGCTCCATGATGGAGCAGGGCAGTTCAATGTGTGTTCCCCAAAACCACAGCCTTCCTCCATAATTTCCCTCCCAATATTTCCACCTGTAGCTTACCCTGCCCTCCTGGGACCCTCTCCATTTCTCCCTGATCCCTCCTAAGGGCCCCTGCATGTTTGTCACTGAGCCGTTGTCCCTTCCCAGTGGAAGAGGACTGGCTCCCGGGGCCGGCCCTGCAGGAGAAGTTCCTGCTCCGGGTTCCATCTCCCACAGGCACTCAGAACTGATCCAGGTGCCGAGTTGGTTGGTTGAGTGAACGATGGGTAGATGGAGCCACGTGTCATGACCATCCTGCCCTTTATTTCACCTTGAGACCCTCCCCCAACACAAACAAACACATGCGACATGTCAGATGAGAAATGACAGGAGTTTATTCAGGAGAAGGGGGAACGGGGAGGGATGGCCACCTGCCCAGTCTGAGCGACCAGGGCAGGAGCCACAGGGGGACAGCGGGGACCAGGGAAAGGGGGTGTCTTAAGGATAAGTGTCCCAAGAAATGGGGACTCAGGTCCTAGGAACACTCTGAAGGGGCCACTGTCTTCTCCACGGTCTTCCCGTCGTGCGTGACCTGGCAGCTGTAGGCGCTGGCGGACTTCCAGTCTTGGCTGGACACGCGCAGGTAGCTGCTGGCCGCGTACTTGTTGTTGCTCTGCTTGGAGGGCTTGGTGGTCTCCACGCCCTGGGTGACGGGGCTGCCATTTGCCTTCCAGGCCACCGTCACGCTGCCCGGGTAGAAGTCACTCATGAGACACACCAGTGTGGCCTTGTTGTTGGCGAGCTCCTCAGCGGATGGCGGGAACAGAGACACGGAGGGCGCAGACTTGGGCTGACCTGTGGGTGCGGGAGGGGCAGGAGGGGGGG
>NW_006294252.1:32280-33653 GCF_000327345.1 Myotis davidii | reverse complement strand
CCCTGTCTCTCTGGCTTTGGGTCTCTCTCATTCTACAGTCAGTGGCAGCCCCACAAATTGGTCAGATCACTAGAGCTTTCATGCCATAGATTCTGCCATTCCTTCTGAAAGGATGTTCCTCCAGCAGAGACCAAAGGCCCCCTTGTCCTCACACCTGTCCTTCCATGGCCCTTCCTCCAGCACCTTCTCCTCCCCGCTGTGCCCTTCCTCCTGCAGGCTTCCCTGGTGCGAGGCAGGTCAGGACTCCGCATAGCAGCTCCATGCAGCCCCGGGGAGCCCTGCACCCCAGCACCATTCCTGGCCCCTGTTCATGACATCCGAACCTTCGACCTGGGTGTCTTCAATCTTGGCCCTGAAGGTTCTGGGGCAGCCTAGAATTTGGTTTCCCCTTCTGTAGTCCTTATCCTATATTCTCTTTGAGATGGGTGCCCCTATTGACACCCAGAAATAAACCTGCTGCCACAGGAGCCCATCAGAGGGAAACAGAACAGAGCCCATCTAGAATCCAGCATGACCCTCAGAGACAGATGGAAGAATCCACACACAGGGCACCCGGACCGTTCCTCTGTCTCAGGGGGCAGAGGTGAACGGCTGAGGGTAACCAAATAGGACAGTAAGACCAGGGACCCATAGAGCTCAGTTTCCCAAGGGCCGGGATCCAGGGTGAAAGCTTGGCCACAGGCTGAGACAGGAGGCAGAGAAAGAGCAGAACTCGCAGAAAATGGCCCAAACTTGTGGGAGAGCAGCAAAGGAGGAGGAATGAGAGACTCACCTAGGACGGTCAGCTGGGTTCCTCCGCCGAACACATAACACTGTGATACAAGCTCATACAAAAACCTCTCTCTGGGAGGCCCTGCCCACCCCCTAGAGCCCCCACCTGCAGCTGTGATGGAGGAAGCCTGGGCCACTGCCCCAGGGTGGTGTCTGCTCTGCAAGGGGCACACACTGTCCCCGCTCCACCATCTCAGCAGATTGTAGGGTGGATGGATGACACAGCGACTCTTACAGTAGCAGGACTATTGGATGCAACTCTCCCAAAGGATATTGGGGTTTGATATGCTCTGTCTACTGCGGTCTCCTTGGATTTGGGATGAGTTTAGAGGGTGTTTATTTCACTGTGAGTGAGATTCCATGGGGATGGGTGGCACATCTCTCTTATGTCCAACAACCCTAATCCCTGGGTGAGAGCATGAGAGGTGGGCGGCCTTTAATCCCTCTCTCCCTTCCTCCCCTTCCAGGGAAAGGCTGGCTAGCCTGTGTATGGAATCTCCTGGCAACTTCCTGTGTCCCCAGCCATCTGATCAGGGGCTCAGGATGATCTTCTCTATCGACAGCCTAGATTGGCACTGTTTAGGGTGCTGTCAGGGGCCACC
>NW_006294252.1:29364-31565 GCF_000327345.1 Myotis davidii | reverse complement strand
AGCCCTGGGTGGCCCTGCCCCACCCCTGTGCCCCCACCTGCAGCTGTGCTGGAGGAAGCCTGGGCCACTGCCCCCGGCTGCTGTCTGCTCTGCCAGGGGCGCACACTGTCCCCCCTCCACCCTCTCAGCAGATTGTAGGGTGGATGGATGACACAGCGACTCTTACAGTAGCAGGACTATTGGATGCAACTCTCCCAAAGGATATTGGGGTTTGATATGCTCTGTCTACTGCGGTCTCCTTGGATTTGGGATGAGTTTAGAGGGTGTTTATTTCACTGTGAGTGAGATTCCATGGGGATGGGTGGCACATCTCTCTTATGTCCAACAACCCTAATCCCTGGGTGAGAGCATGAGAGGTGGGCGGCCTTTAATCCCTCTCTCCCTTCCTCCCCTTCCAGGGAAAGGCTGGCTAGCCTGTGTATGGAATCTCCTGGCAACTTCCTGTGTCCCCAGCCATCTGATCAGGGGCTCAGGATGATCTTCTCTATCGACAGCTTAGATTGGCACTGTTTAGGGTGCTGTCAGGGTGGTCCTTTAGAATTGTCAGCCTGTCTTTCAGGATGACCTTGAGGGTGTCCCCTGCCTTCCCTCCCAATGGTGGAGTGGTGTGGGGGTATCTGTCAAGGAGGAAGGCTGACCTTGCTGTAACCCACAGGCCACACGCCCCCAGCTCTGAGCTGGTCTGACCTGCCCTTACTCGGCTCCCGAATTCCAGTGGATATGCCCTCCCTGGGACATCACTGGATGCCCATTCTGTGCCCAGGATGGTGTCCTTTCTAATCCTTCAAGGTCAACTCCCATGTCTACGCCACCTGAGGGCTGACATCACCCGCTCCATCCTTAATCCACCTATAAAAAGTCTCACCCTGATATGACATCAGTTGTTGAGATTCCTCATGATGGAAGTCCATACCCCTGCTATGATCACCTTGAACCTGACCCAGGCCCATCAGAATATAAACTGAGCTTCCTTGTGCCTCTTCCTCACCCCATGTTCCCACACCAGTGATCATCCCTTGAAGACTGTCTCAGAGCTCCCTGTGTTGGTAGGAGGAATGAACATGATGGGGGAATTGTTAGGCTACATGATATTTAATTGTTTCTCTGCTGCAGGATTAGTCGGTGTCATTGCTTAGCTAATGTACATTGGCAAACTTTGACAAACACAGCATGGGATGCTCTGTTCAAAACTTTCCATGACTCCATGGTGATGGACCAACCAAGAAACGCCCAGATGGTAATGGATTTCCCCACTGGGTTCAATGTCTCTCCCTAAGAGGATTGACTTGGCTCAATGGATTCCTTCCCAATATTTCCATCTGTAGCCCCTGCTGCCCTTCTGGGACCCTCATTAGGTTAAAAGGGACTGTGTCCCAGGTGTCGGCCCCATCGGAGCAGTTCCTGCTCTGGGTCCTGGCTCCGACTGGCACTCAGAGCTGATTCAGGTGCCTGGTTGGTTGGTTGAGCCAACGATGGGTAGATGGAACCACATATCATAACCATCGCGCCCTTTATTTCACCTTGAGATCCTCCCCACACAGAACACACATGCGAAATGTCAGATGAGAAATGACAGGAGTTTATTCAGGAGAAGGGGGAACGGGGAGGGATGGTGACCTGCCCAGTCTGAGCGACCAGGGCAGGAGCCACAGGGGGACAGTGGGGAGCAGGGAAAGGGAGCGTCTGACTGAGAAGTGTCCCCAGAAGTGGGGACTCAGGTCCTAGGAACACTCCGAGGGGGCCACTGTCTTCTCCACGGTCTTCCCGTCGTGCGTGACCTGGCAGCTGTAGGCGCTGGCGGACTTCCAGTCTTGGCTGGACACGCTCAGGTAGCTGCTGGCCGCGTACTTGTTGTTGCTCTGCTTGGAGGGCTTGGTGGTCTCCACGCCCTGGGTGACGGGGCTGCCATTTGCCTTCCAGGCCACCGTCACGCTGCCCGGGTAGAAGTCACTCATGAGACACACCAGTGTGGCCTTGTTGTTGGCGAGCTCCTCAGCGGATGGCGGGAACAGAGACACGGAGGGTGCAGACTTGGGCTGACCTGTGGGTGCGGGAGGGGCAGGAGGGGGGGGGCTCAGGGTCCATCCTGAAAGCTGCTGGCCTCGGTCCTCCTGTGGGCACAGTGTCCTGAGGACCATGCAGGACCCCGAGGGCAGGGGCCTCTCTGGGTGTGAGCGTCCATGCCGTGCAGGGCAATTTGG
>NW_006294252.1:26673-29334 GCF_000327345.1 Myotis davidii | reverse complement strand
ACCTCCTGCTGGGTCCATCTGTGGGCACCTCTGACCTGATCCTCTGTGCTGGGGGCTTTGGAGCATCGGCCCAAGGGCTCAGTTTCTTCCCCACATCTATGTCTCCTGCTCCCTGTCCAAACTGGGTGGCAGCTTTTTCTGATGAACAAAATATCTGTCTGTTTGTCTTTGGGTCTCTCTCATTCTACAGTCAATGGCAACGCCACAAATTGGTCCGATCACTAGAGCTTTCATGCCATAGATTCTGTGATTCCTCGTAAGATGTTCCTCCTGCAGAGACCAAAGGCCCCCTTGTCCTCACACCTGTCCTTCCATGGCCTTCCTCCAGCACCTTCTCCTCCCCCCTGTGTCCTTCCTCCTGCAGTTTTCCCTGGTGCCAGGCTGGTCAGGACTCCGCATGCCAGCTCCATGCAGCCCCGCGGAGCCCTGCACCCCAGCACCATTCCTGGCCCCTGTTCATGAGTCCACAGTCCCTGAGACCTGCCCTGAATCTCTGACCTGAGTGTCTCTATCCTCTAGAGGGTCCTGGGTCACCCTAAAATTTTCACAAGGTTACCCCCTCAGTGCTCCTTATCCTCTCTTTCATTAGACGGGGGCCACCAATGACCCCCTGAAATAACCTTGTCCCACAGGAACTTAACAGAGGAAGACAGAACAGAGCCCATCTAGAATCCAGCATGACCCTCAGAGACAGATGGAAGAATCCACACACAGGGCACCCTGACCATTCCTCTGTCTCCGGGATCAGAGGTGAACGGCTGAGAGTGACCAAATAGAACAGTAAGACCAGGGACCCATAGAGCTCAGGTTCCCAAGGGCTGGGATCCTGAGGAGAAAGCTTGGCCACAGGCTGAGACAGGACCCAGAGAGAGCAGAACTCACAGAAAATGGCCCAATCCTCTGGGAGAGCAGCAAAGGAGGGGGAAGGAGAGACTCACCTAGGACGGTCAGCTGGGTCCCTCCGCCGAACACCCAACACTGTGATACAAGCTCATACAAAAACCTCTCTCTGGGTGGCCCTGCCCCACCCCTGTGCCCCCACCTGCAGCTGTGCTGGAGGAAGCCTGGGCCACTGCCCCCGGCTGCTGTCTGCTCTGCCAGGGGCGCACACTGTCCCCCCGCCACCCTCTCAGCAGATTGTAGGGTGGATGGATGACACAGCGAGTTGTACAGCATCAGGACTGTTGGAAGCAATTCTCCCACAGCAACTTGGTGGCTGATAGGCTGCTTGTACTGTGGTCTCCTGGGATTGGGATGAGTTTGGAGGGCATCTATTGCACTGTGAGTGAGGTTCCATAGCCTAGGGCTATAGGCACCAGGGGAGCTACAGCATGCTGGCTCCTTGTCACCAGGAACCATAGAGATCCCCTGGGGTCGTGTCGGGACCCACAGAAGCCTCCCAAAGAGGCTCCCAATGGATGAATGGCCATCATTTGCAGACCCATTGTTGTCATCACTTGAGGAACCCGTGGTGCTTTCACACGGCAGATGCATTCACCTGCTAGAGTTTCCCAAGCCACTCAGTGGCCATTGTTACCGTGGGAGGACGGCGGAGACCAGACCACCATCCTGCAAACTGGAGGGGGAATGGTGGGGGTGCTGTGTCCCCAGCGAGGCCTGACTTTGCTGTACCCCACAGGCCACACTCTGCCTGCTCTGAGCTGGTCTGACCTGCTCTTACTCGGCTCCTGAATTCCAGTTGATATGCCCTTCCTGGGACATCACAGGATGCCCAATTGGTGCCCAGGACTGTGCCCTTTCTATTCCATCAAGGTCAACTCCCATGACCCGCACGCCTTTCTTGTGCAAGGGGCCTGGGGGGGGGGCGGGGAGTGGCGTGGGGATGCTGTGTCACTGGTGAGGCCTGACCTTGCTGTACCCCACAGGCCACACTCTGCCTGTTCTGAGCTGGACTGACCTGCTCTTACTTGGCTCCTGAACTCCAGTTGATACTCCGTCCCTGGGACATCACAGGATGCCCAATTGGTGCCCAGGACTGTGCCCTTTCTATTCCATCAAGGTCAACTCCCATGCCCCTCACACCTTTCTGGTGCAGTCTGGCAACACCTGCTCCTACCTTAAACCAGCCATAAACAATCTCACCCTCATCTGACTTCAGGTGTTGAGACTCTCATAATGGAGGTCCATGCCCCCTGCTAGGGTCACCTTGAGCCTGAACTTGACTCAGGCCCATTAGAACATAAACTGAGTTTTCTTGTGCCTCATCCTCACCCCATGTTCCTAGCACCAGTAGCCATGCCTTGAAGGGGGTCCAGGCTCCCTGAGTTGGTAGGAGGAATGAACATGATGGGGGAATTGTCAGGCTCCATGATATTTAACTGTTTCTCTGCTGCAGGACTAGTCAGTGCCTTTCCTTAGCTCACGTGCATTGGCAGAGTTTGACCAACGCCCCATGGGAGGCACTGCTCCAAGCTTTCCCTGACTCCGAGCTGATGGGCCAACCATGAGCCCCTCGCCTGGCGATGGCTCTCCCATTGGGCTCCATGACGGACAGGGCAGTTCAGTGTCTGTTCCCAATGACCTCAGCCTTGGCTCCATGATTTCCTTCCCAATATTTCCATCTGTAGCCCACCGTGCCCTCCTGGGACCCTCACCATTTCTCCCTGATTCCTCCTCAGGGCCCCTGGAAAACACTCACTC
>NW_006294252.1:11785-25744 GCF_000327345.1 Myotis davidii | reverse complement strand
CAGCTGTTTCTGATGAAACAGAAACCTGTCTGTCTGTCGTTGAGTCTCTCTCATTCTACAGTCTATGCATCCCCACGAATTGGTCGGATCACTAGAGCTTTCATGCCATGGATTCTGCCATTCCTTCTGAAAGGATGTTCCTCCAGCAGAGACCAAAGGCCCCCTTGTCCTCACACCTGTCCTTCCATGGCCCTTCCTCCAGCACCTTCTCCCGCCTCCTTTGTCCTTCCTCCTGCAGGCTTCCCTGGTGCCAGGCTGGTCAGGACTCCGCATGCCAGCTCCATGCAGGCCCCTGGAGGCCCTGCACCCCAGCACCATTCCGGGCCCCTGTTCATGAGTCCACAGTCCCTGAGACCTGCCCTGAACCTCTGACCTGGGTGTGTCTAGCCTTGGCCCAGAGGGTCCTGGGTCACCCTAAAATTTTCACAAGGTTACCCCCTCAGTGCTCCTTATCCTCTCTTTCATTAGACGGGGGCCACCAATGACCCCCTGAAATAACCTTGTCCCACAGGAACTTAACAGAGGAAGACAGATCAGAGCCCTTCTAGAATCCAGCATGACCCTCAGAGAGACAGAAGAAGCCACACACACAGGGCATCCCATCCATTTCTCTGTCTCTGGGGGCAGAGATGAACGGCTGAGGGTGACCAAATAGGACAGTAAGACCAGGGACCCATAGAGCTCAGGTTCCCAAGGGCCGGGATCCAGGGTGAAAGCTTGGCCACAGGCTGAGACAGGACCCAGAGAGAGCAGAACTCACAGAAAATGGCCCAATCCTCTGGGAGAGCAGCAAAGGAGGGGGAAGGAGAGACTCACCTAGGACGGTCAGCTGGGTCCCTCCGCCGAACACAAAACACTGTGACACAGGCTCGTACAAAAACCTCTCTCTGGGAGGCCCTGCCCCACCCCTGTGCCCCCACCTGCAGCTGTGCTGGAGGAAGCTGGGCCACTGCCCCCGGCTGCTGTCTGCTCTGCCAGGGGCGCACACTGTCCCCCCTCCACCCTCTCAGCAGATTGTAGGGTGGATGGATGACACAGCGATTTGTTCAGCATCAGGGCTGTTGGAAGCCATTCTTCCAAAGCAGCTGTTCTCAGCCTGTGGGTCGAGACCCCTTTGGCGGTCGAACGACCCTTTCACAGGGGTCGCCTGAGACCATCCTGCATATCAGATATTTACATTACGATTCATAACAGTAGCAATATTATGAAGTAGCAAAGAAAATAATTTTATGGTTGGGTCACAACATGAGGAATTGTGTTTAAAGGGCCAGAAGGTTGAGAACTACTGCTCCAAAGGGACTTGGTGCCTGATAAGCTGTTTCTACTGTGGTCTCCTGGGACTGGTATGAGTTTGGAGGGCGTCTATTGCACTGAGTGAGGTGCCATGGCCTAGGGCAGTGGTTGGCAAACTCATTAGTCAACAGAGCCAAATATCAACAGTACAACGATTGAAATTTCTTTTGAGAGCCACATTTTTAAAACTGAAACTATGTAGGTAGGTACATGGTTATTAACTTAAGTAGGGTACTCCTAAGGCTTAGGAAGACCATACTCAAGGGATCGAAGAGCCGCATATGGACAAATGGCCATCATTCGCAGACACGTTGTTGTCATCACTAGAGGAACCCGTGGTGCTTTCACACGGCAGATGCATTCACCTGCTGGAGTTTCCCAAGCCACTCAGTGGCCATTGTTACCGTGGGAGGACGGCGGGGACCAGACCACCATCCTGCAAACTGGAGGACCAGAGGGAAACGTCCCCATTCCCTCATCTGTGGTAGCCCGTGACCCACACATCCTGGGGGAGACAGATCTGCTGGAGGCACCCCTTTCATGCACACGTGGGGCACCACAGGAGGAGGGCGGCAAATCTGGAATATCCCATGATGCATTCCTTCCTATCTGATGGACCACGTCATTGGACATCCAGGCATTGGATGTCCTCAAAGGAGGTCTATTCCATAGGGGTCCTTTGGTGCAAAGTGTGAACCATCCTGGGAGGCAGTTTTGCTAACGTCCAACCTGGACCTCGTGAAGCTTCTGATGCCAAAACCATTTTGCAGGAACATGAGGAGGAGAGACCCACCCAGATGCAGCTCGTGGAGGCTGGGACCGCATCCCGACTATGGGAGAGCCCCAAGGCCAGCAGCTCAGCCCCTCAGCCACTTGCTGGCATGGAAAAGCTGGAGAGATTTGGGGGATACTTACAGACCCAACATCACCATGCGGGACCTTATTCTGTTCTCATATGTAAACAACACCTAAGATACACCCAAGTGAATACACTAAAAGCTGGATATAATGGATTAATTCTGCGCAGGGGTGTCCATATAAAGCTGAAATTCCATTATATCATAAAGTAGGTTTCCTAACACGTACGTAAAAAATTGACAAATTAGTCAGTCTCCCCGTCTCAGCGACCTGGAGTGAGTGTGTCTCTGACACCAGCTGCACTCAGGGCTGAGACACTGGGAGGGAGGGGCAAGGGGCCCAGGAGCGGGGGGTGGTGGGGAGTGGTAACTTTGCTGTACCCCACAGGCCACACTCTGCCTGCTCTGAGCTGGTCTGACCTGCTCTTACTTGGCTCCTGAATTCCAGTTGATATGCCCTTCCTGGGACATCACAGGATGCCCAGTTGGTGCCCAGGACTGTGCCCTTTCTATTCCATCAAGGTCAACTCCCATGCCCCTCACACCTTCCTTGTGCAGTCTGACAACACCTGCTCCATCCTTTAACCAGCCATAAACAATCTCACCCTCATCTGACTTCAGGTGTTGAGACTCATGATAATGGAGTTCCATGCCCCCTGCTAGGGTCACCTTGAGCCTGACCTTGACTCAGGCCCATTAGAATTTAAACTGAGCTTCCTTGTGCCTCATCCTCATCCCATTTTCCCAGCACCAGTAGCCATGCCTTGAAGGGTGTTCCAGGCTCCCTGAGTTGGGTAAGGGGTGTGAACTTGATGGGGGAATTGTCAGGCTCCATGATATTAAATTGCTTCTCTCTGTGGGACTAGTCAGTGTCTTTCCTTAGCTCACGTGCA
Organism: Myotis davidii; assembly: GCF_000327345.1. Classification (NCBI taxonomy): domain Eukaryota; kingdom Metazoa; phylum Chordata; class Mammalia; order Chiroptera; family Vespertilionidae; genus Myotis; species Myotis davidii. The sequence goes on along the minus strand of NW_006294252.1, from coordinate 22,701 downwards.
TTGGCAGAGTTTGACCAACGCCCCATGGGAGGCACTGCTCCAAGCTTTCCCTGACTCCGAGCTGATGGGCCAACCATGAGCCCCTCACCTGGCAATGGCTCTCCCATTGGGCTCCATGACGGACAGGGCAGTTCAGTGTCTGTTCCCAATGACCTCAGCCTTGGCTCCATGATTTCCTTCCCAATATTTCCTTCTGTAGCCCACCGTGCCCTCCTGGGACCCTCACCATTTCTCCCTGATTCCTCCTCAGGGCCCCTGGATGCCTCTCACTCAGCCCTTGTCCCTTTCCAGGTGACAAGGACTGCATCCCAGGGGCTGGTCCTAGAGGAGAAGTTTTGACCCTGGGAACCACATTCCATGGTCACTCAGATCTGATTCAGGTGCCTGGTTGGTGGGTTGAGCGAACGATGGGTAGATGGAACCACATGTCATAACCATCCCGCCTTTATTTCACCTTGAGACCCTCCCCCACACAGAACACACATGCGAAATGTCAGATGAGAAATGACAGGAGTTTATTCAGGAGAAGGGGGAACGGGGAGGGATGGTGACCTGCCCAGTCTGAGCGACCAGGGCAGGAGCCGCAGGGGGACAGTGGGGAGCGAGGAAGGGAGCTTCTGACTGAGAAGTGTCCCCAGAAGTGGGGACTCAGGTCCTAGGAACACTCCGAGGGGGCCACTGTCTTCTCCACGGTCTTCCCGTCGTGCGTGACCTGGCAGCTGTAGGCGCTGGCGGACTTCCAGGCTTGGCTGGACACGCTCAGGTAGCTGCTGGCCGCGTACTTGTTGTTGCTCTGCTTGGAGGGCTTGGTGGTCTCCACGCCCTGGGTGACGGGGCTGCCATTTGCCTTCCAGGCCACCGTCACGCTGCCCGGGTAGAAGTCACTCATGAGACACACCAGTGTGGCCTTGTTGTTGGCGAGCTCCTCAGCGGATGGTGGGAACAGAGACACGGAGGGTGCAGACTTGGGCTGACCTGTGTGGACAGAGAAGTGGGTGTAAGAGGCAGAAGCAGGGCCCACACGTAGGGATCTCCCCCACCCCACAGATGGCCTCTGTGACTGGGCCCATGTGTTTGTTCCCTTGGGGACCTTCTTTCCTTCTCTGTCCCCTCTTTCTACTGTGTCCCTGCACAGCAGTCAGCCCCACCCTCCCAGAAGCTCTTCCAAGTCATCTCTCCCATGTGACCTGGACAAGCTCCTCCATCAGTAGCCTCAGTTTCCCCAAGTGTTATCGGGCCAAGCTCTGCTCCCTCCTCCTACTCTCCTGAGTCTGAGTGTGCATTCTGCCCCGACCTCCCGGGCCCTCAGCCCAGCCTCAGGCCCCCTTCACTCACGCTTCTGGAGCCCCGGCCTCCTCTGCACCCAGCCGGCCAGGACGACCCCAACAGCGTGTGGAGAGGCCCAGCCTGAGCCAGGACACAGTGGGGCCGGGACCCCTGTCTCCCCGGGGCACCTGGCTCTCCAGTGAGGGCCGAGTCCTTGCAGCCAAAGCCTGGGGGCTCCTTCTGGCTCTGCCTGTGTCCCTGTGCCTGGTTCCCGGACACCAGGACCTTTCATCTCGCTGCGTTCATGGCACTGATGCCCCCGACAAGGAGCACAGAGGCCCGCAGCCCCCTCGGCACCTCTGACCACCCCAGACTGACACATCAGCCCTGACCCTAACACCCTTGGGCTGATGGGTCCCAGGAATTATGGGGCTCCAGGGTCAATGAGTCTGTGCCCCATGGGACCCACTCCTTTCTGACCTCCATCCTGAGAGGGTCGGGCTCCTTAGGGGTCAGCTCGCCCCATCTCACCTGTGTCTCCGTGACCCCCCATCCTTGCGGCCCAACAGAGGCTCTGAGTGCTTTGGAGCGAGCCCAACCCTCCTCTCCGCCCTCCACGGCTTCCCCTCCGGCTGCCCTTGGTGCCTCCGAAGGCCGGGTCCCAGTCCCAGCCTTGCCCCAGCCTCCTGTGCAGCTTTCCCAGGCCGGAGGGCATCGAGCCCTTAGCGCAGACCCTCGGGACTGGGACTGTCGCTAAGGCTGCCCCACTGACCCTGGCCAGAACCAGCCTTGGCCCCCCTGAGGACATCTGCCCTGGAGGAGAGGAAGGATCCCCTTTCCTAGGCCCATCCCCAGACTCTGGGGGGCTATTGGGGTTCTGCTATTGAGATCCTCCCTGCTGGTTAACCCTAGACCAACCTGCCTTCCCCAGAGCCCACGGAGAAAGTGGGGGTCGGTCTGTAAGGCTGGGAGGGCAGAAGGAAGCAGCCCCCAGAGAGAGGAGGGACTTGCCCAAGACAGCAGAGCGGTGGGATGGGTTGGAAAAGGTGCTGAGAGCCACTTACCTAGGACGGTGAGCTGGGTCCCGCCGCCGAAGACATACCACGGTGACTGAGGCTCGGACTAAAACCCGCTGGACCAGCACCTGGGGCCTGTCCCCCGGGGGCCAGTCTGGCACAGGAACCTGCCGGGCATGACGGATGCAGGGCTGCAGCTGTGTTCTGGGGCAGGGCGGGTGGGCAGTCACCCCCCAGGGGCTGGAGCATCCCCCTGCCTGGCCCCTCATCCAAGGCAGGTGGCACCCATACCTTGGAGTGACCCAGTGTGTTCTCCCTCCTCCCAAGACTGTCTTGGTCACCACCCAATCCTCTGCTGACAAAGATTCTGGGCGCCTTGTCCCCTCGAGGGGCTGTGTGGTGTAGCTCAGACCCCCTGGCCTCCTCCTTCCCTCTTCCTGGGGCCTCTGAGTGTTCCTTCCCCACGATTTCCCATGTTCCAACCAAGTGAACCTCTCCCCGGGTCTATGAACACTGGGTCATTCCTGACTAATGGTGCTTCCATGTGGAGATCCCCTCCCCTTTGTCTCCATACATTGAGACACAGTGTAGTTCCACCTCTTTCATGAAGCCTTTTCTGAGCTCTCAGACCACTGTCTTTCCATCAGTCCATCCCTTCATCCATCCATCAGTCCATCTCTCATCTCTCCATCCATTCATCCACCCATCAGTCCATCTCTCATCTCTCCATCCGTCCATCCATCCATCCATCCATCCATTATCTGTCCATTTGTCCAACAATGGCTCCCAACTGTTTCATGTGCTGGAACACAATTGGGACCTCTCTGGCTCTCACCCCATATTTCCTGGAACCTCTCAGGACAAAGCCAACAAGACCCTCATTCTGGTCAAGTCCGAGGTCCGGCCTCAGTCCCTGGACATCTCTGCCAGAGGTTCCTCTTTCTGGGGACTGTCCTCCCCTTGGTGTCTGACACCACCCACTCTCGCTCTTTCTCTCTCCCATGACTGTTGACCCCACACCCCAGAATCCCATTCTGCCTGTTTCCCTATGTCCAGCCCGGACCTCTCTTTGTGGCTTTAGGTTCACAGGGGCTCAGCCTCCCGAACTCTTCTGGAATAGGTTCCTCTTTCTGGGGACTGTCCTCCCCTTGGTGTCTGACACCACCCACTCTCGCTCTTTCTCTCTCCCATGACTGTTGACCCCACACCCCAGAATCCCATTCTGCCTGTACTCTCCCTCTCTCTCTGCCTCTGCCCCCACACTGTGCACTCCAACAACTGTCTAGGGGTCTCCCTTCCCTATGTCCAGCCCGGACCTCTGTGGCTTTAGGTTCACAGGTGCTCAGCCTCCCGAACTCTTCTGGAACGCCCTGCAGGCACCTCAAACTCCACAGGCCCCATAGACTCTCCTCACTCTCCCCCCACATTCAGTAGGCTTCTCTCCAAGCCTGAAGTCACCCCACAATCCGTTCCCCTCATGGAGTCACCCTCCGTGTTAGCCATCCACCAGAAAACAAAAGCCCATGAAGATACACAAATAAACACAAACACCCAAGTCACACTCGACAAGTCAGGATGGCAAGAGTCCTCAGGCTTGGCCTGATCTGATGTCACCTCCCCATGTGGCTTATCTAACGGGAAGCGAACCCATTGCCCTGGGGCCAGCACTTTCCACCTGAGCGGCAGGGTCACTGGGTCACGGGTGCATGTAAGATTGTTTGGAACAACATTTAATATAATATGAATATCAATGCCACCCTTGTTTCTGACTTAAAGGAAGCAAACACACAGCTTCTAAGCAGGTTGATTATCTAAGGAAACTTCCTCAGTTCCATACAGTGTATCTCCCCACATTTACAGCAACCTTCATACTTAAAGGCAAATTCTTCATAAAACAATTCTACAGGTTCTCACCAATGAATTGAGAAGGGGGGAGGTGCAAGTAATAGGAAAAAAGAGAGAACATGGTTTTTTGCAGGTGAGGAGAGAGTCTACTTATAAAAATAAAGCCCACGGAGTCAGGCGAAGAACTATTAGAACTAATCTGAGTTCAGTGAAGTGGCCAATACACGGGCCACGTGCGAATATCAGTCGTTTTCCCTTCTGCACAAGCAGTGACCATTTAAGACATGAGTTGGGGGACATTTTACAGCTTCAATCCACATGATCTTTCAAAGCCTTAGGAGTAACCTTAACAGGAAATGGGCAAGGCCTGCAGAGATGAAGTGTGAGGCCATGGGCTGGAAGTCACCACAGCAGAGTGAGTGCGTAGGGGCCGGTCGCGTTCCTGGAGGGAAATGCCGGGCGTTGCAAAGATGCCGGTCCTTCTCCAGTGAGCCCGCACAGGCCACCAAATTACAGGCACCAAACGCGGATTATGAAAACGAGCGAATCGTTTCTAAAACCCAACAGTGAGAAGGATGACAGAGTAGGCACGGCTGTTTTGAAAAAATGAATTATCACCATGGGCCCAGACACCCTGTACAGCTACGACAATTAAAACAGGTGCAGTGGATATGGGATCGGATCATTAGATCATTAGAACCGTAGGGAGAGTCTGATAAACCAATGGGTTAGTGTTTTGATAGAAGGCGCGTTTATATTCAACAAACAGGTGACGAGCGGCTCCCCTTTTGGAAAGTAAAAAAGGTTATGTCCTCACCGACATCAAAATAAACTCCAGCGGAAGTAAACACAAGCGAACAGCCCCCCAAACACGGAAAATGCCAGCATAAAATAGAAACCCAACCTTATAATATTGAAACAAAGCTGACTCTGCCATGCTTGTCACGGATCACAGAAACCGTAAAGGAAAAATCACACCACTCTGACATATAACCAGTAAAGATGGCTTTACGGCAAAACACCCCTTAACAAGAGGCGTCCAGCAACTCAGGGGAGAATATTTCCAGCAGAGACTGAACAAGGCGGCTGATATCTCAAATGCGGGAAGAGTGTCTATAGCTCTATAAGAGCACACAACCAACTCAATGGAAAACCACCACAATGCCAACGACAGGTAAAATTATGGCCGGTAAGTTCTCAAAAGACATAAAACCAGGCAATAAAAATAGGAATGGAAAATAAGTTTGATCCATGATCAAATAAGCAAACACATCCTCATTTTGCTCAGCAGATGGGCAAAATAGACAGTGGCTGTCGAATGGGTTTTAGGGCAAGATGTGGAGAAATGGTGAGCGGAAACTCTCAGTTTTCACTCTATAGACCTCTGTGCTTAATCTTTTTTTTTTTTTAACAACACATTACTCTTCTATTAACATTATTTTAGAGAAGGATGACGAAATAGATCTCCTTGTGAACATTTAATAACTACAGGTAAGTGTGAAGCGAACATTAAAATTAGGCAAAATCCCACCGACCAGAAACATACGCTGACATTTTTTCTACATTTTCTGACAAGCCTTGGAAAATGCACTCATATTAAAAAGTCCAATTGCACCCTGGCTGGTCTGGTTCAGTGGATACAGCGTTGGCCCGCGGACTGAAGGGTCTTGGGTTTGATTCTGGTCAAGGGCATGTGCCTGGGTTGTGGGTTCAATCCCGGGGGTCGGGGGGGCATGCAGGAGGCAGCCGATCAATGATTCTCTCTCATCCCTTGATGTTTCCATCTCTCCCTCTTCCTTCCTCTCTGAAATCAATAAAAATATATATATGTATGTGTGTGTATATATATATATATACACCATGAGAGAGCCTGTTCCTCCCATCAACCCCTACTACCGTCACTTCCAATGCACTGACCATAGGGGACTTAAAAAATATATATTTCTATTGATTTCAGAGAGAAAGGCAGAGGGAGAGAGAGATAGAAACATCAATGATGAGAGAGAATCATTGATCAGCTGCCTCCTACACGCCCCACCCTGGGGATCAAGCCCGCAACACAGGCCTGTGCCCTTGACCGGGAATCGAGGTCACAGCGTCCAGTCCTGGGACTCCTTCCTGTCCTGGGGCTGCGGCCCCCCTCTCTAGGCCCCTATCCCCGTCTGGAAGATGGGGATGACACCAGGGCCTTACGGGGACCCTGAGCGGGGGGGCCTGCCCCTAAGATGATGGGTACATCCTGCCCCTGCCTTCCAGAGGACTGGGGCGAGGAGACTGAGGCTCTAGTCTTAGGTGCGAAATTTAAGGGGTGCCCAAAGCCTCAGTCATCAAGATAAACACATATTAATAAAATACTAAACATAAAAATCAACGCTAATAAATCCACAATGGACAAAATGCCAACTCTTTATATACAGCCAGCGTCTGCCCAGGCCCCCACTCTCCACCAACCCTCCCTTCGTCCACATCTTTCCCCCATGGCGCACGGGCTCCTTACCTGTCCTTCAGGCTCCGAGGGCTGCTTCCCACCGGGTCTTGGGGGCCTGGGCCCTGCTCCGAAGCGCTGTTGGCAGGGGCAGCAGCCATGGGTGGCCACGGCAGGCCCAGCAGCCTCAGGGGCCAGCGCTGCTTGGGGCCAGGGCTCTGCTCCCCGGAGTCCTCATGGCCCACTTGGCAGGTCCTGGGCCTCATCTGCCTTCAGGGTCAAGGGCACCTCCGGCCTGATCCTCAGTGTGAGCTCCTAAGCATCCTGGAGGGTTTGATCGATCCCCCTCACTCCAGGAGTAACGTCAAGCTCATGAATGTTGAAACCATCCAGACCTCGGTCACCTCTGGGCCTCAGTTTCCACATTTGTGAAATGGGTGCTGTTGGCAGGTGCCCCTGGTCCTCACCGGCAGTGGCCATCCTCGTGTGCCCTGGCCCGAATGGCCCCATCTTCTGCCTGGGCCTTCTCCGGTGCCGGCCCCCGTGCGGGTCCTCTTAGAGTGGCATCTGCCAACTGCTCTGCTGTGGTTGGAATCAGAGCTCAACCATCTCCCACGGTCACCCCTGCTGGCCCCGCCCCTGGGGTGCTGGGGCGGGCACACCTGCTCCTGCCCCCTTTCCCCAGTTCCCCAAGGGTCTCTCTGGGCATTGGAGCATCTACCTCGGGCCTGGAGGGCAGCCAAGTGCCCAGTGGATGAGGGATTGAATTCCTCGGGGTGGGCCTGGGACTGCTCTTCTGACCAGGCCCCCAGGCTGGGCCCCTGCACACTCCACGCCTGCCAGTCAAGCCTGGTCCTTCCTTGGCTGGTGTGGTCACGCCTGGTAAGTTTGGTCAGCTCCTGGGCTAGGCCAGGGCCCGGCAGGGAGTCATCCATCTCCCTCTCTCCAGGGGGAACGTCAAGCTGAGGGATGTTGGAACCACCCAGACCCAGGTCACCCCCGGGCCTCAGTTTCCTTGTCTGTGAAGTGGGGAGAGCTCCTCTGCAGCAGGAGGGCCCGAGGGTGAAGGGGATCGTGCATCTGCTAAGCGCCAGCACAGAGCAGGCGTTGAACCAATGCCCGTTCCCGTCCACCTCTTACTTTGGGCTTCGGAGCAGCTCCGCAGTGATGGCGAACCTTCTGAGCTCGGCGTGACAGCATTTTGAAAAACCCTAACTTAACTCTGGTGCTGTGTCACATATAGATTTTTTTTTTTGATCTTTGCAACCATAGTAGAACAAAGATTTATATTTTTGATATTTATTTTATATATTTAAATGCCATTTAACAAAGAAAAATCAACCAAAAAAATGAGTTCATAGGTTCGCCATCACTGTCCTAGTGTGTCCTTGAGCCAAGTGTCCCTGTTCTGTGGGTGAGAAAACGAAGGCCCAAGAAGGCGAATGCAGGACCCAAGGCGGTTCCAGGGTGCAGGTGCAGGGTGAGCTGGAACCTAGCAGTGACCTTGTCCCTGCACTTCCAGCCCTCACCACCCGGAAGGCTTGTGCTCTGCTCCCCGGGGAGCCCAGGTGTGGGCTGTGCTGGGCAGGGTGCAGGCGGGATGGGCTGCCCAGGTGCTTGGGGTCGGGGCTGGTTTGAAAACCCAGGAATATAACACATAGTATGATGATGAGAGTGACGCTGCTTGTGTAGCTCTGACAATGGGGTCTGCTCCCTGCTGAGCTCAGGTGACATCCCCTTTTGAAGAGGAGACATTGCTGTTCAAGCAGCTTCCGTACTTCCTGGGCGCCACCCAGCCAGGAGGCCTGGCCCTCGCACAGCTCCAGGGCGTGCTTTGTGGGTCTCCGCGGGCTCACACTGCCGGTGTCTGGGAGAACTCGGGTGGTAGGTTCCTGCCTGTCACCCCCAGCACCCACCTGCTTGCTTTCCAGTTGCCTTTGGGTCACAGGAACCTTCATACGTCCGCTCAACTCCGGAGCTGCAGCCCCTAGGGCTCCTGGTTTTCTGCTTCAGCAGCTCCAAAGGGGGCCCCAACCCTCACCAACCTCGACTTTCCTGGGAGGTCCCTTTACGAGTTGCCTGGCCCATGTTTTGAGTCAGATACTCAGGAACTCTCCTGCTGCCCTTGGTGAAAATCAATCCAGATGTTCCATGGGAAGCGGTAACACATTGCCTGGGACTTCAGTTTCTTGGTGTGGACAACAGTGGCTGGGAGACCACTGTCTGAAGGTTCTCTTCGTGTCTGCACGTCCCGTGAGCAAAGGCACCGATTGCCCTTGTGTTGGACCATCTTTTCCAGGATGCTGGTAGAGAGGGTGTGTCCCTCTGGAGCAACATGTACTTACCGGCCGGTATGAAAGATTTGGGGTCCCCAAGCTTGGGTGTGCGGCTGTCACCTGGCCCTTTTTACAGCATCTTGGGGGGCTCAGAGGACTGATGTCGGACGCTGATATTCCAGCTGATAATCTTAATGCTGCTGGTACTCTGGCTACTTGAGTAATGAACTATGAGCAACAGTCATAGTTCAACTCCTTTGTCTCCGACCCAGGAGTCTCGTGTCTCCTGCCAGCACCCGGGAATCTACGGCAGGCTTGCTTTTCAGCCTGCAAGTAGAGTCAAAACTCTCAGACTTTCTACTGCTCCTGACAAGGGCAATAATGAGCAGGAAGGAAGAAGTCAAGTTGATGGTGATCAGGACTTAACGGTTTGACCAAACTCACCAGAGCAGCTTTCAAGGAACCGCAGGCTGGATCGTCCCACTCCCCGAACACAGCTCAGGCAGTGTCTGGGGGGTGAGGTCCAGAGCTGAGGGCTGGACCGCACAACACCCGCTCCCCTGGCCTTGGAGATGGTCAAGGAACCGAACAGTGACGGGTGTGGGTGCCTGGGGGGCCCCTGATCCAGTGCAGCTCCTCCCCATTTTGGTACTTGGCTCACTCTAGCCTCTGACCTCAGGCTCCTGGTACCTTGGGGACCAGGTGTTCCACTGGAATTGTTCCCTTCCCATCACCCACTGCTCAGAGCCCAGAAGGTGTGGTTGCCCCGGGGACAGCCCCGGAGCTTGGGGGGAGGGGAGAAGGGACTGTCCCTAAATGCAACATCCCCAGCTGCCCCCTCCCCGACCCCAGCACCTGCCATGACCCCTGGGCAGACACCGCCACAGACCACATCCTCCTGCGGTGGCTGCGGTCGGAAATCCGAGTCTGGCTGGACCCTGGGGACCCTCGAGGAATGGCCTGGGCTTTCCCAGCGGGTACAGCTGCAGCTCTGTCCCACCCAGGCCTGCTCCCCACCCCCTCCCTAGTCTCCTGCTCCTCCTCCATCCCACAGGCCCCACAGTCCCTGCCTGAGGCTGTGGGCTCCTCTCCCTGGCCCAGGTCTCCCCAGCTCTCTGCTTCCCTCCATTCCCAAACTCAAGCCACTGGTCCCTCTCATCTCACCTTGAGAATGTCATTGTCTTTCCCGTGGGGGTCGGGGAGAGGGTCTGGGGCAGAGGGTGTCACAGGTTCCATCTAGGGATATGACAACGGTTCTGAAATCTCCGAGTCCCTCTGAGGGGTCCCCAGGGGGCGACAGAGAAGATGCTGGCTCCTCAGGAGACCCTGGGAGTGCAGCCCCCTCCAGCAAATGGGGGAGAATACCGCTGGTTCCCCAGAGAACAGGGACTCACCCACCTGGTGGAGGTCCTCCAGCTTCTGCTGATGAGAAACAGGCACAGAGAGGGCGACTTTCTTCCCTAAGACACACAGGGACCTGGTGTGAAGACCATGTCCTGGGGCCAGTGAGACCTGGGAGGATGCACCTTTTTTGGACGTGGGGTGGGGCCAGCCTGGAACTGGGGGCTTCGGGAAATGTCAGTGCTTGAACCTCTAACTCTCCAGGTCCAGCTGCCCAAATTGCAGCCAGGAAGGAGAGATTCCAGGAGGGGGCAGCAGAGACCAGCAGGAGAGGGAGGCAAGGCCCCAGAAAGGGCTGGAGCTCCAAGGGGAAGGCAGGCAGGAGAGCAGGGGAGGCGCCCCTGGAGGGGTGGGGTGAGGGGTGAGGAGGGACCTGGCGGGGAGGGATGCAGGACCCAGGCACCCACCTCACCCCTAGAACTGGGAACAGGTGTTGGGAGAGGCAACTGAGGCGAGTGGTGCCTGTTTAGGAAGGATCCTGATTTTCCTTCACGTTTGGATGTTTATTCATCATGGAATATATATTTTAAAATATATTTTTATTGATTTCAGAGAGGAAGGGAGTGAGAGAGGAGGAGAGGGAGAGAGAGAGAGAAACATCCATGATGAGAGAGAATCATTGATTGGCTGCCTCCTGCACGCCCCCTCCTGGGGCTCAAGCCCGCAAACTGGGCCTGTGCCCTTGAC
>NW_006294252.1:10196-11429 GCF_000327345.1 Myotis davidii | reverse complement strand
GTGTTTAAATTGATTTTTAGAGAGCGACAGAAAGTAAGGGAGAAGGATAGAAACATCATGATGAGAGAGAATCATTAGTGATTGGCTGCCTCCTGCACGCCCCCTCCTGGGAATCAAGCCCGTGACCCGGGCACATGCCCTGACCTGGAACTGAATGTGGGACCCTTCAGTCTGCAGGCTGACTCTCTATCCACTGAGCCAAGTCAGCCAGGGCTCATGGAATATCTTTTGTATTAATTTTGATTCCAAAAAATATCGCATTAAATATGACTCTCTCAGTGAGTGGGTTTTTGGAGCCGGGCACCCTCCTTCCACCTCCTGGAACTACTCACGGCTTCAGAGAGGAGAGAGGGAAGGAGCAGACTGGAGAGGCGCTGAGACTATCCCGGGGCCCAGCGAGCGGGCGGGGGCCCCTCTGGAGCCCCCAGTGCTGACAACTGTCTCCAAACTCAGACTCGACCCCACCTGACACTTCTCAGCCCGAGACAGAGGCTCAAAGGCTCAGAGAAGCTGCTGAGTCCCCCAGCTCTGGGGAGGGGGGCACCTGACCCTGAGGCCTAACCCACAGCTGCTCAGGCAGCGGGTGAGCGTGGGCATCAGGCCCGGCGGGCAGGTTTCTGTCCCACTTCCCCACCCGCCTGTGTCACTGTGAGCTTTAGCACTGCTGTCCCACACCGCACAGTAATAGTCGGCCTCGTCCTGGGCCTGGGCCCCGCTGATGGTCAGGGTGGCCGTGTTCCCCGAGTTGGTCCCCGAGAATCGGTCAGGGATTCCTGAGGGCCGTTCGTTATCACTATAGATGACCAGCACAGGGGCCTGGCCGGGCTTCTGCTGGTACCAGTAAGCACTTTTACCCCCAATGTTGTTTCCCCCACACGTGAGCCTGGCCGTCTGTCCCGGGCTCACCGACACCGAGGGCGGCTGCGTCAGCTCATAGGAGGCCACAGAGGCTGCAGGAGGAAGAGGAGGCAGGAAGGTGAGAGCCCCTTCCCAGGCACCCCCTGCCGCCCGCCCGCCTGAGCTCCAGGGGTTCCCAGGCCCCAGGCGCCCTCTCACCCCCCTCAGCCCAGGTGACCTGGGGCTCCCGGGGATGGAGCCTCTGAGCAATGAGCCCCCCTTCCTGCCCCAGCCCTGAGCCAGCAGCAGGGCCTGAGCCTCCTGCCCCACAGGCAGTGCCCCTGAGCTCAGAGACAGCCAGGCGGGTGCAGGCCCCGGGGCGGGGGGGGGGGGGGC
>NW_006294252.1:7188-9767 GCF_000327345.1 Myotis davidii | reverse complement strand
TGCGTTGGCTGAAGGAATTCTATAGGCGACATCGCGCGCTTAGGGGCGAGGTCCTGCTTCATCGCAGGGCCTGGGCCTCAGAGACCGAAGAACATTGACTCTGTCAATAGCATATGGAGGGTTTTTTTTTTTTTTAACTGTTTTTATTGATTTTAGAGAGAGGAAGGGAGAGGCACAGAGAGAGAGTGGCACAGAGAGAGAGAAACGTCAATGATGAGAGGGAAACATATGGGCTGCCTCCTGCCCGCCCCCTAGTGGGCATCTAGCCCCCAACCGGTCCCAGTGCACTGATAGGAACTGGACCGTGGCCTCCTGGTGGACAGGTCACAGCTGAGAGAGAGAGAAACATCAATGATGAGAGGGAACATAGACCGGCTGCCTCCTGCCCGCCCCCTACTGGGCATCTAGTCCCCAGCTGGTCCCAGTGCACTGATAGGAAGTGGACCGTGGCCTCCTGGTGGACAGGTCACAGCTCCATGCTCAGCCACTGGCCACATGGAGCTCATAAAAGCACTCCTGGTGCGGTCAGTGTCTGCCCGGGGCTGTGAGTCATCAGGCAGATCCCAGGTGCGGTGCCTCAGTCTCCCCATTGTGCAGTCGGGGCCGGGACAGAGCAGGTGCTTAAAGGAAGCTTTGAGGTGAGGGAATGAGAGCCAGCTGCCGAGCGGAGAACCGCTTCAAGGGAATGCGTCTCGCCAATAACGGTCCCGCTGGGGGTTATATTCAGGAATAAAATAACCTAATCTAAGAAATGAGGTCAGGACCAGTTCACTGAGCACCAGCGAGTTTCAGGCCCTGGGACAGGAAGCCCAGGACTTCCCAGCCACGGTCCAGGAATGGGCGCCTGTGTCAAGGGTGATACTGTGTAAACCTTTCCTGTAGGTTTGAGGTTAAGGTTACTTACCCTCTGGCCCAGGCCCATCTTAAGGCCCTGACGCCAGGCCCACCCCATCTGCAGGTGGCTTTGCCAGGTGGCTCTCTGGCGCCCCCTGGTGGCGGCTCCGTCCTGCCTGTGGAGGTGCAGGCTGACCTCTGCCCAGGGGTAGATGCACCAGCCACTGCTCAGGTGGAGACTCCCTGGTCCCTGGGCTGCTGGCCGCAGGGGAGAGGGACGGGCTCCTCTCTGTGGCCCCTGACCTCCTCCACCTGGCAGGGAGGCTCAGGTCACCCACTAAATGGTGAAAACAAAGGGAGCACAGCCAGCAGCCTCAGGGAAGGAGGGGAGCCTGGGGGGCTGAGGGTGGGAGGAGCTGGGTCAGGCCCTGCCCTGTGGGAGAGTCAGGTGTGATCCAGGACACTGAGCAGGGGCGGTGGGGAGTGGGGGCAGGGCGGAGGTAGGGGGGCTCTGGGCTGCAGCCCTGTTCCCGTCTGAGGTGTGGAACTTGGGGTGGAGTGGGGGTCGCTGGGTGATGAGGAGGGTTCCAGGTAACCAGTCAGGAGGTCTGGGAGCAGCTGGGCACATCCACTGCCCGAGGGTCCCCAGGAAGGCTCCCTGGGCAGGGACAGGTGAGAGGCAGGGGGCTCAGACACACCTCCGGCTGCTCCCTGCTCCTGGTGGGGGGCGGGGACTGAAGACACTTAGGGAGACAGTTGCTAATCTCCCAGCTTTCTGCCCTCCACACAGCCCTGTGGGGACCCAACTGCTGCTTGTGCCTCTGGTTCTGATCCGGCTCCTGCGGGCCCCTGTGGGTGACCCACCCCACATTCCTGCAGGTCTCCCCGCCTGGCTGGCCTGGCCCCACCACAGAGGTGGGGGGGGGAGCGCTTGGCCCAGAAAGGAGGGCCGCGAGGTGAGTGCTGTTCACCGTGGAGGAGGGGAGCGGAGGACAGGGCCTGGGTGGTCTGGGTTCCATAGATGACCAAATGGCAAACTGTTAGTGACAGGGTCAGAAACAGAATCCTGGGGACCAGCTAGAATTGTGAGAAATGGGAATCCTGCCCTGTTCACCGTGACTGCTTTGTTCTGATTAAAGGAGGCACCTTCTCACCTGGCTGGGACTGCACCTGGGACCCGGGAGCTCACCTGGGAATGCCACCCATCCTCCCCATCAGGGAGCTGCCTGTGATCATGGGAAGATGACCCGCCTGGTTGCAGAACCCAGAGCCGCCAGCCCTTTGCCTACCCACAGGCCTTTGCAAATCTCCAGCCCCCATTGCCTGTGAACCGGCTCCAGGAGGGACAGGCAGCGCGGCCCATGGAGGGTCCCATTACTCTGCCAGGAGACAGTCCCCAGGCAGGACCCACAGTGGTGTCTGCACTTCCTCCCTCATCATGTGAAACCTCAGGACAGGAAGAAACCCGGGCAGTAGGGGCTGGGTCTCAGGGCCTCTGGGGGTCCCCACAGCCAGTGAAATGTGGGAGTGTCTCATCCAAGATCCCCGACGGCACAGCCCCTGGGCCTCCACCCGCTGTTTCTACCCAAGAGGAAGGGGCTTCGCCCGGGCTGCTGGGCCACCTCTCTCCTCGCTCACATGACAGCTGATGCCATGAGGGACGGGGGAGGAGATTCTAAGGCTGTTGTGTCTATGAGGCGGCCAAAAGCCCTGCTCAGAGCTGCCCCTCATCCACCATTTCCATC
>NW_006294252.1:6150-6620 GCF_000327345.1 Myotis davidii | reverse complement strand
GCCACGACTGACCGTCTTCACTAAAAAGCTACTGGAAAAGGCGCCCGTCAAACCGTCTGGGGCCCGCGCTTGCTGGGCTGGGGCCGCGCTGTAGGCAGCGCCAGCGTCACACCCTCGGGCAGAGGTCTGGCCGCAGGGAAGGGACCCATTCCTCGGACCCGGCGTCTGCAGCAAAGGTGACCACGCGCTTTGCCGGTTGGATCCTGTGATGCAAAGCCGCTCTGGACGATCTTCTCGAGGCGGGCAGGCGAGCCCCTCTCATGGGAGCTGGGCACGGGTGAAGGGCAGGCTGGATGCTGACCCCTCCTTCCGGGACGGACGGGCAGGGGGGCGACAACCGCTCTCCTTCATTAGCAGCGGGTGTGGGGCTCGGAGCTCTCGACGGGAAGAGACTTCATCGTCTGAAATCGACAAGGAGGTCGCCGCCTCTCACATCCGGTGGCGCTGACACTGACACGAAGGCCGTTGGC
>NW_006294252.1:0-1710 GCF_000327345.1 Myotis davidii | reverse complement strand
AACACACACGGGGAGCCGGTTAGCTCTTTCCCCTCATCTCTGCTCCCGCCCAGGAGCCCTCCCAGAACCACTGGGCTGAGTCTCCCCCGAGCGCCTTCACAGTTTGGGAACACGCATGCACCCGACGTGTCCCTTGCTCTCGGTGGCAGTGTTCCAAGGCTGGCCCCACACACGGTTCTAACAACTGGGAGTGGGCGGTAGCTCCTGCTTTTCCATCTCGTGTCCACTTTCCCGCACCGGCCAGAACCCAAGGTTCTTGGTAGAAGGGAAGCCGTGGACCTGCCGCCAGTGGACACGGTTCTGGTCAAAGCCTGGCAGCGGGAAGGGTTTGCTCACAGACTCGGGAGTCACCTGGGCACTGTCTCTCTGCCCATTCCCGGCCCTGCACCAGGTGCCCTCTGTCCTTGCACCTTCACTCCTCACAAGAGCCCTGAGGGGGAGGCAGGGACAGTCCCTTCCCACACAGGAAGAGGCTCTGCCCTCACCGACTCTACGACCACCGACTCTTCTTACTCCAACTCTTCACACCGACTCTTCACACACTGACAATTCACACCGACTCCGCACCACCAACTCCGCACCACCAACTCCGCACCCACCAGCTCCACACCCTCCAACTCCACGCCCACCAACTCCACGCCCACCGACTCCACACCTAACATTCCACTGTCTCCATAGCCCCTAACCAAACTGCTCTAGGCCCAGCATTCTAAACGGCTCTGCCAGAGGCTCATGCCCCATGCTAACTGCTTTAGGAATACACAAAAATAGGACACTCTCCCATGAAGATTAAGATCTATCTGGCATATAAAATATAAAGAAACATAAAGGTTATGTTTATAGATCCTATACCATTATAAACGGAAATTAACCACTTCCTTCTGATATGTCTGTCTATGTTTCAAAAAATTATTTTTTTACCATCAGCCACATGACATAAATTTGTTTTTGCATATTAGCCTTTTATTATATAGGATCACGGGTATGGGGGGGACCGATCCACCGTTCTCACTAGTTCTGCATACGTTTGCCATTTGTATTTCAGGGGAGGATAAGAAATTTATTCTCATCTAACAAAGATTTTGGGGAGGCAGGGTATTGTAAAACGTCCTGTCCTGTTCTCCCATCCATTTCACCCGAAATCTCTTCGCAGAATCAAGTCCCTGAAAAACCACAATGACATGATCTTAAGGAAATAACTGAGCGATGAGTGTTCGGTCAGGCCAATGGCGGGGGGGGGGGGAAGCTACCCACCTCCTCTGATGTGAGTAACACATTTCCCCACAAATTTTATTGCAAAACCCCGCAGTTCCAGGCATATCTCTGAGTCACTAATAAGAAACATGACTTCAGTAATGGCCCCAGCGTGGACCTGGTCACACCATGTGTATAAATGCTCTGGGCTATGGGTATAGTTGTTATTTTTTTAAAAATATATATGTTTTTATTGATTTCAGGGAGAGGGATGGAGACATCCATGAGGGAATTGTTGATGGGCTGCCTCCTGAACATATGCAGCGTGGAATACTATGCAGCTGTGAAAAAGGAGTCCTGGCCGGTGTGACTCAGGGGATAGAGCGTCGGCCTGCGGACTGAAGGGTTCCGGGTTCGATTCCCGGTCAAGGGCACAGGCCTGGGTTGTGGGCTCCATCCCCAGTAGGGAGCGGGCGGGAGGCGGTCGATCCGTGATTCTCTCTCATCATGGATGTT
>NW_006294251.1:156835-157535 GCF_000327345.1 Myotis davidii | reverse complement strand
GCTCTGAAACCTTTACCACGCACCCCCATTTCACCCACACCCCCACCCCCAACCTCCACACTGTGCCCTCCACCGTCTCCCCCCACTGCATGTCCACTCTCACAGAAAGGCCATCCAGAATGGTTGCCGTCCCCTCAGCCTGTTGCGCAGGAGACAGTGGGGGCCGGGCCACCTCACACCCAACTCGGGTCGCCAAAGGAAGGGTGGGGCTGCTACCGGGTGGGGCTCCCTCTTTTCTCTGTGACTCCTCGTGGAAAGTCTCACCTGGCGCCCCGCAGCCCTGCCGGAGACCCCTCTGCAGTGGAGAGCCCACACGGCCGCCTCACAGCAAGTGGAAGCCCTCTCACCCCCGAGTCTGAGGTGGAAGTCCAGGGGCGGTACATCCGGCTAGTGGTTAGCACCCCTGAGTGGCTGGGGTCCGCGCAGGGGCGGGCTTTGCGCACCCCCTCCCCACTTCCAGCCGAGCTTCCGAACGCGGTGGTTGCTGGTCCTGCTCAGGGTCCTCGTGTGAGGTCTCTCAGGCCGGGAATCCCTCCCGCTGCGGAGCCAGCTCATGGCCCTCGTGTTCATGTCCTCGGGCCCCGTAGAGCCTTCGGAGTAACTGAGGGGGTCGTACCCCTCATGCCCATGTCCTCAGGCCCCGGAGAGCCTGCGGAGTAACTGAGGGTGTCGTACCCCTCGTGCCCATGTCCTCTGGCTG
>NW_006294251.1:154308-156205 GCF_000327345.1 Myotis davidii | reverse complement strand
CACACCCGCGCCCCCACCCCGCCTGTATTCTCTGGTGGCGGCCCGCTGACCTCACTCACGGGGCTCCATTTGGGCTCCTTTCTCAGGACCCAAGGCTTCCTGGGAAACGCCACATCCCAGCGAATCCTGGGTGCACTGACTTTCCGCAACTTGCAGGGCTTGGATTAAGTCCTGTCCCGGCCTCGGTGTCAAAGACGAAGTCAGAGCACATGGCGGGCGGGGCAGCTGGGCGGCTGCCAGAGAAAAATCATGCGGACCTATTCCTTCTCTTGAATAGTTAGACTTTGCCTCATATAAATTCTTTTACAAAAAATTTACTTTCTCTTGGGAGGGACTGAGATCATTTTGAAAGTTGTGTTTATTTGCTTTTAGATTAGACATTCCATGTATATAAGTTATACAGGCATGATAAATATTACATCTCTATTTGCATTTTTCATAATTCTCATTTTTTAAAAATTTTTATTGCTCTGGCTATGCTTTCCAGTTCAGTTTTGAATAGTGTAGTGGGCGAGGCTCAAATATTTTCTTGGGTCTTCTCATCTATCTAGTGTTTGCATCAAGGAAAGCTTCCTTGTTAAATGTGTTAAGTAATTTCAAATCTTTCTTTGAAATTTGAAAAAGCTTACCTAAGATACTGAACAGTTTTTGCCTGATTAAATAGTGCATCTGATTTCTAAACCTGATCTGATCTGGGAGCTTTTCAACTCAACTTTCACTTTGTAATTGTTGATTACAATTTTCTATTTCTAATGGTCTGTTTTTGAAATTCATATTTTGCAAAAAAATAGCATTTCAATTGGGTTTTAAAATTTGAAGGTATGGTATTCATAATAAATCATTTTTATAGAGACTTTCAGACATATTCTCAGTCATATACTTTGAAATTTTGAGACATATACTACATTTACACCAGTGGTCGGCAAACTCATTAGTCAACAGAGCCAAATATCAACAGTACAACGATCGAAATTTCTTTTGAGAGACATATTTTTTAAACTTAAACTATATAGGTAGGTACATTGTTATTAACTTAATTAGGGTACTCCTAAGGCTTAGGAAGAGCCACACTCAAGGGGCCAAAGAACCTCATGTGGCTCGCGAGCCGCAGTTTGCCGATCATAAACAGCACAGTGCATCTTATTTACCTGGCACTCAACATAAGGATTATCAATAGTTTTAAATAGAACCAGGTAAGATGTGATCATTATGGTCATTATCTGTTCTTAGTTATAGGCTGTGTATAGTAATTCATTTGTTTTTAATTTATTACATGAAAGTTTTCTTAAGATGTATTTTTATTGATTTCAGAGATGAAGGGAGAGGGAGATAGAGCTGGAAACATCAATGGTGACAGAGAATCATTGATTGGCTGCCTCCTGCACAGCCCATATTAGGGATCAAGCCCACAACCTGGGCATGTGCCCTGACTGGGAATTGAACCTTAACCTCCTTTTCATAGGTCGACGCTCAACCACTGAGCCATGCCAGCTGGGCAACATGAAATTTTTCTATAGGTAGAAATCTTTCCTTGTCTATTTGTTTATCCTATGCTATTGTTATTATATATTTCTCATGTTCTCTTATAATATTTAAATCTCCTCTGCACCTATATTTTATACAATGTTTAACTAATATTATTTATTATTTTTCTTCCCTTCCGGATTGATAATACTTACAGAATTATCTGTTGTGTAGATCTTTTTTTTAAGAACTGGCTATTTTGAGTTGGTTCTACTGTCTTCTAACTCATTGATTTATGTTTATTTTCATCATTTCTCATCTTTGAGTTTAAATTTGCATTTCTTCTCTTGCATTTTTTAAAATGTTTGGATATTTCAAATATGTCCTTTGCTCTAGAGATCTTTTAAAAGGCTATAAATATATCCATGAATAC
>NW_006294251.1:148320-154235 GCF_000327345.1 Myotis davidii | reverse complement strand
AAATACTACTGATTGGAGAAAATTATCTTGTTTAAGCTGTAAAGAAGAGGGAAAATATATATTTTTAGATGTAGTTGAAGCTCCAGGGGTGTTTTGATGTTTTGTTTTTGTTGTTATTTGTTGGGTTTTTTTTGCGTGTGAATTTTTGTTACAAAATAAAGTTCCAGGGATTTAAACGGGAGAATACGGACATATACGTGCAGGTGTCAGGTTTGTGTGAGTTTCACAGTGACCACCATGGACTCATCCTTGGTGCTGACATTAGATGTGGTCACTGAAATTTGTACTGTGGGGTTTGTCTTTGAGATTAATTTTCAAACTACATAAGATAATTAATGTTAACTCTTGTTAAAAACATAGTGCAGAAAAATATAAGATTGCCATTTCCTCATTTAAGTATTTCCTGAGTCTTTAAATGGGAGAAAGAATAGTTTTTAATATGAAATTGCAGTAGAACATTTTTCTCTTTATCTTATTTTTCCCATAACCATTTATTCCCCCTATACCCTCTTCCATCTCTACCTACCCTTTTTACCCCCTCAATCACCACACCATTGTAGGTGTCCATGAGTTCTTTTTTTTTTTTTTTTTCAGTTTTGGCTCAAACCAGAACAACCCACTATGACCAGAGCTGTTAGCCTGCTCTCTATCTATGAGTCTGTCTCTATTTTGCTTGCTAGTCCAGTTTGTTCATTAAATTACACATATGAGTGAAATCATATGGTACTTGTCTTTCTCTGACTGGCTTATTTCATTTAGCATAATGTTCTCCAGGCCAATTCATGATGTCATAAAGGATAAAATTTTCTTCCTTTCTACAGCCAAGTAATATTCCATTGTGTAAATGTACCATGGCTGTTTTATCAAATCATCTATTGATGGACACTTGGGCTGCTTCCAAATCTTGGCTATTGTAAATAATGCTGCAATGAACATAGGGGTGCATACATTCTTTTGAATCAGTTTTTGGGCTTCTTTGGATAAATTCCCAGAAGTAGAATCTGAGTCATAAGGCAGTTCCATTTTTAATTTTTTGAGGTATCTCCATACTGCTTTCCACAGTGGCTGCACCAATCTGCATTCCCACCTGCAGTGCACTAAGATTCCCTTTTTTCCACATCCTCATCAACATTTGTTTATTAATTTACTGATGATAGCCATTCTGACAGGTGTGAGGTGATATTTCATTGTGATTTTAATTCGCATTTCTCTGATGATTAGTGCCATTGAGCATCTTTCCATATGTCTATTGGCATCTGTATGTCCTCTTTGGAGAAGTGTCTACATTTTGATATCCATATTAAAAACAAAATATGACTAAAACTCTACCTCACACTTAACAGAAATTCCAATTACAGTGGTTAAAAACTTCTTTAAATGTTCTACTCTAAAATTATTCATACTTACGTAAGAGAAGGGAATACTATTTTACCAGATTAAATTTTTAAAAATCATACCTAAATTATGAAACTGGTTTGTTTAAAAATCAGCATTCGTGCATGTTAAAACGATGTTATCCGACTAGATGAAATATATCTACAAAAACCCTTCATTAAACATTATACTTAATATAAAATCATTGAGAGCTTTTATTTAAAATTGGGAAGAAGCCCGGCTGGCATGGCTCAGTGGTTGAACATCGACCTATGAACAGGAGGACACGGTTCAATTCCCAGTCAGGGCACATGCCTGGCTTGCTGGCTCGATCCCCAGTGTGGGGGTGTGCAGGAGGCAGCTGATCAATGATTCTCTCTCATCATTGATATTTCTATCTCCCTCTCCTTTTCTTTCTGAAGTCATTAAAACTGTATTTTAGAAAACTAAAATGAAATTGAGAAGGAGAGGAGGCTGGCTGCTATCACCATTTTTCTTCAAGAATTTAATAAAGGTACTACATAGGGAGGTAATGGAAACAGAAATACCATAGGTATTGGGATTGGAAAATAAAGCTAGTATCATTAATAAATTATTAGAATGCATATGAAGAAAATCTATTAATGGTAATTTATCAAATCAATAAAAGTATTTATAAAGGTTGCTGGGTATAATATTAATGTGTAAAAATATACTTTCTATCTGTGGTATCCTCTTCTGGATGCTACAAGTGACACTTACTAGATCAACATTCAGGCTGTTTGCATCAAAATGATATTTAAATGATGGCTTGAACCACATGAAATTGCCAACTACATAAATGGCAATTTAATTTGATTCACCTAATACATCTGCCTCCCTAATATAATGAACACACACACACGGACTTGCATGCACACGGATATATCACATTCCTCTCCCCAGGCACAGTCACGCATTACTGTCGTAATTCTTTTTTTTTTTTTTTCAAATTTTATTTTTTATTACAAAGGGTATTACATATGTGTCCATTTTTTTTCATTCCTCCTCATTGCCAGATTGTATGAAAGGAATCACACTCTGCTATAAAAGAGGAAAGCAAACAAACAAAAATATATTTTAATTACAAAACCATGAACATAAATCACTCAAAAAATTATATTCACAGTAGAAAATAACCAATAGAATGTAAATGATAGTTTTAAGCACCATAATTTTAAAGCTGAGTGACATTTTGAATATATATAGCACATTAGAAAAGATGCATATAGTCTCACCATTTATCCACATTAGTCATTAAATGGTTAATAATAACATTCAAATCTCACATATATCTTTTCCATCATTACTTTAAGTGAACCTTATCCTTGTTTTTGAAATTATGTTAGGGTTTAAATTCTGAAACTTCATGTTACATATCTGTGTTAAAAGGCTTTTCAATTAAAGTACTTTATTGCTTTCCAATAGAGTATAAAGTATTGTAATGGCTAAAGATTGTGATATTATTTGTATTTTTTTGCTCATAAGTAAGTTTAAGGTTCTCTTCCTAAATGCATTATGAAAGACAGAAATTATGTTCAAAAATGAGTTCAAATGAACATGCCTTTAATTCATAGAAAAAGGGTTGGAGCAAGAGGAAGGGACAAAGCTCCATTTAAAGTATGAAACTGGTTCATAAAAATATCAGCATTCATGCATGTTACAACGATGTTATCAGACTAGATAAAATATATTTATAAAAACCCTTCAGTACACATTATACTTAATATAATGTGGTTGCTAGGATAGGTCTTTATAGTCTTAAATGGTTGTGTCTAAATTTTCTCCACAAGGCATCTAAACCAAAAATTACATGCTGACAAAACTGGCAGCTGGCTATGAAAGGTTAATGTAGAGTTCACTGCTAACACTGCTGGACTGATACACAACAAATCTTTTTTTTAAGTTTTCAAATTTTAATGTTATTAACCAATGACACCACAACTCTTTTATGGGGTTAAGTAAGTAAACTCAGAATAAGAGAATGAAAAGAAAATACGCTGTGTCAACCCTTTGAAAATGCTTTATATTATGAAATCCACTACCAACCACCTACCATCATCATTCAACACAAATGCTTATTACTATCCATCTACTATTTAAGTAAAAAGGTAAAATCAGTAGAATCATTTTGAATTACTGTGCTTGCTTCAGAGAAAGTTATTACAGAAAACAAAATTTGTTTAGCAAGCATTCAAAAGCAAGTTGTACTGTCCACACATATTAAAAATATTTCTCAATTTAATAACTGGTAGCAAAAATGTTCACATGTGAACTTACACACAAAGGGTTAATTAATTTTTATTTAAATATGCAGTGATTATAGATAGTGTATCTATCTTAGAACAATAGATGGAATAAGTGAAATTTAATTCTGGTGTGGTAATGGATGTTTATAAGGACAGGGTTCATCTATGGTGTTGTAAAACATAAGAATGTCTCTTTCACAAGTCATTTTGTGAATGAGAAATCAATTTCCAGAGTTTTAATTTTTTCATTTATTTTCAAGAATCAAAGCAGACTTAAATACAGGGTGGGTCAAAAGTAGGTATACAGTGGTGAGTACACAAAACAGAGTTCATTCTTGTATCATCATTTGTTGCATTAATGTCCATACAAACAACTGTAAACTCACTTTTGCCCCATCCTGTATTTTTGAGGATAATATGACTCTCATTTATCTTTCTTTAGAGGGGAAAGAGGAGTAGAGTTACAGCTACTCTTTTAGGTGTTGCAGTAACTTAGAATATACTAGTATAGTCACTGTTATTTATGGAAATTAATAATTATAGCAACTGTACATTAATTTAATGCCTTAAAATAGATTTTCAGTTTAAGCTAAAATTACCTAGATCTATGAAAACATGCTGCATATGTGAATGTCTTCCATTGATTTGCATGACAGCAGAGTAAGGGCAGAGCATTCTTTTTCAGATTATGTAAGAGATGTGTAGATATTCATCAAGTATAGAAATTTATACCCACTTAGCAATAACAAATGTATATGTTATTTTCAAATGAATAATTTCATTTGCTGGATTCCCAATAATCTGGTAAAATAAGAAGAAACTGAAATTTGTATGAAGCATTTGAGAAATCTGACTATTTCTCTTAGAGCTTATTTTAAGTATTTAAAAACATTACCTTTGATTGATATCTACCAAATATATTTTCTTTTCAAGAGAATGTTTCTAGAGGAAAATACTATAATCTATTGTCTAAATTTTTCAAAAATGTGGTTTCTAGGAATGAATTGTGACAAAAAATAGAAATTACCAATCCCTACTAATATTTATATTTGGGGGAAAATCATAAATATATGTGTGTGTATATATTCTAAATTTATAAACTTACTTTGCCTTTACAAAGATATATTTAAATAACTATCATTACAAAGAGATACGAAGACAAAATTTAAGCTCTAAGTACTCAGAAAGATATACAAGAGTACTAAATAGCACTGTCTTAATGCCCAAAGAATAGACATGTGATATATGGTCGGTTGCTCTAGTAACATGATTAGCTTTAAAATACCTAATAAAGCTTAATCTAAAAATTATTTGTAAACTATATATGATACAATAGCTTTTCTTCTGCTTGCATCCTTACATATTTAATGGTTAAGCTCAGATAATTTTGTGCAGAGTCAAAAGCCATTAAATATATTATGTGAATCAACAGCTGCATCCTGCTGGTAACAAAAAACTAAAACTCCCACTGAGATGACATAAACTCATATGAACACAGTAAGCTCATTTCCATTAAACTATTCCTTCAAATTTTAATGCACTTTATTTTAAGGCAACCATAATAGACTGGGTAATATTTATAAGTTATTTCCATTTTATCTCTTCGATTTTAGGATTCTTAAATGAGCATAAAAAGTCATAGTTGTGCTTCAAATACCTGATATCAAATTATTCTATTGAGAAGGCTTTTATAAACAGACTAGGAGCCCAGTGCACAAATTCGTGCACCTTGAAAGGAACTGTGGGCCGCGAGGCTGCAGTGGGCACAGGGGCAGGTCTTGGCCCATCCTCCACTCCCCTGCCTGGCCCCTCAGGCTGCAACCCCCTGGTCCCCTGTCTCCTGACAGCTCCACTCCCACACTCTGGCAGCACTGGCCCTGCTCGCACTTGTTGATGGTGTGGAGTGATTGGGGCCGGCACCAACAGTGGTTGCAAGTGGGACCATTGCTGGCAGTAGGTGCAAGAGGCAGCTGCCAGCCCCGATCACTTCTCAGGAGCAGGGGTATCGCTAACCTGCTCCACCATCTTGCCGCGGCTGATGCCCACCATGTTCCATGCGCATAGCGACCAGTTTGGTTCTGCTGTTTGGTCTATTTGAATATTAGGGTTTTATATATATAGATAGTAACACAGGCTAAGGTCAGAGCTTGCCTTAAAGTTATTAAAGGAGGTCATCAATCCTGTGTCATTATGGAACTCTCTCTGATAGAAATCCTTATTAAAATATATTTACCCCCCATAGCCAGTTTTGCTCAGTGGATAGAGTCTGGGCCT